>NC_074668.1:9257129-9569629 GCF_029448725.1 Salvelinus fontinalis
ACACACACACACACCACACACCACACACACTATTCCAAATGCCCAAATCCTGTTACAGTAACTCCTGCATGCTTAGTTGACCACCAAATTAGAGGGAGGAAGCCACTTGAGATTAACCTGGCGTAGCCGGAGCTACAGTAAACTGTTTCAATCTGGGAGGTCTGACTCTGGGCCTGTGCTTAGCATAGTTGTAGTGAATGTGACTCTGGGGTGGGCCTAGTGGCTGGCATCAACCCACAACAAGATGCAAATCTTGGGTGAGTTTTGCATTTTTCCTAATATTTGTTAAGGTTAGGATTGGGGAGGGGAAGCTGTTCCTAGATCTGTACCTAGGGAAAATGTCACCCTGCAGTGTGGACTGGCTGTAGTGGATTTGGTTTTCCCATGAGAGAACAGAGTTATAGATGAGGTCCTCCAAAATAATGTGTTTTCCAAATGTAACAATATTTACTACAGTATGTTCGACATACTACCTATCTGTGTGTGTGTGTGTGTGTGTTGCTTTCTGTGGTTTTCTTGTGAACATGACCGTGGTGCAGTCTGTGGTGTTTAGGTGATTATAGTGCTGTGGTCATGATTTGCGGTCGCCTTGCAGTTTGTCTTGGTATTCACGTGGATCTGGCAGTGCTTGATCATGCTGTGGTCATTAATGACCACTGTCTTTCCTTATAGAAGCATCTTCATGACTGGGGATGTGCATGGCTTCTTGATTCCGTCCCAAATGCCATCCTATTTCCTGTATAGTGCACTGCTTTTGACCAGGGCCTGTTGGTCTATTTGGAATGCTCACCCGTGTGTGATGTGATCATGCTTCCTGGATTGCTGTGACCAGCAACTCATTCCATTATCATCCATTTGTCCTTTATTCAGCTTTTCGATAACACATGAAGTGTTGTTCATGACGTATCCATAACAGTGTCTTTAGCGCATCATAAAGTGGCATCATGGCATAGCTTCTACAACTTGAGTTTATATTTCCATATATAGTTTTATTAAATTCTCGTTTTCTTTTCTCTTCCTCTTCTTGACTTTCTTCGTCACTCGCCCTCTCTCCTCACTCCTCTCTCCCTCTCTCATCACTCCTCTCTCTTCACTCCCTCTCTCCTCAACCATCTCTCCTCACTCCTCTCTCCCTCTCCTCACTCCCTCTCACTCCTCTCTCCCTCGCTCCTCTCCCTTTCCTCACTCCCTCTCTCCTCACTCCCTCTCCTCACTCCTCTCTCCTCACTCCCTCTCTCCTCTCTCCCCACTCCTCTCTCTCTCTCCTCTCTCCCCCTCTCCTCTCCTCACTCCCTCTCTCCTCAACCTTCTTTACTGTCTCCTCACTCACTCACTCTTCACTAACTCTCTCCCTCTCTCCTCACTCCTCTCCCTTTCCTCACTCCCTCTCTCCTCACTCCCTCTCCTCACCCCTCTCTCCCCACTCCCTCTCCTCTCCCTCTCTCCTCTCTCCCTCTCTCCTCACTCCCTCTCTCCTCACTCCTCTCTCCCCACTCCCTCTCCTCACTCCCTCTCCTCTCTCCCTCTCTCCTCACTCCCTCTCTCCTCAACCATCTCTCCTCACTCTGCTCTCCTTACTCCCTCTCTTCTCACTCACACTCTTCTCTCCCTCTCTCCTCACTCCCTTTCCTCACTCCCTCTCTCCTCACCCCTCTCTCCCCACTCCCTCTCCCTCTCTCCTCTCCTCTCTCCTCTCTCCCTCTCTCCTCACTCCCTCTCTCCTCAACCATCTCTCCTCACTCCGCTCTCCTTACTCCCTCTCTCCTCAACCATCTCTCCTCTCTCACTCTTCTCTCCCTCTCTCCTCACTCCTCTCTCCCTCTCCTCACTCCTCTCTCCTCTCCCTTTCCTCACTCCCTCTCTCCTCACTCCCTCTCCTCACCCCTCTCTCCTCACTCCCTCTCCCTCTCCTCTCTCCCTCTCTCCTCTCTCCCTCTCTCCTCACTCCCTCTCTCCCTCTCCTCTCTCTCCTCACTCCTTCCCGGGTGGGTGGCAGAGCGAAAAAGGTGAACACCCAGGTGATCGGACCGAAATACACCAAGCTGAGAGACTGGCATCACGGGGTGTCTGCACGCACACTCAACGTCCTTACTCTCCAATAGTGCCCTCTGTTTGTGTGAGTGTGTCACTGGTGTAGTAGACCCCCCCCCCCCCCCCCCCCCCCCCCCCCCCGCAAGGCAGGGGCCCCCCAAGCTTTTTGGGTTGGTGTCCCTCTGGAGATCGTGCCCCCCAGATACCGTATGAAGATTTTTTTGAATCACAGGAAATTAGATTTTTCTCTCAGCCTCATGGCAGAATGTGTAAAATAGCACCAGATGAACTATAAAACAGTTTTCTCTGTCCAATGTTTTTTTCTTTTTTTCTTAAAGAAAATAATGAATTTGGTTGGGGGAGGGGCTCTTGCTCAGACCTTGCGGGTTGCCGTGTGTGTGTGTGTGTGTGTGTGTGTGTGTGTGTGTGTGTGTGTGTGTGTGTGTGTGTGTGTGTGTGTGTGTGTGTGTGTGTGTGTGTGTGTGTGTGTGTGTGTGTGTGTGTGTGTGTGTGTGCGTGCGTATTAGCCTAGAGCACAACTGCCATCCCAAATGTCATCGACTGTTTCCCTACTAATTTTACTACCCAGTTTGGCTCACAATCTCACAGTATATTCCTCTATAGGAGATTCTTCCATAGTATATTTATCTATAGTATAATGGTCTGTAGTATATTTATCTATAGTATAATGGTCTGTAGTATATTTATCTATAGTATAATGGTCTGTAGTATATTTATCTATAGTATAATGGTTTATAGTATATTTATCTATAGTATAATGGTCTATAGTATATTTATATAGTATATTTATCTATAGTATAATGGTCTATAGTGTATTTTTATAGTATATTTATCTATAGTATAATGGTCTATAGTATATTTATCTATAGTATAATGGTCTATAGTATATGTATCTATAGTATAATGGTCTATAGTATATTTATCTATAGTATAATGGTCTATAGTATATGTATCTATAGTATAATGGTCTATAGTATATTTATCTATAGTATAATGGTCTGTAGTCTATTTATATATAGTATATTTATCTATAGTATAATGGTCTGTAGTATATTTATATAGTATATTTATCTATAGTATAATGGTCTATAGTATATTTATCTATAGTATAATGGTCTATAGTATATGTATCTATAGTATAATGGTCTATAGTATATTTATCTATAGTATAATGGTCTGTAGTATATTTATCTATAGTATAATGGTCTGTAGTGTATTTATCTATAGTATAATGGTCTATAGTATATGTATCTATAGTATAATGGTCTATAGTATATTTATCTATAGTATAATGGTCTGTAGTATATTTATCTATAGTATAATGGTCTGTAGTATATTTATCTATAGTATAATGGTCTGTAGTATATTTATCTATAGTATAATGGTCTGTGGTATATTTATCTATAGTATAATGGTCTGTGGTATATTTATCTATAGTATAATGGTCTATAGTATATTTATATAGTATATTTACCTATAGTATAATGGTCTATAGTATATTTATCTATAGTATAATGGTCTATAGTATATTTATCAATAGTATAATGGTCTGTAGTATATTTATCTATAGTATAATGGTCTGTAGTATATTTATCTATAGTATAATGGTCTGTAGTATATTTATCTATAGTATAATGGTCTGTAGTATATTTATCTATAGTATAATGGTCTGTAGTATATTTATCTATAGTATAATGGTCTGTAGTATATTTATCTATAGTATAATGGTCTGTAGTATATTTATCTATAGTATAATGGTCTGTAGTATATTTATCTATAGTATAATGGTCTGTAGTATATTTATATAGTATATTTATCTATAGTATAATGGTCTGTAGTATATTTATCGATAGTATAATGGTCTGTAGTATATTTATATAGTATATTTATCTATAGTATAATGGTCTATAGTATATTTATCTATAGTATAATGGTCTATAGTATATTTATCTATAGTATAATGGTCTGTAGTATATAGCTCTTCAGAGAGATGCAATATCTTAGTGTAACAGTTGGGTCATGTTTGAAACCTGATACAGTGTCTACTGATGGTTGATTGGTTGACTGTCTGATTGGTTGGTTGTACTATATCATGTGACCATTAAAAGTAGAAGTTGCTCCAGCCACGTGACACACAATATTACTGGGGATAAAACACAATAAAACAATAAGGGTTATTTCCATTGTGGTGTAGATTCCTCTGCTGCTGTGGTTAACAGAGTAATCAAACATATTAAGTACATACACTGAGGATACAAAACATTAGGAACAGCCGCAGAACAGCCTCAATTTTTTGGGGCATGGACTTTACAAGGCGTCGAAAGCAATCCACGAGGATGATGGCGCATGTTGACTACTATACTTCCCACAGTTGTGTCATGTTTGCTTGATGTCCTTTGGGTGGTGGACCATTGTTGATACACAGGAAACTCTTGAGTGTGAAAACCCCAGCAGCGTTGCAGTTCTTGACGCACTCAAACCGGTGCGCTTGGCACCTACTACCATAACCCATTCAAAGTGCACTTAAATATTTTGTCTTGCCCATTCAACCTCTGAATGGCACACATACACAATACATCTTTCAATTGTCACAAGGCTTAAAAATCCTTCTTTAACCTGTCTCCTCCCCTCTGAATAAGACAGCAGGGAACTGATCCTAGATCAGCACTCCTACTCTGGCATGTCCTGGAGAAGTGTTTTCTGTGAAAGGTATTCAGACACTCTTGGAAGACAAGTTTTTCTGGAGAAGAAAAGTTGTATTATTGTTAGAAACAGATGACTTTTGCTTGTATCATTTCATCCCTGGGATTGAGTTTTTATAACTTATAAGACCATGTATTGTGATGACAACTAAAATTATAGCAAGAGCCACATCATGCACCCACAGCAGAGAGAGAGAGAGAGAGAGAGAGAGAGAGAGAGAGAGAGAGAGAGAGAGAGAGAGAGAGAGAGAGAGAGAGAGAGAGAGAGAGAGAGAGAGAGAGAGAGAGAGAGAGAGAGAGAGAGAGAGAGAGAGAGAGAGAGAGAGACATGGTGCGCAATCTTCGGGAAACACTTGGCTTGTGAGCGCTACTTTCAGAACTACTGGCTAAAAAGTATACGAACGTACCGGAGAATCTCTTTAATACATTACATTATGTACAGGGTATATTAGCCTCAACTTCTGTTATGTGCTTGGAATGTGATGTCATCATGAGTTGTCATGATGTTTCAATAAAGTTACGAAGCCTTCGTTTCCCCCTTTCCCTGTCTCCCTTTCTATCTTCTTCTTCTTCTCCTTCTCTCGGACAATAGTTCTCCCATAATAGCTGAGACAAACGATGGCCCGGTCAGGCACAGTCACACTCATCCACTCTCTGACTGCTGACCTTTTCACCTTTGACCTTTCGACTCCTCACTGTCAGTGAGCTCCAAGACTATTGGGACAGTGACACATTTTGTTGTTGTTTTGGCTCTGTACTCCACACTTTGGATTGAAATGATACAATGATATGAGGTTAAAGTGCAGACTGTCATCTTTAATTTGAGGGTATTTTCATCCATATCGGGTGAACAGTTTAGAAATGACAGAAGTTTTTGTATATAGTTCCCCCATTTTAGGGGACCAAAAGTATTGGGACAAATTCACCAATATGTGTATTTAATAAAAAGTTTAGTATTTGGTCCCATATTCATAGCGCTAATGACTACATCAAGCTAGTGATTTCTACACATTTGTTGGATGCATTTGCTGTTTGTTATGGTTGTTTCAGATCATTTTGTCCCCAATACAAAGGAATAACAAAGGTGGTTAGCAATTTTGGGTATCTACAGTACCAGTCAAAGGTTTAGACACACCTACTCATTCCAGGGTTTTTCTTTATCATACTATTTTCTATATTGTAGAATAGTGAAGACATCAAAACTATGAAATAGCACATATGGAATCATGTAGTATCCAAAAAAGTGTTAAACATATAAAAATACATTTTATATTTGAGGTTCTTCAAAGTAGCCACCCTTTGACTTGATGACAGCTAAGTGAATCTCTTCACAACCCACACAAAAACATTTCTTCCCCATCAGGAGGCTGAAAAGATTTGGCATGGTCCCTAACACCGTACCCAAAACGTCCGCACATGTGCGCCATCGTGCGCAAATTGGTTTTGTCCCCCCCACACAAACGCGATCACGACACATAGGTTTAAATATCAAAACAAACTCTGAACCTATTATATTAGTTTGGGGACAGGTCAAAAAGCCTTAAACATTTATCGCCTACCAAACTACTTTTTTGCTCGCATTGAGGCAAATGGCACTGAAACATGCACGAGAGCACCAGCTGTTCCGGAAGACTGTGTGATGACACTCTCCGCAGCCGATGTGAGTAAGACCTTTAAACAGGTCAACATTCACAAGGCCGCATGGCCAGAGGGATTACCAGGACGTGTACTACGAGCATGCGCTGACCAACTGGCAAGTGTCTTCACTGACATTTTCAACCTCTCCCTGTCTGAGTCTGTAATACCGACATGTTTTAATCAGACCACCATAGTGCCTGTGCCCAAGAACACTAAGCTAACCTGCCTAAATGACTACCGACCCGTAGCACTCACTTCTGTAGCCATGAAGTGCTATGAAAGGCTGGTCATGGCTCACATCAACACCATTATCCCAGAAACCATAGACCCACTCTAATTTTCATACCACCACAACAGATCCACAGATGATCCAATCTCTATTGCACTCCACACTGCCCTTTCCCACCTGGACAAAAGGAACAGAGTGCCCTCAAAGCTCATCAGCTAAGGGCCCTGGGACTAAACACCTCCCTCTGCAACTGTATCCTGGATATCCTGATGGGCCGCTCCCAGGTGGTAAGGGTAGGTAACAACACATCCACCATGCTGATCCTCAACACAGGGGCCCCTCAGGGGTGCGTGCTCAGTCCCCTCCTGTACTCCTTGTTCACTCACGACTGCACGGCCAGGCACGACTCCAACACCATCATAACGTTTGCCGATGAGACAACCTATAGGGAGGAGGTCAGAGACCTGGCCGTGTGTTGCCAGGACAACAACCTCTCCCTCAACGTGATCAAGACAAAGGAGATGATTGTGGACTACAGGAAAAAGAGGACCGAGTACACCCCCTTCTCATCGATGGTGCTGCAGTGGAGCAGGTTGAGAGCTTTAAGTTCCTTGGTGTCCACATCACCAACAAACTAACATTTTCCAAGCACACCAAGACAGTTGTGAAGAGGGAACGACAAAACCTATTCCCCCTCAGGAGACTGAAAATGTTTGGCATGGGTCCGCAGATCCTCAAAAGGTTCTACAGCTGCACCATCAAGAGCATACCGACCGCAAGGCACTACAGAGGGTAGTGCAAACAGCCCAGTACATCACTGGGGCCAAGCTCCCTGCCATCCAGGACCTGTATACCAGGCGATGTCAGAGGAAGGCCCTAAAAATTGTCAAAGACTCCAGCCACCCTGGAGTCATAGGCTGTTCTCTCTGCTACCGCACGGCAAGCGGTACCAGAGCACCAAGTCTAGGTCCAAGAGGCTTCTAAACAGCTTCTACCCCCAAGCCATAAGATTCCTGAACAGCTAATCAAATGGCTTCCCAGACTATTTGCATTGCCCCCCCACTTTGCACCGTGCTACTCTCTGTTGTTATCATCTATGCATAGTCACTTTAATAACTCTACCCACATGTACATATTACCTCAACTAACTAACTGGTGCCCCCGCACATTGACTCTGTACCGGTACCCCCCTGTATATAGTGTTGCTATTGTTATTTTACAGCTGCTCTTTAATTACTTGTTAATTGTATTTCTTATTCTTATCCGTATTTATTATTTTATTTTTAACCACATTGTTGGTTAGGGGCTCGCAAGTAAGCATTTCACTGTAAGGCCTGTTGTATTCGGTGCATGTGACTAATACAATTTGATTTGAATTTAGCTGGCTATTTGCAGTTGCTAGCTAATTTTTCCTATTTAGCTAGCTTGCTGTTGCTAGCTTGCTCTTACTAGATAATCTGTCCTGGGATATAAACGTTGAGTTGTTATTTTACCTAAAATGCACCTGGTCCTCTACTCCAACAATTAATCCACACATAAAACGGTCAACAGAATCGTTTCTAGTCATCTCTCCTCCTTCCAGGCTTTTTCTTCTTTGGACGTTATATGGCAATTGGCATCTAACTTTCATTAATCTTTCAATCACCCACGTGGGTATAACCAATGAGGAGATGGCACGTGGGTATCTGCTTCTATAATCCAATGAGGAGATGGGAGAGGCAGGACTTGCCCCGCGTTCAGCGTCACAAATAGAACTGACTTCTATTTTAGCGCTTGGCAACGCAGACGCTCGTTCGCGACGCAAGCAGTGTGAGTGCAATAATTGAATAACATGTATGTTTACATTTATTTTGCAACGCGAGAGATGTGATCAGCATGTAAGGATCCTGAACACGTTCTACAGCTGCACCTGTAACAGCTCTCATTAGGCTCATCGACACAGGACACAGTGCTGTTCTCTTTCATAGTTTATTCTGCAGACATACACACAACACAATGTGTAAACTTCAGAGCAACTGCAAATCCGTCATGAAATCTGAGTGACATGAAATAAAAATAAATGTACACTTCACGAGGTGACTAACCTCATTAGCAAGGAAAGTACAGGACAGACGCTAGCTAGCCTTTAGCGTACAGCAACGTGCTAACTTTGTAAATGTCCATTAAGTTGTAAATACAGGACACAATTCTGTAACACTATCACATAACATGTCCACATCGATAGGGATTACAAAACAATATAGTTTTCAGCCTAACATACATCAGATATCTTTTTAAAAGTGAAAACACTGGGTGCAGCATGGAGCACGATACATACCTCCATCAAAGTTTAGCAACTCTTTGGCTGGATGCTGCGTGATCATGGAGATGCAGTTACACAAACAATACAGCAGGTGTCGCCACAACTGTTCATACATATACATAACCTGGCTGCTTAATTATGACAAAACTCACACAACTTAAGGATATCTATTTCAACCCTGTTACACACCATTGAGAGCATCTTGACTGGCTGCATTACCGCTTGGTACGGAAACTGCAATGCACCCGACCGCAAGTCGCTACAGGGGGTAGTGCATACCACCCAGTACATCACTGGGGTCGAGCTCCCATCCAGGACCTCTATACCAGGCGGTGTCAGAGGAAGGCACAAAAGATTGTCAAAGACTCCAGCCACCCAAGCCATAGACTGTTCCCTCTGTTATAGCACGACACCAGTGCACCAACAGGACCCTGAACAACTTCTACCCCCAAGCCATGACTGCTAAACAAGAGTGCTAAATGGCTAATCAAATGGTTACCCGGACTACCTGCATTTACCCTTTTTTAACTCTCCGGCACTGATTCTATGCACACACACTGGACTAACACACTTACACTGACACCCCAACACACACATAGACATACACACACACAACATACGTCCACAGACACACACATAACATGTGCGCACATGTATACTGATGCCGCACACACACTTTCTCACACATACGCTGCTGTTACAGCTCAGTCTATCATCTATCCTGTTGCCTAGTTACTCTACCCCTACGTACAGTACATGATTCCATATGTGTTATTTCATAGTGCTGATGTCTGCGCTATTATTCTACAATGTAGGAAATAGTACAAATAAAGAAAACCTTTGAATGAGTAGGTGTGTCCATACTTTTGACTGGTGCTATATGTATATTTTTGTATCTTTATTTTTAACTCTGCGTTGTTGGAAAAGGACCCACAATTAAGCATTTCACTGTTAGTCTACACCTGTTGTTTACAAAACACATGACAAATAAAATTTGATTTGATGATTATATATTATATATATATATATATATATATATATATATATATATATATATATATATATATATATATATATTATTATATATGCAATGGTGAAGCACAAACGTTATGGTCAGGGTATGTGGCTCTATCATGTTCCACATGTTCCTTTTTCATTCCTCTAGCAGTTCCCTTTTGACACCGCTAGAGGGCGATGGTGACCTAGGAGAGATTCAAGCCATTGGGTGGGATTGGGAAGCTAGTGATGTCCATCACAATGACTTCTCCTCTACTACAGACCATATACATACGGCTCCTCTCTCACCTATGCACAGGTACAACAAAGCAAAACTAATTATTGTGAAATTGATCATAAAAAGCCCTCAGTCAGCAAGCACCATTCATTATTTTCCTCCCATTGGAAGGTTGACCAGGTGAGGTCAGAACAGCAGAAACATGTGATTGGTTTAGCCTTGGTCCAGGGCTTTAGTGAGACTTTCTCAATAAACATTGATGCAGGGCATTAGTAGAGGAATGTACGTTAAGGCCTTGGACCACAGCTCTAGAAAACACTGGGGTTAAAGTATCAACCCCTTGTAACAAAATTACAGTTTAGAACCGGTGTCTACCCCGGGTAAACACTGCAGAGACATAGTGCATCTCAGATTAGTCGTGTGCTGATATAGGATCAGTTTGGCTTTTTAGATAATAATGCAGAGACATAATACATCTCAGATTAGTAATGTGTGCTGATCTAGGATCAGTTTGGCCTTTTAGATAATAATGAAGGACCTCAGCTACCCGAGCCACTGCCTGTTCACCTCGCTACCATCTAGTTGGAAGAGACCGTACAGGTGCATCAACGCTGGGACAGAGAGACTGACAAAACAGCTTCTATCTCCAGGCCATCAGACTGTTAAACAGTCACCACTAGCCAGCCTCCGCCCAGTACCCTGCCCTGAACCTTAGTCACTGTTACTAGCCTCCCCCAGTACCCTGCCCTGAACCTTAGTCACTGTTACTAGCCGGCTACCACCCGGTACTCTACCCTGCACCTTAGAGACTGCTGCCCTATGTACATAGAGTCATTGAACACTGGTCACTTTAATAATGGAACACTGGTCACTTTAATAATGTTTACATACTGTTTTACCCACTTCATATGTATATACTGTATTCTAGTCATGGCTTATCCAATATAACTACTGCTGTACACACCTTTTATATTCATATACTGTCCATACTGTCTATACACACCATTATATACATATATATATAAATATATACACTGAGTGTACAAAACATTAGGAACATTGTCCTAATATTGAGTTGCACCCCTTTTTGCCTCAATTCGTCAGGGCATGGATTCTACAAGGTGTCGAAAGCGTTCCACAGGGATGCTGGTCCATATTGACTCCAATACTTCCCACAGTGTGTCAAGTTGGCTGGATGTCGTGAAAAACCCAGCAGCGTTGCAGTTCTTGACACTCAACTGGCATGCCTGGCACCTACTACCATACCCCGTTCAGAGGCACTTTAATCTTTTGTCTTCAAATAAAAAAAAATATGGTTGCATATACATACAGGAAAGTATACCCCTTTACTTTTTCCCACATTTTGTTACGTTATATTAAAATGGATTAAATAAATGTTTTTCCTCATCAATCTACACACAATACCACATAATGACAAAGCAAAAACAGATTTTTAGAAATGTTTGCAAATGTATAAAAAAAATTAAAACAGAAATACCTTATTTACATAAGTATTCAGACCCTTTGCTATGAGATTCAAAATTGAGCTCAGGTGCATCCTGTTTCCATTGATCATCCTTGAGATGTATCTACAGCTTGATTGGACCCCACATGTGATAAATTCAATTGATTGGACATGATTTGGAAAGGCACCTGTCTATATAAGGTCCCACAGTTGACAGTTGATGTCAGAGTAAAAACCAATCCATGAGATTGAAGGAATTGTTTGTAGAGCTCAGAGACAGGGTTGTGTCGAGGCACAGATCTCGGGAAGGGTACAAAAACATTTATTCAGCATTGAAGGTCCCCAAGAACACAGTGGCCTCCATCATTCTTAAATGGAAGAAGTTTGGAACCACCAAGACTCTTCCTAGTGCTGGCCGCCCGGCCAAACTGAGCAATCAGGGAAAAGGGCCTTGGTCAGGGCGGTGACCTAGAACCTGATGGTCACTCTGATAGAGGTCCAGAGTTCCTCTGTGGAGATGGGAGAACGTTCCAGAAGGACAATCATTACATTTACATTTACATTTAAGTCATTTAGCAAACGCTCTTATCCAGAGCGACTTACAAATTGGTGCATTCACCTTATGATATCCAGTGGAACAACCACTTTACAATAGTGCATCTAAATCATCTCTGCAGCACTCCATCATTCAGGCCTTTATGGTAGAGTGGCCAGACGGAAGCCACTCCTCAGGAAAAGGCACATGACAGCCCGCTTGCCATTTGCCAAAAGGCACCTAAAGACTCTCAGACCACGAGAAACAAGATTCTCTGGTCTGATGAAACCAAGATTGAACTCTGTGGCCTGAATGCCAATCATCACATCTGGAGGAAACCTGGCACCATCCCTATGGTGAAGCATGGTGGTGGCAGCATCATGTTGTGGGGATGTTTTTCAGCGGCAGGGACTGCGAGACTAGTTAGGATCGAGGGAAAGATGAACGGATCAAAGTACAGAGAGATCCTTGATGAAAACCTGCTCCAGAGCGCTCAGGACCTCAGACTGGGGCAAAGGTTCAACTTCCAACAGGACAACGAACCTAAGCACACAGCCAAGACAATGTAGAAGTGGCTTCGAGACAAGTCTCTGAATGTCCTAGAGTGGCCCAGCCAGAGCCTGGACTTGAAACCGATCGAACATCTCTGGAGAGACCTGAAAATAGCTGTGTCGCAACGTTTCCCATCCAACCTGACAGAGCTTGAGAGGATCTGCAGAGAAGAATGGGAGAAACTCCCCAAATACAGGTGTGCCAAGCTTGTATGGTTATACCAAAGAAAACTGTAATCGCTGCCAAAGGTGCTTCAACAAAGTAACGTAACAAAATGTGGAAAAAGTCAAGGGGTCAGATGTCATTGCAAAGCTGATTCGTAGCCAAGAACAGGGTGTCCAGGTCTGTCAGCGCCATCTTGTCAATCATCCTCTGGATAGCACACATATACAATCCATGTCTCAATTGTCTCAAGGCTTAAAAATCCTTCTTTAATAACTTCTTCAAGATCGGTGGGTCCCCTGCATGACATTGAGTTAACGTAGGCTAATGCGATTAGCATGAGGTTGTAAGTAACAAGAAAATTTCCCAATACATATCTGTTATTGTCAGAAAGCTTAAATTATTGTTAATCTAACTGCACTGTCCAATTTATAGTAGCTTTTGCAGTGAAATAATAACATGCGTTGTTTGAGGAGAGTGCACAGTTTTGAACATGAAAAGTTATTAATAAACCAATTAGGCACATTTAGGCAGTCTTGATACAACATTTTGAACAGAAATGCATTGGTTCATTGGATCAGTCTAAAACGTTGTACATACACTGCTGTCATCTAGTTGCCAAAATCTAAATTGCAGCTGGGCTGGAGTAATAAATGAAGAATGATTGTTTTTTTCTTTGTATTATCTTTTACCAAATCTATTGTGTTATATTCTCCTACATTCCATTCACATTTCCAGAAACTTCAAAGTGTTTCCTTTCAAATGGTACCAAGAATATGCATATCCTTGCTTCAGGGCCTGAGTTACAGGCAGTTAGATTTGGGTATGTCATTTTAGGTGAAAATTGAAAAAACGGGTCCTCTCCTTCATCAACATTGATTGAAGTGGATTTAACAGGTGACATCAATAAGGGATCATAGCTTTCACCTGGATTCACCTGGTCAGTCTATGTCATGGAAAGAGCAGGTGTTCCTAATGTTTTGTACAGTAAGTGTATCTATATTTATACGGACTCTGACATTGCTCGTTCTGATATTCTTATTTTTAAAAATTTACTGTTTGGATTGTGTATTGTTCTGTATCACTAGGTATTATTACTGCACTGTTGAAGCTAGAAACATACGCATTTCACTGCACCTGCGATAACATCTGCAACCCTGTGTATCCGACTAATAAACATCGATTTGATTTGAATAAGATCGGATGGGGAGACCTAATTCTAGATCAGGCCTGCTACACTGATCCTAGATCAGGACTGTTACACTGATCCTAGATCAGCCCTTCAACTCTAATTCTAGATCAGCCTTGCTACACTGATCCTAGATCAGCATCGCTACACTGATCCTAGATCAGCACTGCTACACTGATCCTAGATCAGCACTGCTACACTGATCCTATATCAACCCTGCTACACTGATCCTAGATCAGCACTGCTACACTGATCCTAGATCAGCACCGCTACACTGATCCTAGATCAGCACTGCTACACTGATCCTAGATCAGCCCTTCAACTCTAATCCTAGATCAACCCTGCTACACTGATCCTAGATCAGCACCGCTACACTGATCCTAGGTCAGCCCTCTTACTCTAAGACTCTTGATACACACAAGGATGATATGAGCACACACTCCAGAGGATCTTCTCATTATGTGCCTACAGTATAATGCACTTGTTTCTCTGGACAAGTGGCTCTATATACAGTAGGAAAGAAACCCTTCATTGACAGTATGATTATCCATCCATCCTCTTATCTCTGTGTCCCTCCCAGCCCCTCTGCAGTACAGCCACTGACACATCTTTCTCCTGTGTCTGCAGTACAGCCACTACTCTCCCCAAAGCCAGTGAGGTACGGGAATCATACCAATCTACTCTGTCCCAGTGTCCTTATCAGTGTAAAGTCTGCTGCCCCTTTTCCTCTGTTCTATGGGTGCAGGCGAGAGCTCCTGTTGAACCCACTGGAGTTCCTCCCTCGAGGTGGTCCCTGCGCAGCGGCCCTCACCCCTAGTGCACCGACTCTGGCTATACGGTCCCATTCTACTGTTATTGGTTTACAGGCCAGGTAAAGCTCAGTGCTGTATGTGCGTGTGTGCGTGTGCGTGCGTGCGTGCGTGCGTGCGTGCGTGGGTGCGTGTGTGTCTGTGTGTGTGTGTGCGCGAGCAAGAGTGTAAAGGTTGCTAACCTGAGGTTTAGTGATCATAGTAGATGCATTCAATTTAGGATGTATTCTTGATTGATTTTAGTAATTGTAAATGTGGATCTGCATTCATCACTGAATTCATCAGTCCTAGCTGTTCCCTTCACCCTGTCGGTCCCACCTTCTTATGCCCTCCTCCTGTCCCCTTGTCTTCCTGTTTTACTGTCCTGTCCTCTTTTGTCCTGTCCTCTCCTCTCCTGTCCTGTCCTCTCCTCTTCTGTCCTGTCCGCTCCTCTTCTGTCCTCTCCTCTCCTGTCCTCTCCTTTCCTGTCTTATCTTATTATGTCTTCCTATCCTGCCCTCTCCTCTTCTGTCCTGTCCTATCCTGCCCTCTCCTCTTCTGTCCTCTCCTATCCTGTCCTGTCTTATATTATTATGTCTTCCTGTCCTCTTCTCTACTCTTCTGTCCTCCCCTCTCCTCTTCTGTCCTCCCCTCTCCTCTTCTGTCCTGTCCTCTCCTCTTCTGTCCTGTCCTGTCCTCTCCTCTTCTTTCCTCTCCTGTCCTGTCTTACCTTATTATGTCATCCTGTCCTGTCCTGTCCTCTTCTGTCCTCTCCTCTTCTGTCCTTTCCTTTCCTCTCCTCTCCTGTCCTGTCAACCCCTTGTGTTTCCATGACTACCTCGTTAAAAGAACCCCGCACAGGTCACCTGAGGGGACGGTCTCTCAGTCCCTATTGGATGCCTTGCTCATTACGCCTATCACCACCCTCCCGCCCCTCCGTCTGAGGAAGAAGAAGCGTCGGAGTGTTAGTGCCTTACACCTGCCCAACAACAAGAGGTAGAGGGTGACATCATCGTGTGATGTAATGTATGGCGATCACTCACTCTACCCTGTAGACTGAAGACCTGTTGACATGAACCATTAACGATGACTGATTACTTATGTCACAATTTCCCCATGACGGCATGTTATAGCGTGGGTCACTAACTAACAACCGTATCTAACAAAACAAAAAAATACATAACGAAAGGCAGCTAGAGAGAACACTGCTCTTTCCCTCGACTCCATATCGACCTTGTTAGATCAGAAGAGCACGAATAGATATTAGCAATATGGTGGAAATTCCATCCAGTCTTTAAGAAGAGGTCTAGTCAAGGTCAAATTAAAGATCAAATCAAGCGCCATATGACCCCTTTTGAAAACCTTTCAGACCTACAGGAGCGCCTACAGATGAGGGGTTAAGGGTTAATTTGGAATTGATTGAGAGTCTTCGGCTATTCCCAAATGGCACCCTATTCCCTATTTAATATACTATTTAAAGTGTACTAAGTAGTGCACCCTTGCATAGTACACTTTAAATAGTGTACGAAATAGGGATTAGTGTGCTTTTGGGAATAGCCTACTTAGTGTCAACAAAGAGCCGTCTATGGGAGTTGAACTGTAAAGCCACCGCCTCTGAAATGCAGCTCGCTAGCCGCTTGACAACAGCCGAGTTCCCTCAGCACGCTGCAAATGGCGACAGTCGTGTTGTGTCTCTGAGAAGACCTTGCGGACAAGCTATGATCCCGCCCAAACAATTTGGCATGAGATGCATTTTGGCTGAGTTCAAACGTGACAGTAGGCATACAGAAGTGTTTAGAACAAGTGTGGCAGTATGTGAGATCTGACATTTGTCCAGGAAATAGCCACGCTCATACATGTCCATCTGTGTGTGTGTGTGTATATACTGCTTGTGTGTGGGTATACTGTATACTGTATGTGTGTGTGTGTGTGTGTGTGTGTGTGTGTGTGTGTGTGTGTGTGTGTGTGTGTGTGTGTGTGTGTGTGTGTGTGTGTGTGTGTGTGTGCGTGTGTGTGTGTGTGTGTGGGGGGGGTATACTGTGTGTGTGTGTGTCTGTGTGTGGGTGTGGGTGTATGTGTGGGAGGGTATTGTGTGTGTGTGTGTGTGTGTGTGTCGGTGTGTGTCGGTGTGTGTCGGTGTATGCAGGGGGGTATCAGGAGAAGCAGTTGGACATCTGACAGCTTTGTTATTAGAATGACAGTCCTGTGTAGTTGGCATGTGTTTATGAGATACATTGATCACCTCTTGTTGGTAACTACTTAGATATTTGAAATGTGTTGCTCAGATAATATTTCTCATGTAACGAACTTGGCACAAGCCGGCTTGTCCAATTACAAAGTGTTCTTTTGACATACATGTGCAGTGCCCACTGTCTCCACTGCTGTTAACGATGTGACACCAAACTAAACAGGGGAAAGGGGAGAGCTTCGTAACCTCCCTTCAAAGCTTGAAATGTCTCCACTGGTGCTATCAAGTTGGTAGTTCTTCTATACCGTTACTGGCTGAGACGTTGTCAAGCGGTCACTTGTGGATGCGAGGATCTGAGATTCAGTAATGATTTACGAGGAAAGAAGCTACACAGTTAAGCACAGTGACACACATTTGTTGGACTAGCTAACCATGGTGAATAACCATAAACTAACCCACTGTAGGTAACCATGGTGAATAACCATAAACTAACCCACTGTAGGTAACCATGGTGAATAACCATAAACTAACCCACTGTAGGTAACCATGGTGAATAACCATAAACTAACCCACTGTAGGTAACCATGGTGAATAACCATAATGTAACCCACTGTAGGTAACCATGGTGAATAACCATAAACTAACCCACTGTAGGTAACCATGGTGAATAACCATAAACTAACCCACTAGCTAACCATGGTGAATAACCATAAACTAACCCACTGTAGGTAACCATGGTGAATAACCATAATGTAACCCACTAGGTAACCATGGTGAATAACCATAATGTAACCCACTAGGTAACCATGGTGAATAAACATAAACTAACCCACTGTAGGTAACCATGGTGAATAACCATAAACTAACCCACTAGCTAATCATGGTGAATAACCATAAACTAACCCACTGTAGGGAACCATGGTGAATAACCATAAACTAACCCACTTTAGGTAACCATGGTGAATAACCATAAACTAACCCACTGTAGGTAACCATGGTGAATAACCATAATTTAACCCACTGTGGTGTGCATCCTATTCTGTCATCACTGTTTCACCCCTCATCTTCCTTTTAATTCCTCTGTTTCTCTCTTTCATTCCTCATCCTCCTTTCCTTCTCTGTCCAAGAGTCTCCTGGCACCAATCAGTCACTGATCTGGGTGACCCCAACCTCTCCTCTCCTGTCAATGCTGTCTATATCTTTAGGTAAACAAGGAATTGAATTGTGTATGAATATAACAATGTTAATGTGTGTACGCGCTAGTATGTGTGTGTTACAGTATTTTCTCTGTGAATCCTCTCCTTCTACACAGAAGTGCACATTAGACATCATGTGAACAATGAGGGAGACATTGTGTGGTTCAGGCCAAGGATGCAAAAAGGTCCAAGCACTACAGTACCTTCGGGGTGAAGTTTTCCCCTTAGGTACAGATCTACAATCAGAGATCATTGTGGACTATATTTTGCATGGGTCCTCAGATACCTCAAAAAGTTCTACAGCTGCACCATCGAGAGCATCCTGACTGTTTGCATCACTGCCTGGTATGGAAACTGCTCGGCCTCCGACCGCAAGGCGCTACAGAGGGTAGTGGGTACGGCCCAGTACATCACTGGGGCCAAGCTTCCTGCTATCCAGGACCTCTATACCAGGAGGTGTCAGAAGAAGGCCCTAAAAATTTTCAAAGACTCCAGCCACCCTAGTCATAGACTGTTATCTCTGCTACTGCATAGCACGCGGTACCAGAGCGCCAAGTCCAGGTCCAAAAGAGTTCTTAGCTTCTACCCCCAAGCCATAAGTCTCCTGAACAGCTAATCAAATGGATACCCAGACTATTTGCGTTGCCCCTCCGCCCTCTTTTACTCTTCTGCTACTCTCTGTTTATTATCTATGCATAGTCACTTTACCCTTACCTACATGTACATATTACCACAACTAACCGGTGCCCCCGCACTTTGACTCTGTACAGGTACACCCTGTATATAGCCTCCACATTGACTCTGTACCGGTACCCCCTGTATATAGCCTCCACGTTGACTCTGTACCAGTACCCCCTGTATACCCTGTATATAGCCTCTACATTGACTCTGTACCGGTACCCCCTGTAAATAGCCTCCACATTGACTCTGTACCGGTACCCCCTGTATATAGCCTCCACATTGACTCTGTACCGGTACCCCCTGTATATAGCCTCCACATTGACTCTGTACCGGTACCCCCTGTATATAGCCTCCACATTGACTCTGTACCGGTACCCCCTGTATATAGCCTCCACATTGACTCTGTACCGGTACCCCCTGTATATAGCCTCCACATTGACTCTGTACCTGTACCCCCTGTATATAGCCTCCACATTGACTCTGTATCGGTACCCCCTGTATATAGCCTCCACATTGACTCTGTACCTGTACCCCCTGTGTATAGCCTCCACATTGACTCTGTACCGGTACCCCCTGTATATAGCCTCCACATCGACTCTGTACCTCTACCCCCTGTATATAGCCTCCACATTGACTCTGTACCGGTACCCCCTGTATATAGCCTCCACATCGACTCTGTACCTCTACCCCCTGTATATAGCCTCCACATTGACTCTGTACCAGTACCCCCTGTATATAGCCTCGCTACTGTTATTATACTGCTGCTCTTTAATTATTTGCTACTGTAATTTTATTTTTTACTTAAGACTTATTTTTTCTTAAAACTTAATTGTTGGTTAAGGGCTTGTAAGTAAGCATTTCA
This sequence comes from Salvelinus fontinalis, assembly GCF_029448725.1. Taxonomy (NCBI): domain Eukaryota; kingdom Metazoa; phylum Chordata; class Actinopteri; order Salmoniformes; family Salmonidae; genus Salvelinus; species Salvelinus fontinalis. The sequence continues at coordinate 9,276,905 of NC_074668.1, forward strand.
CTGTAAGGTCTAAACCTGTTGTATTCGGCGCATGTGACAAATAAAATTTGATTTGATTTGATTTTGATCTTCCCCTCCCCCAATCCTAACCTTAGCCAATTAGTGGGGGAAATGCTGAACTGACCCAAGATCAGCGTCTAGGGGAAATGTCACACTACACATTACAGTTCAGCTGTGCAGGGATCATTCCATGGTGGAGCTGGCTTCAGCGTTTCAATGAAGTGTGTCAATACAGAGCCAGGGCAGCTGGTAACATACAGTAGCAGCTCCTTTGGTGTGATGCCAGCTCCATACACAAGTGCTGAGTCGCCGTGGACAACCGACCTCCTCATCTCCGTAACCAAGGCGGCCGCTGTTGCCATAACACTCAGCTCCTCAGGGAGCCATAAGCAGACATGGTGGAAACAGACTAGAGAACCAGCCTCAGTAACTTCAGCAGTTGGCATGGCACTACTGTACATCATGGCTGTAGTATTCAATGTGCCTTTTTTTGGGCCCACCCAAGTATCTGAGTTCCTCACACACAGCGACTCTTCATAGAGGACTCATTTAATGGGTCATCAGGCAGAGTAGAGGCCTGCACAAGACATTAGGTGGTAAGAGGTGTGTCTCCCCTCCGTCAGCACTCTGGTGTTCTTGGATGTGTCTTGACGTGAAGTGTGAACCTCGTCTACTTCCGAGTGAACAAAATGTAGTGTACTACATTTATGGGCACTAAAAAGTTAGTTTTTTTCTGGTGACCAATTAACGCTAAAAAACGCCAGATGTATGATGTAATGGTGCTACTAGTAGGGTGAAGTTACCCCTATACACTGATCTTGGGTCAGTTTAACATTTTCCCCACTAATGCTTAATGTTAGGATTGTCGGAGAGGGAAACTGATCCTAGAGCTGTACATAGTGGAAACGTGATGTGTGTGAGCTGGTATGACTATTGTAGTACGCAGCGAGGGACAGCTGTGACACACTGGTCTGGATACGAGTCTGTTGTTAGTGCAGTATTCATACAGAAGTTGGCCTGAGCTTCGGTTGGTTCTCTCCAACCTTTTTTTCTTCTCCTCGGGGGCTTGATACCTTTCGTTGTTTGTATTTGAAAATCCAACAGTTGTATTGGAAGAGGGCGACGCTCGGGGGCTTTGTGCGCCTGTGGGTGTTTGAGTGAGAAATAGACAGAGGAAAACCAATCAGTAAAAAGCACAGCCCCCCCTTCATTATCGCCGCATCTTGCCTACAACAGCATGGAGCCTTTCCAGACTCTGAAGTCAGGAGGACTTGGAGTTAGGTGTCAGGCAGACTGGTATGACTAACCCTCTCTTCCATGTTTCCTTGCAGTGAGGAGGTGGAGGAGCCAGAGACCAGTTCTCACATGTCGTCTGCAGTCAAAACCATGACCAAAGGACCTGCTGGCAGCCCCAACAACCCCATCACCTTTACCACCACTAAGGGTAAACTGTGTGAGTGCGTGTGTGTGTGTGTGTGTGTGTGCGTGACCAATAACATTTGATTTGATTTGACCAGCAAAGCACCATCGCACCAACACACCTCCTCTATGCTTCACGGTAGGAACCACACATGCAGATATCATCCTTTCACCTACACTGCGTCTCACAAAGACACGGCGGTTGGGACCAAAAATCTTACATTTGGACTCATCAGACCAAAGGACAGATTGCTCGTGTTTCTAGGCCCAAGCAAGTCTCTTCTTCTTATTGATGTCCTTTAGTAGTGGTTCCTTTGCAGCAATTCAAGCTCTAACCACTAGGCTACCTGCCGCCCACTGCCACCCCCATTTGAGCCAATCAGTTGTTGTGACAAGGTAGGGGTGGTATACAGAAGATAGCCCTATTTGGTAAAAGACCAAGTCCATATTAAGGCAAGAACAGCTCAAAAAAGCAAAGAGAAATGACAGTCCAACATTACTTTAAGACATGAGGGTCAGTCAATCAGGAAAATTTCAAAAACTTTGAAAGTTTCTTCAAGTGCAGTTGCAAAAACCATCAAGCGTTATGATGAAACTGGCTCTCATGAGGACCGCCACAGGAAAGAAAGACAGAGTTACCTCTGCTGCAGAGGATAAGTTCATTACAGTTACTAGCCTCAGAAATTACAGCCCAAATAAATGTTTCACAGAGTTCAAGCAACAGACACATCTCATCATCAGATGTTCAGAGGACACTGCATAAATCATTCCTTCATGGTCGAATTGCTGCAAAGGATCCACTACTAAAGGACATCAATAAGAAGAAGATACTTGCTTGGGCCTAGAAACACGAGCAATGGACATTAGACCAGTGGAAATCTGTCCTTTGGTCTGATGAGTCAGAAGGTTGCAAGATCGAATCCCTGAGCTGACAAGGTAAAAATCTGTTGTTCTGCCCCTGAACAAGGCAATTAACCCACAGGCCATCATTGAAAATAACAATTTGTTCTTAACTGACTTGCCTAGTTAAATAAAGGTAAAAGAAAAAAAATACATTAAGAAGGAAATAAATTACACAATTAACTTTTAACAAGACACGACTGTTAATTGAAATGCATTCCAGGTGACTACCTCATGAAGCTGGTTGAGAGAATGCCAAGAGTGTGCAAAGCTGTCATCAAGGCAAAGGGTTGCTACTTTGAAGAATCTCAAATATAAATATATTTTGATTTGTTTAACACTTTTTTGGTTACTACATGATTCCATATGTGTATTTCATAGTTTTGATGTCTTCACTATTATTCTACATTGTACAAAATAGAAAAATGAATATAAACTCTGGAATGAGTAGGTGTGTCCAATCTTTTGACTGGTGCTGTATATATATTTTTCTATCTTTAATATACATAGAGTAAAGCATCCACTTCCAACAGTGGTATGCCTGTATGTACAAATGTATATATTTGTTTTGTTTTAATGAAGAAGTTAATCAGAGCAAGGTGCATGAAGTTCCTTTCATAGTGGAATTAATGGCATGCACATTAAACTGAAAATAGTTTTAAAATAAACTCATGATTAGGACATAAATTGAATTAAATCTGGTGTGTTAGATATTTTGATTGACTCATATGGTTTTATCCTTTTACAGAAATGTTTGGTTTGACATCTTATAGTGTGAAATGGTGATTTACTGAGGCTGAAGTGAATTCTGTTGCGGTCTGTTAGTGAGAAAAGAGTGTTATTTTCCATGGGCTAAGCGTGACATATTTTTCCATTAATCCCATTAAAGCCAGGCTTGCTGGCCCACTTTGCCTTTTCTCCTCCGTTGAAGATGTATACGCTCCACTCCATAAGAAAAAATAATATTTACTGAGGGAGCTGTGAATAAAGGTTAGAGCCCCAGCCCCAGACCAACTCTATCCCCAGCCCCAGGCCAACTCTAACCCCAGACCAACTCTAACCCCAGACCAACTCTAACCCCAGCCCCAGACCAACTCTAACTCCAGCCCTAGACCAACTCTAACCCCAGACCAACTCTATCCCCAGCCCCAAACCAACTCTATCCCCAGCCCCAAACCAACTCTAACCCCAGCCCAACTCTATCCCCAGCCCCAGACCAACTCTAACTCCAGCCCCAGACCAACTCTAACCCCAGACCAACTCTATCCCCAGCCCCAAACCAACTCTATCCCCAGCCCAACTCTATCCCCAGCCCTAGACCAACTCTATCCCCAGCCCAACTCTATCCCCAGCCCCAAACCAACTCTATCCCCAGCCCAACTCTATCCCCAGCCCCAGACCAACTCTATCCCCAGCCCCAAACCAACTCTAACCCCAGCCCCAAACCAACTCTAACCCCAGCCCCAAACCAACTCTATCCCCAGCCCAACTCTATCCCCAGCCCAACTCTAGCCCCAGCCCCAAACCAACTCTATCCCCAGCCCAACTCTATCCCCAGCCCCAGCCCAATTCTAACTCCAGCCCCAGACCAACTCTATCCCCAGCCCAACTCTATCCCCAGCCCAACTCTAGCCCCAGCCCCAAACCAACTCTATCCCCAGCCCCAACTCTATCCCCAGCCCCAGCCCAATTCTAACTCCAGCCCCAGACCAACTCTATCCCCAGCCCTAGACCAACTCTAACCCCAGACCAATTCTAACCCCAGCCCCAAACCAACTCTATCCCCAAACAAACTCTATCCCCAGCCCTAGACCAACTCTATCCCCAGCCCTAGACCAACTCTATCCCCAGACCAACTCTATCCCCAGCCCTAGACCAACTCTAACCCCAGCCCCAAACCAACTCTAACCCCAGCCCTAGACCAACTCTAACCCCAGCCCTAGACCAACTCTATCCCCAGCCCTAGACCAACTCTATCCCCAGACCAACTCTATCCCCAGCCCCAAACCAACTCTATCTCCAGCCCCAGTCCAACTCTAACCCCAGCCCTAGACCAACTCTAACCCCAGCCCCAGCCCAACTCTAACCCCAGCCCCAGACCAACTCTGTCCCCAGACCAACTCTGTCGCCGGCCCCAGACCAATTCTAACCCCAGCCCCAAACCAATTCTATCCCCAGCCCCAGCCCAACTCTAACCCCCAGCCCAACTCTATCCCCAGACCAACTCTATCTTCAGCCCCAGTCCAACTCTAACCCCAGCCCTAGACCAACTCTATCCCCAGCCCTAGACCAACTCTATCCCCAGCCCTAGACCAACTCTATCCCCAGCCCCAAACCAACTCTATCTCCAGCCCCAGTCCAACTCTAACCCCAGCCCAACTCTATCCCCAGCCCCAAACCAACTCTAACCCCCAGCCCAACTCTATCCCCAGCCCCAGACCAACTCTAACCCCAGCCCCAGACCAACTCTATCCCCAGCCCTAGACCAACTCTATCCCCAGACCAACTCTATCCCCAGCCCCAGACCAACTCTATCCCCAGCCCCAGACCAACTCTAACCCCTGCCCCAGTCTCATTCCCACCAGGTTTTACATGAACACTATGCTGCTTCGGACCTGTGCCAACAAAGGCCTAGTTCACACAGTAATCCAGCAAGCACTGTGCCACTAGAGTTGTCTAGTCCTGAAGACATACTGACTCCTGAAGAACTACTGACTTACAGGCGCCACTAGAGTTGTCTGGTCCTGAAGAACTACTGACTTACAGGCACAACTAGAGTTGTCTAGTCCTGAAGAACTACTGACTTACAGGCACCACTAGAGTTGTCTAGTCCTGAAGAACTACTGACTTACAGGCACCACTAGAGTTGTCTAGTCCTGAAGAACTACTGACTTACAGGCGCCACTAGAGTTGTCTGGTCCTGACGGACTACTGATTTACAGGCACCACTAGAGTTGTCTAGTCCTGAAGAACTACTGACTTACAGGCACGACTAGAGTTGTCTAGTCCTGAAGAACTACTGACTTACAGGCACCACTAGAGTTGTCTGGTCCTGACGGACTTCTGACTTACAGGCACCACTAGAGTTGTCTAGTCCTGACAGACTTCTGACTTACAGGCACCACTAGAGTTGTCTGGTCCTGACGGACTACTGACTTACAGGCACCACTAGAGTTGTCTGGTCCTGAAGAACTACTGACTTACAGGCACCACTAGAGTTGTCTAGTCCTGACGGACTACTGACTTACAGGCACCACTAGAGTTGTCTGGTCCTGAAGAACTACTGACTTACAGGCACCACTAGAGTTGTCTGGTCCTGACGGACTACTGATTTACAGGCACCACTAGAGTTGTCTAGTCCTGAAGAACTACTGACTTACAGGCACCACTAGAGTTGTCTAGTCCTGAAGAACTACTGACTTACAGGCACCACTAGAGTTGTCTGGTCCTGAAGAACTACTGACTTACAGGCACCACTAGAGTTGTCTGGTCCTGACGGACTACTGATTTACAGGCACCACTAGAGTTGTCTGGTCCTGAAGAACTACTGACTTACAGGCACCACTAGAGTTGTCTAGTCCTGAAGAACTACTGACTTACAGGCACCACTAGAGTTGTCTGGTCCTGAAGAACTACTGACTTACAGGCACCACTAGAGTTGTCTGGTCCTGACGGACTACTGATTTACAGGCAACACTAGAGTTGTCTGGTCCTGACGGACTACTGATTTACAGGCTCCTTCTTTCACTAATGTGTTTTGACATGACAAAGCAGGTCACTGTTGTCCGACTTGCACGTATGGCCCGTGACTTTGATCGATTGCTGCTGTGACGTTTATTTCAATACCCCCTGATTAGTCTGCCTGTTGCGATGTCTGCAAGGTCTGACCGCTTTCGATCGACCTCCGATCCCAGCTGCATTCGCAACACTGTTCCTTTTCTGGAGCCCCTAAGTGGGATCAAAGGGGAGCTTGTTAGGCCAGGTGTTCCAGCGAGCTGTTGGAATGTCTTGCTGCTTGAAACAATTGATTCTGTGTTTTGCTCACTGGTGCTGTTGGTTTACCTCCCTGATCCGGCCAGCTGCCTAGACCAGGTCACTTGGTCACAGAGGTCAACTCAGAGGTCAACTCAGAGAATAACACAAAGACCTAGAAGTGCAGAGATGCATGCGCGTGTGCATACTCATCCACACACTCACACACTTCCTCCCCCAAGTCCCCCAACATGTTTATGTTCATGATTCATCATTCAACATGTCTGAACTCTATCTGAGCTGTGTCTGAACTCTGTGTAGATTGTGTTGAAATGAATGAGTGCGTAAACTTACCACCCGCTTGTCATTCTGTAGGTTCAGGTTTCCCTAAACCAGGCCTTCAGACATGTTTTGGGGTGAGGGGGAACGGCACCACCAATTTTCGCCCTAAGGGCCCTGTCCCAGAGAGGCCGGCCCCCCAGCCCCATCCCAAAGACCAGGACACTCTGGTGCAGATGGCCGAACACATCCCTGCAGGGACACGCACGCCCATGTGTGGCCACTGCAACATGGACATCAGGTGAGAGAGAGAGGAGAGAGAGGAGAGAGAGAGGGGGGGGGGGGAAGAGAACGAGAGAGAGCGAGAGAGAGAGAAAGAGAGAGAGCGAGAGAGAGAGAAAGAGAGCGAGAGAAAGAGCGAGAGAAACGAGAGAATGAGAGAGAGAGAAAGAGAAAGAGAGCGAGAGAGCGAGAGAGAGACAGAGACAGAGACAGAGAAAGAGAGAGACAGAGAGACAGAGACTGAGAGAGAGAGAGAAAGAGAGAAAGAGAGCAAGAGAGAGAGCAAGAGAGAGAGCAAGAGAGAGAGCAAGAGAGAGAGCAAGAGAGAGAGAGAGAGAGAGAGAGAGAGAGAGAGAGAGAGAGAGAGATGGTGCGTGTTAGAGATGGGGAATATGGACAAAAGTCTGTATCACAATTGACCAGTTACTTATTTATACTAATCTACTACTACTTCTTTGAATGTTATAGCTATCATTTGTTCTGTTAGCATTCTTCTAGTAAATGCAAATTATAATTATTATAGTAGAATGCCCTCGATAAATTATTGGTTCGGTCGGTATTGATCATTTGTAGTTTATCCCACCTCTAGTTTGTTTGTTGGGGACAATACAGGACAGGACAGAGTTGGAGCCTGAGGGAAATGTCTTTTGAAAGCCATTTTAATAGAATTACAATATTCAACTAAACATAATATGATCACTTATATCATTCCAAAATATGAATGAAAATAGTACACAGCACACACCTCTCTCTCTTTCTCTCGCTCTCTTTCTCTCTTTCTCTCTCTCTCGCTTTCTTTCTCTCTCTCTCTCTCTTCTCTCTCTCTCACTCTCTCTTCTCTCTCTCCCTTTCTCTGTGCCACGCCCTCTCTCTCTCTCTTTCCCTCTCCTCCTCCCCCTCCCTTTCTCTCTCTCCCTCCCTCCCTCCCTCCCTCCCTCCCTCCCTCCCTCCCTCCCTCCCTCCAATGATGGTATCTTGTTCATTCTTTAATTTGCCCAGAGTTAGGACTGTTGAATAGAACATGAGAGTCCGTGGCGGAGGAGCCAAATGGCACTGTTTTCCCTATGTAGTGCACTACTTTTGATCACGACCCATAGGGAAAAAACATAGGGCTTTGGTCAAAAGTAGTGCGCTACACAGGGAATAGGGTGCCATTTGCGATTCAGACACTGGTTCTCTCCTCATCTTAATTACAGTTCATGGCTCTCAGCAGCCTGTTATTGGCCGGTGCTAAGACTATCTCCTCTGGTGTTGGCTTACATTGCACCCCGAGGATAGGGTAGCAGATCCCGCTCCTGCCTAAAGAGTGTCGGTCACGACACAGTTTAGAGTGACCATTGTGTGCATTAAATATCCCACAGTTGTTTTCCCATATAAGCTAATCATCCTATTTGCAGGCGAATAGGCTTTGGTGACATTACAGTCGCTAAATATACTGCTGTCAAAACAGTGATGATTAAGGAAAATTAGGGTTAGAGTTAAACTGGGAGTATGGTAGAAAACACTGCTTCAGATACTAATGTGAAAGTTTCATTGTATTTAGTTGAACTTAATTCATCTTAAAGGGGAGTAATTTGTATTTAATTGTACTTAATTCATCTTAAAGGGGAGTAATTTTTTTAGGACCTTTTCTTCTTATATTTTTTACTCCAAAACTACGAACCTTTCGGCTTTCACATACAGTATGTAGACACTGGTATGATGCTGAATATAATGCCTATGAGGTATAATGCCTAATCATGCTCCTTTAAACTGAATGAAACCTGTTTTCTTCCTCCAGAGGGCCGTTCCTGGTGGCCATGGGAAAATCCTGGCACCCCGAGGAGTTTAACTGCGCCCACTGCCGGACCTCCCTGGCAGACATTGGCTTCGTGGAGGAGCAAGGCTCGGTCTACTGTGAACACTGCTACGAGGACTTCTTCGCACCTTCCTGTAGCCGCTGCCAGATGAAGATCCTGGGGGTAAGTCCTGAGGGGTATCCTACGAAGCAAGCTAGATCTACTCAGGGTTTTCTACCGCTAACCAGCTTCAGTTAGCGTCACAGTCTTTCCTGACCCCGTCACCTGACCAGGAAAAACTCAGGTTTTTTACCAAGGGCTGTCAATCATTCTGTGGACCCTCTGTTTTGACTGGATGGAAACGCTGACGTAAAAAGGACAGAGCGGCTTTGAGGAAATATGGAGTGACAATTCACGACTAGGCCTAAGAGGCCTCATTTCCCCCCGTCACACGTTCACCCTCTTTCAACCCTTTATTCTTCATACTTGTCCACTCTTTTTTTATTTCTCACCCTTTCTAACCAGCTTACCTCTGTCTTTAACCCATTTTCTCACTCCCTCATTCTTAATCCCTCCGTATTCCTCTCCCTCCTTCATTCCAGCATTAGTCTATCCCCCTTTGACCTGCCCAGTTCTCACAGCTGAATGGTGGGAAATCAGTGTGTGTGTTAAGCTCTGTCATGCGCTGCAGAGAAGGAAGGAGAACTGGAGAAAAGCTCTACGATCAGATGTGTTAAAATTAGCACCCGGCGGCCTGGCATTTAGCACCCGGCGGCCTGGCATTTAGCACACGGCGGCCTGGCATTTAGCACCCGGCGGCCTGGCATTTAGCACACGGCGGCCTGGCATTTAGCACACGGCGGCCTGGCATTTAGCACCCGGCAGTCAGACAATTAGCTCCCAGAAGCCTGGCAATTAGCACCTGGTAGTCTGGCAATTAGCACCCAGTAGCCTGGCCATTATCACCTGGCAGCCTGGCCATCAGCACCTGGCAGTCTGGCAATTAGCACCCGGCAGTCAGACAATTAGCTCCCAGAAGCCTGGCAATTAGCACCTGGTAGTCTGGCAATTAGCACCCAGTAGCCTGGCCATTATCACCTGGCAGCCTGGCCATCAGCACCTGGCAGTCTGGCAATTAGCACCCGGCAGTCAGACAATTAGCACCCGGCAGTCAGACAATTAGCACCCGGCAGTCAGACAATTAGCTCCCAGAAGCCTGGCAATTAGCACCCGGGAAGCCTGGCAATTAGCACCCGGCAGCCTGGCTTTAGCACCTGGCAGCCTGGCCATAAGCACCTGGCAGCCTGGCCTTCCTATAGATCAGTATAAGTGCTGGAGAGGGAACGGTCAATTAGAGGGCAGGGTAGATGGTTGAATATTCACACACACGCATGCAGCTTTGTCACTGACATGGCTCTGTAATGATGAGCTGGACTTGCTTGATTAGTAATTGTCTGTGGTTTCCTTGCAGGAAGTGATCAACGCCCTGAAACAGACCTGGCACATCCATTGTTTCCTGTGTGCATCGTGCCAGCAGCCCATTAGGAACAACACCTTTCACCTGGAGGATGGAGAGCCCTACTGTGAAAGAGGTGAACACACATAGACTATGTCTCAATTATCTGTCATTCCTCACACTTCCCTTCCGTGTTCAAGATGTGTGTGAAGTAGTGAACACGTGTACTCTTCAGGAATAAGGAGATGTTATTGGGCTGACTGATTTTTCCATTTTACAAGTAGTCCAGAGTTCAGGAGTGGTCTGGAGTTCAGTAGTAGTCTAGAGTTCAGGAGTAGTCTAGAGTTCAGTAGTAGTCTGAGTTCAGTAGTAGTCTAGAGTTCAGTAGTAGTCTAGAGTTCAGTAGTAGTCTAGAGTTCAGTAGTAGTCTAGAGTTCAGGAGTAGTCTAGAGTTCAGGAGTAGTCTAGAGTTCAGTAGTAGTCTAGAGTTCAGTAGTAGTCTAGAGTTCAGTAGTAGTCTAGAGTTCAGTAGTAGTCTGAGTAGTCTGAGTTCAGTAGTAGTCCAGAGTTCAGGAGTGGTCTGGAGTTCAGTAGTAGTCTGAGTTCAGTAGTAGTCTAGAGTTCAGTAGTAGTCTAGAGTTCAGTAGTAGTCTGAGTTCAGTAGTAGTCTAGAGTTCAGTAGTAGTCTGAGTTCAGTAGTAGTCTGAGTTCAGTAGTAGTCTAGAGTTCAGTAGTAGTCTGAGATCAGTAGTAGTCTAGAGTTCAGTAGTAGTCTGAGTAGTCTAGAGTTCAGTAGTAGTCTGAGTTCAGTAGTAGTCTGAGTTCAGTAGTAGTCTAGAGTTCAGTAGTAGTCTAGAGTTCAGGAGTAGTCTAGAGTTCAGTAGTAGTCTGAGTTCAGTAGTAGTCTGAGTTCAGTAGTAGTCTAGAGTTCAGTAGTAGTCTAGAGTTCAGTAGTAGTCTGAGTTCAGTAGTAGTCTGAGTTCAGTAGTAGTCTAGAGTTCAGTAGTAGTCTAGAGTTCAGTAGTAGTCTAGAGTTCAGTAGTAGTCTAGAGTTCAGTAGTAGTCTGAGTTCAGTAGTAGTCTGAGTTCAGTAGTAGTCTGAGTTCAGTAGTAGTCCGAGTTCAGTAGTAGTCCAGAGTTCAGTAGTAGTCTAGAGTTCAGTAGTAGTCTGAGTTCAGTAGTAGTCTGAGTTCAGTAGTAGTCTGAGTTCAGTAGTAGTCTGAGTTCAGTAGTAGTCTGAGTTCAGTAGTAGTCCGAGTTCAGTAGTAGTCTAGAGTTCAGTAGTAGTCTAGAGTTCAGTAGTAGTCTGAGTAGTCTAGAGTTCAGTAGTAGTCTAGAGTTCAGTAGTAGTCTAGAGTTCAGTAGTAGTCTAGAGTTCAGTAGTAGTCTGAGTAGTCTAGAGTTCAGTAGTAGTCTGAGTTCAGTAGTAGTCTGAGTTCAGTAGTAGTCTGAGTTCAGTAGTAGTCTAGAGTTCAGTAGTAGTCTGAGTTCAGTAGTAGTCTGAGTTCAGTAGTAGTCTGAGTTCAGTAGTAGTCTGAGTTCAGTAGTAGTCTGAGTTCAGTAGTAGTCTAGAGTTCAGTAGTAGTCTAGAGTTCAGTAGTAGTCTAGAGTTCAGTAGTAGTCTGAGTTCAGTAGTAGTCTGAGTTCAGTAGTAGTCTGAGTTCAGTAGTAGTCTAGAGTTCAGTAGTAGTCTAGAGTTCAGGAGTGGTCTGGAGTTCAGTAGTAGTCTAGAGTTCAGTAGTAGTCTAGAGTTCAGTAGTAGTCTGAGTAGTCTGAGTTCAGTAGTAGTCCAGAGTTCAGGAGTGGTCTGGAGTTCAGTAGTAGTCTAGAGTTCAGTAGTAGTCTAGAGTTCAGTAGTAGTCTGAGTTCAGTAGTAGTCTGAGTTCAGTAGTAGTCTAGAGTTCAGTAGTAGTCTAGAGTTAGGTAGTAGTCTGAGTTCAGTAGTAGTCTAGAGTTCAGTAGTAGTCTGAGTAGTCTAGAGTTCAGTAGTAGTCTAGAGTTCAGTAGTAGTCTAGAGTTCAGTAGTAGTCTGAGTAGTCTGAGTTCAGTAGTAGTCCAGAGTTCAGGAGTGGTCTGGAGTTCAGTAGTAGTCTAGAGTTCAGTAGTAGTCTAGAGTTCAGTAGTAGTCTGAGTTCAGTAGTAGTCTGAGTTCAGTAGTAGTCTGAGTTCAGTAGTAGTCTAGAGTTCAGTAGTAGTCTAGAGTTCAGTAGTAGTCTAGAGTTCAGTAGTAGTCTAGAGTTCAGTAGTAGTCTAGAGTTCAGTAGTAGTCTAGAGTTCAGTAGTAGTCTAGAGTTCAGTAGTAGTCTAGAGTTCAGTAGTAGTCTAGAGTTCAGTAGTAGTCTGAGTTCAGTAGTAGTCTGAGTTCAGTAGTAGTCTGAGTTCAGTAGTAGTCTAGAGTTCAGTAGTAGTCTGAGATCAGTAGTAGTCTAGAGTTCAGTAGTAGTCTGAGTAGTCTAGAGTTCAGTAGTAGTCTGAGTTTAGTAGTAGTCTGAGTTCAGTAGTAGTCTAGAGTTCAGTAGTAGTCTAGAGTTCAGGAGTAGTCTAGAGTTCAGTAGTAGTCTAGAGTTCAGTAGTAGTCTGAGTTCAGTAGTAGTCTGAGTTCAGTAGTAGTCTGAGTTCAGTAGTAGTCTAGAGTTCAGTAGTAGTCTAGAGTTCAGTAGTAGTCTAGAGTTCAGTAGTAGTCTGAGTTCAGTAGTAGTCTGAGTTCAGTAGTAGTCTGAGTTCAGTAGTAGTCCGAGTTCAGTAGTAGTCTAGAGTTCAGTAGTAGTCTAGAGTTCAGTAGTAGTCTGAGTAGTCTAGAGTTCAGTAGTAGTCTAGAGTTCAGTAGTAGTCTAGAGTTCAGTAGTAGTCTAGAGTTCAGTAGTAGTCTGAGTAGTCTAGAGTTCAGTAGTAGTCTGAGTTCAGTAGTAGTCTGAGTTCAGTAGTAGTCTGAGTTCAGTAGTAGTCTAGAGTTCAGTAGTAGTCTAGAGTTCAGTAGTAGTCTGAGTTCAGTAGTAGTCTGAGTTCAGTAGTAGTCTGAGTTTAGTAGTAGTCTAGAGTTCAGTAGTAGTCTAGAGTTCAGTAGTAGTCTGAGTAGTCTAGAGTTCAGTAGTAGTCTAGAGTTCAGTAGTAGTCTAGAGTTCAGGAGTGGTCTGGAGTTCAGTAGTAGTCTAGAGTTCAGTAGTAGTCTAGAGTTCAGTAGTAGTCTAGAGTTCAGTAGTAGTCTGAGTAGTCTGAGTTCAGTAGTAGTCCAGAGTTCAGGAGTGGTCTGGAGTTCAGTAGTAGTCTAGAGTTCAGTAGTAGTCTAGAGTTCAGTAGTAGTCTGAGTTCAGTAGTAGTCTGAGTTCAGTAGTAGTCTAGAGTTCAGTAGTAGTCTAGAGTTCAGTAGTAGTCTGAGTTCAGTAGTAGTCTAGAGTTCAGTAGTAGTCTGAGTAGTCTAGAGTTCAGTAGTAGTCTAGAGTTCAGTAGTAGTCTAGAGTTCAGTAGTAGTCTGAGTTCAGTAGTAGTCCGAGTTCAGTAGTAGTCTAGAGTTCAGTAGTAGTCTAGAGTTCAGTAGTAGTCTGAGTAGTCTAGAGTTCAGTAGTAGTCTAGAGTTCAGTAGTAGTCTGAGTAGTCTAGAGTTCAGTAGTAGTCTGAGTTCAGTAGTAGTCTGAGTTCAGTAGTAGTCTAGAGTTCAGTAGTAGTCTAGAGTTCAGTAGTAGTCTGAGTAGTCTAGAGTTCAGTAGTAGTCTGAGTTCAGTAGTAGTCTGAGTTCAGTAGTAGTCTAGAGTTCAGTAGTAGTCTAGAGTTCAGTAGTAGTCTAGAGTTCAGTAGTAGTCTGAGTAGTCTAGAGTTCAGTAGTAGTCTGAGTTCAGTAGTAGTCTGAGTTCAGTAGTAGTCTAGAGTTCAGTAGTAGTCTAGAGTTCAGTAGTAGTCTGAGTTCAGTAGTAGTCTGAGTTCAGTAGTAGTCTGAGTTCAGTAGTAGTCTGAGTTCAGTAGTAGTCTGAGTAGTCTAGAGTTCAGTAGTAGTCTGAGTAGTCTGAGTTCAGTAGTAGTCTGAGTTCAGTAGTAGTCTGAGTTCAGTAGTAGTCTGAGTTCAGTAGTAGTCTGAGTTCAGTAGTAGTCTAGAGTTCAGTAGTAGTCTGAGTAGTCTAGAGTTCAGTAGTAGTCTAGAGTTCAGTAGTAGTCTAGAGTTCAGTAGTAGTCTAGAGTTCAGTAGTAGTCTAGAGTTCAGTAGTAGTCTGAGTTCAGTAGTAGTCTGAGTTCAGTAGTAGTCTGAGTTCAGTAGTAGTCTGAGTTCAGTAGTAGTCTGAGTTCAGTAGTAGTCTAGAGTTCAGTAGTAGTCTGAGATCAGTAGTAGTCTAGAGTTCAGTAGTAGTCTGAGTTCAGTAGTAGTCTGAGTTCAGTAGTAGTCTGAGTTCAGTAGTAGTCTGAGTTCAGTAGTAGTCTGAGTAGTCTAGAGTTCAGTAGTAGTCTGAGTAGTCTGAGTTCAGTAGTAGTCTGAGTTCAGTAGTAGTCTAGAGTTCAGTAGTAGTCTGAGTAGTCTAGAGTTCAGTAGTAGTCTAGAGTTCAGTAGTAGTCTGAGATCAGTAGTAGTCTAGAGTTCAGTAGTAGTCTAGAGTTCAGTAGTAGTCTAGAGTTCAGTAGTAGTCTAGAGTTCAGTAGTAGTCTAGAGTTCAGTAGTAGTCTAGAGTTCAGTAGTAGTCTGAGTTCAGTAGTAGTCTAGAGTTCAGTAGTAGTCTGAGTTCAGTAGTAGTCTGAGTTCAGTAGTAGTCTAGAGTTCAGTAGTAGTCTGAGTTCAGTAGTAGTCTGAGTTCAGTAGTAGTCTAGAGTTCAGTAGTAGTCTAGAGTTCAGTAGTAGTCTAGAGTTCAGTAGTAGTCTAGAGTTCAGTAGTAGTCTAGAGTTCAGTAGTAGTCTGAGTTCAGTAGTAGTCTGAGTTCAGTAGTAGTCTGAGTTTAGTAGTAGTCTAGAGTTCAGTAGTAGTCTAGAGTTCAGTAGTAGTCTGAGTAGTCTAGAGTTCAGTAGTAGTCTAGAGTTCAGTAGTAGTCTGAGTAGTCTAGAGTTCAGTAGTAGTCTAGAGTTCAGTAGTAGTCTAGAGTTCAGTAGTAGTCTGAGTTCAGTAGTAGTCTGAGTTCAGTAGTAGTCTGAGTTCAGTAGTAGTCTGAGTTCAGTAGTAGTCTAGAGTTCAGTATTAGTCTAGAGTTCAGTAGTAGTCTAGAGTTCAGTAGTAGTCTGAGTTCAGTAGTAGTCTAGAGTTCAGTAGTAGTCTAGAGTTCAGTAGTAGTCTAGAGTTCAGTAGTAGTCTAGAGTTCAGTAGTAGTCTAGAGTTCAGTAGTAGTCTGAGTTCAGTAGTGGTCTGAGTTCAGTAGTGGTCTGGAGTTCAGGAGTAGTCTGAGTTCAGTAGTAGTCTGAGTTCAGTAGTAGTCTAGAGTTCAGTTGTAGTCTGAGTTCAGTAGTAGTCTGAGTTCAGTAGTAGTCTGAGTTCAGTAGTAGTCTAGAGTTCAGTAGTAGTCTGAGTTCAGTAGTAGTCTGAGTTCAGTAGTAGTCTGAGTTCAGTAGTAGTCTGAGTTCAGTAGTAGTCTAGAGTTCAGTAGTGGTCTGAGTTCAGTAGTAGTCTAGAGTTCAGTAGTAGTCTAGAGTTCAGTAGTAGTCTAGAGTTCAGTAGTAGTCTAGAGTTCAGTAGTAGTCTAGAGTTCAGCAGTAGTCTAGAGTTCAGTAGTAGTCTAGAGTTCAGTAGTAGTCTAGAGTTCAGTAGTAGTCTAGAGTTCAGTAGTAGTCTGAGTTCAGTAGTAGTCTGAGTTCAGTAGTGGTCTGAGTTCAGTAGTGGTCTGGAGTTCAGGAGTAGTCTGAGTAGTCTGAGTTCAGTAGTAGTCTAGAGTTCAGTAGTAGTCTGAGTAGTCTGAGTTCAGTAGTCGTCTGAGTTCAGGAGTAGTCTAGAGTTTAATTCTTAACTCTTCTCTTTTTTTCAGACTATTACTCCCTTTTTGGTACCAGTTGCCATGGTTGCGAGTTCCCCATAGAGGCAGGGGACAAGTTCTTGGAGGCTCTGGGCTTCACCTGGCATGACACCTGTTTTGTGTGTGTGGTACGTTAGGCCTTGCAGTGTATGTGTGTTGCTGTGTGGTTCAGTTGGTCGAGCATGGTGTGAGTTTGATTCTCAGTGGGGCAACCCATACAAAAATGTATGCATGCACTACTGTAAATCACTTTGGATAAAAGTGTCTGCTAAATGGCATATAGTTATTATATGTATTTTCAAACTGGGTGGTTCAAGCCCTGAATGCTGATTGGCTGGTAGTCGTGGTATATCAGACCGTATACCACGGGTATGACAAAACATTTATTTGTACTGCTTTAATTACGTTGGTAACAAGTTTATAATAGCAATTAAGACTCCTCGGGGGGTTGTGGTATATGGCCAATATACCACGGCTAAGGGCTGTATCCAGTAACTCCGCATTGCGTTGTGCTTAAGAACAGCTCTTAGCCGTGGTATATTGGCCATATACCACACCCCCTCAGGCCTTATTGCTTAATTATATGCACATTTATCTGTGTCTGTATCTGTATCTGTATCTGTGTCTATGTCTGTGTTCCAGATCTGCTGCACCACTCTGGAGGGTCAAGCCTTCTTCTCCAAAATGGACAAGCCTCTGTGCAGGAAACATGCACATTGTGTGGTGAAAATCTGAGCAAGGACAGGAGCAGATGGTGAGAGGAGAGCTGGAGGAAGAAGGAGCAGATGGCGAGAGGAGAGCTGGAGGAAGCAGGAGCAGATGGCGAGAGGAGAGCTGGAGGAAGAAGGAGCAGATAGCAAGAGGAGAGCTGGAGGAAGAAGGAGCAGATAGCAAGAGGAGAGCTGGAGGAATAAAGAGCAGATGGCGAGAGGAGAGCTGGAGGAAGAAGGAGCAGATGGCGAGAGGAGAGCTGAAGGAAGAAGGAGCAGATAGCAAGAGGAGAGCTGGAGGAATAAAGAGTAGATGGCGAGAGGAGAGCTGGAGGAAGAAGGAGCAGATAGCAAGAGGAGAGCTGGAGGAAGAAGGAGCAGATAGCAAGAGAAGAGCTGGAGGAATAAGGAGCAGATAGCAAGAGGAGAGCTGGAGGAATAAAGAGCAGATGGTGAGAGGAGAGCTGGAGGAAGAAGGAGCAGATAGCAAGAGGAGAGCTGGAGGAAGAAGGAGCAGATGGCGAGAGGAGAGCTGGAGGAAGAAGGAGCAGATAGCAAGAGGAGAGCTGGAGGAATAAAGAGCAGATGGTGAGAGGAGAGCTGGAGGAAGAAGGAGCAGATAGCAAGAGAAGAGCTGGAGGAATAAGGAGCAGATAGCAAGAGGAGAGCTGGAGGAAGAAGGAGCAGATAGCAAGAGAAGGTGCTTCTACACCTGCATTGCTTGCTGTTTGGGGTTTTAGGCTGGGTTTCTGTACAGCACTTCGAGATATTAGCTGATGTACGAAGGGCTATATAAAATAAACTTGATTGATTGATGGCGAGAGGAGAGCTGGAGGAAGAAGGAGAAGATGGAGATCACTCTGATCTGCTGGACTATCCCTGACTGAGGTGTTTAGTTCTGGCGATACTCCAAATACCATCAACAGTCATAACATAAGTTCCCCGTCTAGCCAAGCCTGCTTCCTCCAGCTCTCCTCTCGCCATCTGCTCCTTCTAATTGAGGTGTTTAGTTCTGGCGATAAAGTGTTGTTTCCTGCCAAGTATGATCGGCAATATGTAGTCAGAATAATCATATGTTGGGTGCTTATATTCCTATTTTTATTGTCTATAAATCTATCCATGTATACCCCCCCCCCCCCCCCCCTTCATGGGAGTATTGTGCCATTCTTCTGTATGCTGTCATGAGCAAGATGCCTCTCGTAATGAGACTAGACTAAAACGATACGTTTGCTTTGTTTTGAATGGCCAAAATCAACAATGTGTATATTTTACATGTACATCTCAAAGAATAAAGATTTTTGAAAAGCGGTAGAGGGAATTCCGTTAAAGCTAAACCATGCCCATGGTGCATTCAACTGTTAGAATTGGTCCCAGTTGAAAAAATAAATACAT
The DNA here is from genome assembly GCF_029448725.1 of Salvelinus fontinalis. Lineage (NCBI taxonomy): Eukaryota > Metazoa > Chordata > Actinopteri > Salmoniformes > Salmonidae > Salvelinus > Salvelinus fontinalis. The sequence goes on from NC_074668.1 coordinate 9,295,009, forward strand.
GGAATTTTCCTCCCCCCGAAAAAACCTCTGCATTGAGATGTGGGGGTTTTGACTGTTTGATATCATTTCTACCAACGTGATAGAATTGACATTCAACTTATTGTATTACCGTTTCCAAAAGCCAAGTTGTTGTTGTTGTTGGCTACCCATCATACTGTGCATGAAGGGATTTGAGAAACAATGTCTGTAAAGAAGTATATTTTTGAGGAGGCTGTTTGTAGCCTGAGTTCCAGTCTGTTTGTGCCATCATGCCAACGCCTTGTCACTCATTGTCATGTCACGTTTGGCTTGACTATATAATTGGCAAGAGCAAAAAAACAAGGCTAGCTGTTTCATTGCCCTCGGAAAATGCCTACACTGAGAGGATGAGAGAACACTGAAGAGTGAGGGGAGAAATCAAGACATTTTCCTTAGTCTGTTTTTCCCTGAAGTTTCTTGAAGTGGAGGCTGCTGGGGGGGGGGGGGGGGGGGCTCATAATAATGTCTGGAACTGAGTCAATGGAATGGTATCAAACACATGGAAACCACGTGTTTGATGTATTTGATGCCATTCCACCTATTCCGCTACAGCCATGACCACGAGCCCGTCCTCATCCAATTAATGTGCCACCAACCTTCCTGTGGCCTCTTGGTATGAATCTAACTTCACTATCACTCCATCTCAACAGACTAAATAAATGGAATCTTGTTGTTGTTGATATGGATGAACGGTACAGAGGACAAGGAGTAAACCAAGTCACATTAACCAAGTCATTCTATGGTGATAAAAAATAAATAATAATATTTAGCTCTTGATTTATTATATATCTTCTATTTCACAGTTTGTTATTATTAAACTATTAGTCCAAAAGGTTAGAGTAAGGTCTTGATCCATACTGTAGTTCTCACATCCTGAAATCCTGTCATTGGTAATGGAGTGTAACAACCCGTCTCTTTTAACCTCCGCGGTCTCAATTAGCATTGGATTCAACTGTATGGCCTGTCATATGGCATACGTCACTGTTACATGAACGACTTAGCGCCTCACATCTTCTAACACTGGTTCTCACAGGGTTTAACGTTCACATTAAGTGGCCTGTGTCGTGGATACTGGCAGACACAACCTACTTTAGGCTATCAGAGTCGGCATGTGTTCAAATCCCGCTGCCTTTCTGCCTCGCCATCCGTACTTCATTTCCTGTCTGTTCTTCACTAGTCTATCTCAATCAAATTATAAAAAATAACAACAAATAAGGTAAATAACATTCTAATTAGGTTATTACCCTTTTTGTGAAAATCACATGAGGAGGATTACTGGTCCTGTCTTTGCAAATCCTATTGGTTATCTTAACATATCAATTAAGACCATATATTATAATTAAGATTGATGTGAAAATATTCCTGCAAAAGCATATTTAAAGGTGCAATTACGCACCTTTAAATATGCAATTCCTGGTTGCAAAAATGTAAATAGTTCACCTAATTTCTGTTTATGTGAAAAAACAAGGTATCATTGTGTAGAGCATCATTGTACTATCTAAACTGCTGTGAAATATATTTTCCTAAACCAAAAATTGTGTATTTTCTGCTGTTTGAAGCTGGTGTACAAAACTGAAAGAAGAAGAAGCAAAAACAAACCCATAAGAATGGTAAGCAAAGAAATAGCACACATAGAAAACATCTAACGCTTCTTAGACTTGTTTTCAATGAGAATGACAGATCTATAACTCACATTTCTTTGTGAATTTGGTTGGGTTGCCCCCCAAAAAATGACATAATGCATCTTTAAAAGCATAGTGTAGTGGAATCATCTTCCTGTTCATTGTTTTAACAAGAGTCCTCTTTCATGTAATCACCACCACGGTCCTCAATGGGTTGCATTTATGTCTTCTGAATAAAGAGATCAACAACATTCAATGCATAATGATGTAATCTAAATGAAAAATACCCCCCCCCCCCCCTGAAATTTGACTCAGTCACTTGTATTTTTATATCTGAGATCCACATTTCATGACTGTTCCATTGGCACACATTGATGATGTTACTTCAATGTCAAGGTAGCGTTGACCCCCAGCCGTTCCATTTGTATTTGATCTATTTCAGAGCTACCACTCCTCATTCAACTTGTCAACCAATCAGCAAGGATAATCAGGTGTGCTAGTTAAATCTACAACAAAATTGTGAAACGTCTGGGGGTCCCCGAGTAGAGGTTTGAGAACCATTTAACCATCCTTAATTTAAAAGCTGTTTTCTTAACTGCAATTCTTCAAGACGTCGGTAGTTGGAGCGAAGGAACGGAGCGTTTCTTAAGAAGTGTAACGCTTTTTTGAGAGGCAAGGTAGAGAGGTTGTTGACTCAAAAATGCGAACGTGAGACAACTGCAGAACGGAAAGACGGACGGTCGGGTCCTCTAGTGTTGAGAAGAGTATCATCTGTTGTTGATTCCCGAGGTGCTGACTACAAAAGTGTTCTATCATTCTGAGAGTAAGGTGAGAACAACAAATGTGGTCTAGAAAGTTGAATTACTTTGTGTGCTGGAGGCGTTTCAATTTCGAACAGTCGAATTGCTGCCTTCATCAGTCTGAAATGTACTGCGATAATCACAGGTAGAACAGCAAAACATGTTTATTTAGTCACGGGAGTTGAGTAGTTGGCATATTACACAATCAAGAAATATAGCCTACCCTCCCAGTTTGAGACACTTTGTTGCTATAACACTTTTTGATGGCGTTTCAGTTATCCAGTAGCTTACAATGACAACTCCAGAGCTCTATATATAATGCAACTAAAATGTGGCTTTTCACACAGCCTGGTCTCATAGACTAAACGTAATATTGTGAACGTAAATCCGGGTGATCAAATTAGAATGGCATGTTGCTTTTCACACAGCCTGGTCTCATAGACTAAATGTAACATTGTGAACATAAATTCGGGTTATCAAATTAGTATGGCATGTTGCATTTTGTATGGTTACAGAAGGTTACTTAATAACTTTGAGATCGGTGTCCTGTCCATGGGACTGTTGCGCTAACATGGGCTAATGCGATTAGGATGAGGTTGTAAGTAACAAGAACATTTCCCAGGACATAGATATATCTGATATTGGCAGAAAGCTTAAATTATTGTTAATCAAACTGCACTGTCCAATTTACAGTAGCTATTACAGTGAAAGAATACCATGCTATTGTTTGAGGAGAGTGCACAGTTTTGAACATGAAAGTTATTAATAAACAAATTAGGCATATTTGGCCAGTCTTGATACAACATTTTGAACAGAAATACAATGGTTCATTGTATGTCTAAAACGGTGCACATACACTGCTGCCATCTAGCGGACAACATCTAAATTGCACCTAGGCAGGAATAATACATTATGGCCTTTCTCTTGCATTTCAAAGATGTTGGTACAAAAAATACAAAAGAACAGTTTTTTTTCTTCCTTTGTATTATCTTGTACCCGATCTATTGTGTTATATTCTCCTACATTCCGTTCAGATTTACACAAACTTCATAGTGTTTCCTTTCAAATGGTACCAAGAATATGCATATCCCTGCTTCAGGGCCTGAGCTACAGGCATTTAGATTTGGGTATGTCATTTTAGGTGCAAATTGGAAAAAATGGGTTTGATCCTTAATTAAAAGAGAATTCCAAACAAAAGCTATATTTTTGTATTTGTTTCATTAATCCATTGTTGATAAAGTCCCAAAATGTTTTGCTTGTCAGAAATAATGTTTTCAACATATGTAAGATTTGAAATACAGAAATATGAAGCTTTTTCAATCATATGATGCAAAAGGCATTATACAGGCGATTTTTCTGTATTTTAAAATATACATATCTTAAACTTGATAGCTGACATGCAAAACATTTTAGGACTATATCAACAAAGGACTAATCGTTTTTGGGTGGAATTTTCCTTTAATGCAAACAAAAAAGGGTGGTTGGTTGGGTGTATAACACGAGCATGTAGCAACCCAAAGGTTGCGTGTTCGCATTTCATCACAGTCAACATTTTAGCTAATTAGAAACTTTTCAACTATTTACTACTTTTTAGCGATTTTGCAACTACTTAGCATGTTAGCTAACCATAACCTTTTAGCGAACCCTAACCCTTTAACCTAACTCCTAACCTTAACCCCTAGCCTAGCCAAAGTTAGCCAGCTAACTAACGTTAGCATTAGTCACCTAGTCATCTAGCTAACGTTAGCCAAACAAATTGGATTTCGTAACATATCATATGTTGTGCAAGTTCGTAACATATTGTAAATTTAGCAAACTCACAACATGTCAAACATTTAGCAAATTCGTAACATATTAGAAGGAATGGATGATAGACATCCAGAAATTAATATGTAACGTATACGCAATTGAGTTGTTGGATTTACATGCAGAATAATACGAAATGGTCTGAGACCAGGTTGCAGCACATCTCAGCAAGCACATTTGGTTCCTTGGAAGTTGTTGGAACGTATGTGTTTGACCATTAAAACATTACGTTTTTCAAACATTCTGAGAACAGAAGTGAACATTTTGCATGTTCTGGGAATGTTTATTTTTATGTTGCAGGGAGGATCTGAGAACGTTTTACTCTGTTTCCTTAATTTTTTTCTGGGAGGTTTTATTAACGCTCTGAGAGAGCAAATTATTAGGTAATGAAATAACACTCTGAGAACATTCTCTAAATGTTGTGAAAGTTTTAGTTATTCAAAGTGTTATTTTTTTCTATTCAATCTGTTGCGCTGAAGCGTAACAGATTCCGTGATAGAAATTAAATGGTAATTGACGATTGAGCCGACACATGGAGCGTGAATGTAGTCTGCTAAAGCTGGAACATTGCCTTTAAATTTAAATTACGCTGAATTTTCACGATATGGACTGAATAGAGCCCTAATAACAGAATGTAAAGGTTATTTGGAGGTTTTTGAAAACCTTATTGAAACATTCAGTGAATGTTTTAAGATTTTTCTAATAACACTGCTAGCTTATTTTGGATAAGCACAGATATGACACATGGAAATTGATTTGCTTAGGCATTAATCATGCAAACACATGTATTTTCTATTGTGACACGGCATCAGTGAGAGATGAACCTATGATATTATTTTCTCTATCTATGGAATTCGTCCACTGCGCCACCAGGTTAGCGCTAGTATGCAATGTTTGTTTATTTAAGCATACAAGCCTGTTTATTTTAGTCTAGCAGACCCCATTTCAATGGAAACAAGCACTCATTAAGATCAGGTGTGGCCAATTAGTGGGCACGGTTAACACACGTAACAATATATTTGTTTTACGCTGAGAAAGGCAAGTATATGTTTTTAAATAACGTTATTAGAGCGTTTTCTGAACGTTACTAACACGTTCTTGTTGTTTTTAATGGAATGTTTTCTTCATGTTCGGAAAATGGAATGTATTGCTGGTTTGGTTGTTTAGCAACAAAACCAATAGACTGGGTTGGCTTAGACTGTTGGTTAGCTAGCGAATTTTTGCCATATTAGCATAGACGTGACATCGGTCAAAACAAGACATGGTATCAAGAAGAAGATGCAACGAGCTGAAATGAGCCTCCTACGATTCCCCACATGGCAGTTTCTTGTCATTGTTGCTAGCTATCTGACTGCTCAGAAGCATAACAACGCAAGCCTTCAGGCCACATCGATGCCCGCGCATCATTTTTGCGATGTTGTCAGCCAACCTGTCTATACAGTATGTTTTTAGAATGTCATCTAAAAGTTACTAAAGTTTTCTTCATGTTCTGAGAACGGAATTAAGAGCTTGTTGATATTATGTATATAATTATATATGTTTTTAGAACATTCCTAAAATACTGCCAAGAACTGACAAAAAAAATAACCATACCCCGGGCGCCGATGACGTGGATGTCGATTTAAGGCAGCACCTCTCTGATTCAGAGGGGTTGGGTTAAATGTGGAAGACACATTTCAGTTGAATACATTCAGTTGTACAACTGACTAGGTATCCCCCTTTCCTACATTCTCGGAACATTCTTAGAACATTGCTTGAGTCACACCATTTTTGAAAACGGTCCCAGAATATAGTAAAAATATAGCATTAAATACAACCACATGGGAACTTGTGTGGAATGTTCTGAGGAAGTACTGAAATTCCCACAGAAGAACATTGTTTCTTAAAAGTTCTCTGAACAATTTGAGAACATGACTTTAAATATAATCATGAGGAAACCTGTAGGAAATGTAATGAGGAAGTACTGAAATTCCCCCAGAAAACCTTTTTCTTGATATTCTTGGAACTATTTGACAACATTGCCAATGTCAAACCATTTGGAGAACGTTTTTAGAACATTACCAACAACGTAATTAAATGTAACGATGCATGAACTCTTAGGAAACCTTCTGTTAAAGTATTGAAATGCCAAGAAATTATATATTCTTTTGTTGTAAAATTCCTTTAATGTGTTGAGAATGTTCCAAATCCAACCTACTATCCTGCACCATTCCCAGAAAGTTGTGGGAAGGTTCAAGGTCATATTCAAAATAACCATGACAACCACGCCCAGGGAAAGTGTCAACCTGGATGCTATAAGGCTGCTTCTTAAATGGCACCATATTCCCTATTTATTGCACTACATTTGACCAGGGCCCCTAGGGTCATTTTGACCAGGGCTCCTAGGGTCATTTTGACCAGGGCCCCTAGGGTCATTTAGACCAGGGCCCCTAGGGTCATTTTGACCAGGGCCCCTAGGGTCATTTTGACCAGGGCCCCTAGGGTCATTTTGACCAGGGCCCCTAGGGTCATTTTGACCAGGGCCCCTAGGGTCGATTTGACCAGGGCCCCTAGGGTCGTATATGAGCTCTATTTTTGCCTGGTGTTAAGGTGACGCAAGTGTCAAACGCATGTTAGTTTGCAATTTCGTCATTTAAACTGGGGCACTGGCATTTTCCAGCCTTAACACCAGGTTCGGCAATTGACCCGTCTTATCTCAGCTCAGATGGGTCGGGTGGAAATATTTGAGGTATGTCCTTAACATAATCCAAAGTGCTAATTTCAGGCAGCGCTGATAGGGATATATAAGACCAACCAAAAGCTGGTTTTAGCGGTAACACAGTTAGTTATGACATTAATTTTGACTGCAGAAACGCAGCCTATCCAGCTGTGACGCATTGTGCCCATATGGATATGGAACAAGAGTAGCCTAATGTGCTTTTGGTGCCTGTGTGCTTCGTATTTAGAAACATAAAAAAATGAATGCTTTTTCTCCAATTAGTTTTATTTGACTAAAAACCAAGCATAGTCTACCCCTCCTCTCAATGAAGGCTTTTTCTTTGTCTGTCCAATGCAATTGCAAGTAGACTGTTGAAAAAAAAAGGTTTGACTCCTGAGACTGCTTGGAAATAAATCTTAATCAACAAATTTTTACTAAAATATCAAGTTTGAGAAGAGTGAAACAGTGAGATGACATTCCTTTTTTTATCTCTATATTGTAGGCAGACCCACGTTATTTTAGCCATGCAGGTCCTGTTTTGGACGTGCATAAAACCCCCCTCCATCATGTAGGTTACGTGTCCATGCCCATCATGAAACCTGTAAAAATGTCTTGTTTTCCATTTGATACGTTCAAAACCCAAGCCCTCCCTTAGGTCTACTGTAGGCTGGTTCAACAGCGATGAATGTCTTTGTTTTATTTTGGCAGTTTTATGATATCATTACATTTTACATGTATTTATTGTCGTTGTTAAAACCAAAAAATGTGCTTGTATTTCATAGAATTCTATAACAACCAAACTTATTAGAATGATTCACATTTCTGGTTTCATGGTGACAATGTCCGTGGTGTGCTTGCGATGCAAGTGCGTCGATAATTGTGATAGTGAAAATAGCAACAATATTTCTGTCACACCCCTGAACCTATAGCACTACCTACCGCCTGCTCTTAGATTGACCAATCGTTAGGTTTGGTCAAACAGAGCCCTGTAAGACATAGGGTGGCCTGATTTGGGACTTTGCCATAATAGCCTCTATCATTGCACTACTCTGTTTAGGAACCGAGGGGTCGGGGAGAAATGGATAGACACAACAGCAGTGCTTGTCTCCCTTTGTGTAAGTCATTAACTATGCAGTTAGTTTAGCAAGATACAAACAGGGTGAGCTATACACACTGTAATATACACAACTGCTGATGAGGAATGAGATCACGTTCCCTGATTGCCTCGTATAGCCTCTCCATGTGACAAATGGTGCGTAAAAAGGCTCTCATTACCTTGAATCAAGATGGGACTAAAGCCTCTCATTGCCATTATGATGAATACAGTGGCAGGAAGTCTATCATACGTAGCCTTACAACAGCCTTGGATTGGAGCTGATGTCCTGTCTGTGTAGTGTGAGGCAGGCAGCTTGATGTACCAGTACACCCCCTGGACAGGGCTCTAGTCTATCGTTCAGCACTGTATATTCCATGCCTCTATGAGTCAAGGCTGGAAGTAATAGTGCCTAATACACTGACGAAAGGAGAGAAAATAACTCAAACCAAATAAAGCCCCTTACTGTATAGTCGCCCCCGTCCCCCCTCCCCTTTCTCTGAGTCTATAACCAGGCCCAGCTGTCTGTCAGTGTGGGTTATGACAAGCGTATGTCTGAGGAGTGTTTGACCATATGGCAATATGTGTCCAATTCTTACCTCTTCTCTCTGCGTGAGCTCTATCGCCTTGGGACCAAGCAGGAAAACAGTCAGCAAATATGAACAAGGCAAGTAGATGAGCAGATGTGTGTGTCAGAAATGAGACAGTGTGGCATTGTGAGGGTAGTTGTCTACTATTTAGCTAAGACTTCTTAGATGAAAGCCAGCTTAATTGGGGAAAAACAATACGGATCCACAAATCAGTTCACTGTTTCAATTGACTGTGTCATTTGGTTTATGAAATGGGAATTGTCCAAAACCCTGAACAGTTCCATGCTGTGTCTGTGGTGTGTCACTATGGGATCCCCTGATATCATCTGATGTCTCAGGAGGCTTTTGTGTGAGTGCTGAATTCAGTTCACATGATGGTATGGAAGGAAAGCTAGAAGCCAAGAATAGCAGGTTTATTGAAGGAAATCTGAACTGCTATCTTTCTGTTTAAATGACAAAGCAGCAGGCAGGAACACACACCCATCTAGGCTGTCCGTGTGATTTGTACCTGTTTGACTATGGTGTGACTTCAAAAGAGCTCTGTTGCCACAGGGCGAGGTGTAAACGAATGGCCTTTTGACTGTAATTAACTGAGTTCCTGGATTCTACTAGACAATCAAAAAACTGTTCATCAACCTGAGAATCAGATAAGGGACATGATCAAGTTCTTAAGTTCACGTCCTACTTTGTCATTTTGAAAGAAGAACACTTTTTAATATTCCTTTCAAAGACTACACAATAATTATAACGTTACTGTAACAAATCTAACTTTCCACTTATGGCTAATGGTTTCTCTCCATAGAGTTTTGAGTTGTATTAGTCATATGTACAGGACACACATGGTAGACACACATGGTAGACACACATGGTAGACACACATGGTAGACACACATGGTAGACACACATGGTAGACACACATGGTAGACACACATGGTAGACACACCGTCCATCGAAATGCTTACTTGCAGGTTCCTTCTCGACAATGCAACAACAATAAGACATAATAAAAGATAAGAATACGAACATGAAGTCAAATGGCTCATTTAGAATATAACTAACATTTCAGCATAAGTATAATACAGGAAGATGTATATATTTTTAGAGAGAAAGGATCTTTTATAAGTCTACCCGAACAAGCCATGTAAACATCTTTCAGCACATTCTGGGTCATCAATAGTTCTAAGGATCTTTGATGGGGGGTGGGGCCACAAAATTTGAATTCATCATGGGGGGCAGATTTGCCCATTTGAAAAGTAATTTAATGCAATTCTACTCATTTGCCATGGGGCAGAGAGAAAGATGTGCGGTTTTAAAGCCAATTTCTGGCAATTCTACTCATTTGAGAGTGAGAGTGACTAACAAAATCAATGGGAGCCCCCTGGTCCGTAATTCGACCATGATTACTATACGTTAAGATAGCTGGCCACTAGATTCATTTACAATCTTAATGTTAGCTGACATGGCTAACTGAGTGACTGTCAGTGACTGACATAACAAGAGAAACTGCTGATGCACATTTCAAATGTTGTTTATTCTAACTCTAAATTGAGACCCCGTCTCTGTTTCAAAAATGTTGTGTCCACAGGCCTAGAAAAGGGCCACCGGTTTCCCATCCCAGGTGTAACACCTGCTGAGTATTTGGCTGAGTGCATCTCAAATGGAACCCTATTTCTTACATAGTGCACTACTTTTAACCAGAGCCTTATGGGCCTCCCTATGGGCCTGGTCAAAACTAGTGCACTATGTAGGGAAAAGGGTGCTATTTTGGACACAACCTGGGTCCAGGTCTGAGTTATGGGTAACTGCATACATGGAGTGTGTCAAAGTGGGCGTGTCAACAGAAGTGGGAGGATCAACAAAAGAGGGTGTATGGGAAGCGAATCAGCTAATTGGGAAGATTTGTTGTCGCTCAAGACTGTTTTGCATGGCTGATTGGGCTACACGACGAGTCAATTGTTGACAACTGTGGCATTTTTGCTAAGCCTAACTCAAACCCGCTATGTTAGTTCTCTTAACCCGCTATGTTAGTTCTCTTAACCCGCTATGTTAGTTCTCTTAACCCGCTATGTTAGTTCTCTTAACCCGCTATGTTAGTTCTCTTAACCCGCTATGTTAGTTCTCTTAACCCGCTATGTTAGTTCTCTTAACCCGCTATGTTAGTTCTCTTAACCCGCTATGTTAGTTCTCTTAACCCGCTATGTTAGTTCTCTTAACCCGCTATGTTAGTTCTCTTAACCCGCTACGTTAGTTCTCTTAACCCGCTACGTTAGTTCTCTTAACCCGCTACGTTAGTTCTCTTAACCCGCTACGTTAGTTCTCTTAACCCGCTACGTTAGTTCTCTTAACCCGCTACGTTAGTTCTCTTAACCCGCTACGTTAGTTCTCTTAACCCGCTACGTTAGTTCTCTTAACCCGCTACGTTAGTTCTCTTAACCCGCTACGTTAGTTCTCTTAACCCGCTACGTTAGTTCTCTTAACCCGCTACGTTAGTTCTCTTAACCCGCTACGTTAGTTCTCTTAACCCGCTACGTTAGTTCTCTTAACCCGCTACGTTAGTTCTCTTAACCTGCTATGTTAGTTCTCTTAACCCGCTATGTTAGTTCTCTTAACCCGCTATGTTAGTTCTCTTAACCCACTATGTAAACATTAAGCTGACCTGCGGTGCACCTGGTTATGGCCGGTGTAACCGGTAATGGAGAGCTTATGTTACACCATCACTGTTGATCCACCCACTCATGTTACACCATCACTGTTGATCCACCTACTCATGTTACACCATCACTGTTGATCCACCTTCTCATGTTACACCATCACTGTTGGTCCACCTACTCATGTTACACCATCACTGTTGATCCACCTACTCATGTTACACCATCACTGTTGATCCACCTACTCATGTTACACCATCACTGTTGATCCACCTACTCATGTTACACCATCACTGTTGGTCCACCTACTCATGTTACACCGTCACTGTTGGTCCACCTACTCATGTTACACCGTCACTGTTGATCCACCTACTCATGTTACACCGTCACTGTTGATCCACCCACTTATTTTGCAACGCCCACTTTCAGACACTTGCCGCGTTCACGTGCTAGTCGGAACTAGGAAACTCTGAAATTTGCTAACTGGGTGTAGTTATACACCTTCCGCGTTCAATGAATCAGCATGTCGGACATTTCCGAGTTTCCTAGTTCTGACTAGCATGTGAACGTGGCAACTCCAAGTATGCAGTTACCCATACTTGGACCCTGCAGCCAAACTTCCTTCTCTGTAATGACAGGAAGTAAGCCCAGCCAATAGGGGAAGAAATTCTGAGCTCACTTTAATGAGTAAACTTTGGGGTGCGTTCAGCAGGGCACAATGTTGTGGAACTTTCTGATTTATAAATCAGTTATGTAAAAGAAACATGCCTCCTAACATGTAGAGTGAGGAATCATGTCGGCGTCATTCATTACATTTCTATCTGCAATGTTCCACAACGTTTTTCTACTGAACGTGGCCCTGCAAGGCCAGCACGTTTGGCGACGTGGTTGATGCAGGAGTCTAGCGAGCTACATGTCTTTGGCTGGGTTACAGTAGAGAGTAGAAGAAATTGTCTGTTCTGCAGAATGCAGTCTAGCTGTTTGATGTCGAAGCTTGATATTCCCGACAACAACGATGAGTTTTAGCCAATAATTATCTGGATCTACACATGGTAATATTCCAGATCTAATTTCCCCAGGCGGCTAATCAAAGATAATCCGATTAGCATACATTATCCGGGATGTGGTGAAGCTGATGGGAAAAAGGGACTGACTGTCACATCGTGTGTGATTCACAGATGGCTTTCATTTTGTAGCACTTAGTTTTTTTCTTTGGCACTGTAACGAGGATGAGTTGGACTCTTGACACCTCTTGGTTTTTCCCCCTCTAGCGCTTTGATATCTCTGTACACACACTGGGTAGAACTCCTCAAGGGAGACAACATAGAATTCCAAGTTGATGGAGAATTAAACTGAAGTAGAACAATACAACAAACTGACTTTGTGTCTATAGTATATAATGTACAGTACCAGTCAAAAGTTTGGGCACACCTACTCATTCAAGGGTTTTTCTTTGTTTTTACTATTTTCTACATTGTAAAATAATAGTGAAAACATTTAACGTTCTGAAATCATGTAGTAACCTAAAAAGTGTAAGTGTGTGTGTGTATATAATATAAACAGTTGAAGTCGGAAGTTTACATACCTAAGCCTAATACATTTAAATGAAGTTTTTCACAATTCCTGACATTTTAATCCTAGTACAATTCCCTGTCTTAGGTCAGTTAGGATCACCACGTTATTTTAAGAATGTGAAATGTCAGAATAATAGTAGAGAGAATGATTTATTTCAGCTTTTATTTCTTTCATCACATTCCCAGTGGGTCAGAAGTTTACATGCACTCAATTAGTATTTGGTAGCATTGCCTTTAAATTGTTTAACTTGGGTCAAACGTTTCGGGTAGCCTTCCACAAGCTTCCCACAATAAGTTGTGTGAATTTTGGCCCATTCCTCCTGACAGAGCTGGTGTAACCGAGTCAGGTTTGTAGGCCTCCTTGCTCACACATGCTTTTTCAGTTCTGCCCACACATTTTCTATAGGATTGAGGTCAGGGCTTTGTGATGGCCACTCCAATACCTTGACTTTGTTGTCCTTAAGCCATTTTGCCACAACTTTGGAAGTATGCTTGGGGTCATTATCCGTTTGCGACCAAGCTTTAACTTCCTGACTGATATCTTGATGTTGCTTCAATATATGCACATAATTTCCCTTCCTCATGAAGCCATCTATTTTGTGAAGTGCCACCAGTCCCTCCTGCAGCAAAGCACCCCCACAACATGATGCTGCCACCCCCGTGCTTCATGGCTGGGATGGTGTTCTTTGGCTTGCAAGCATCCCCCTTTTTCCTCCAAACATAATGATGGTCATTATGGCCAAACAGTTCTATTTTTGTTTCATCAGACCAGAGGACATTTCTCCAAAAAGTACGATCTTTGTCCCCATGTGCAGATGCAAACCGTAGTCTGGCTTTTTTATGGCGGTTTTGGAGCAGTGGCTTCTTCCTTGCTGAGCGGCCTTTCTGGTTATGTCGATATAGGACTCGTTTTACTGTGGATATAGATACTTTTGTACCTGTTTCCTCCAGCATCTTCACAAGGTCCTTTGCTGTTGTTCTGGGTTTGATTTGCACTTTTCGCACCATAGTACGTTCATCTCTAGGAGACAGAACGCGTCTCCTTCCTGAGCGGTATGATGGCTGCGTGCTCCCATGGTGTTTATACTTGTGTACTATTGTTTGTACAGATGAACGTGATACCTTCAGACATTTGGAAATTGCTCCCAAGGATGAACCAGACTTGTGGAGGTCTTACATTTTTTATTCTGAGGTCTTGGCTGATTTCTTTTGATTTTCCCATGATGTTAAGCAAAGAGGCACAGAGTTTGAAGGTAGGCCTTGAAATACATCCACAGGTACACCTCCAATTGACTGAAATGATGTCAATTAGCCTATCAGAAGCTTCTAAAGCCATGACATCATTTTCTGGAATTTTCCAAGCTGTTTAAAGACACAGCCAACTTAGTGTATGTAAACTTCTGACCCACTGGAATTGTGATACAGTGAATTATAAGTGGAATAATCTGTCTGTAAACAATTGTTGGAAAAATTACTTGTGTCATGCACAAAGCAGATGTCCTAACCGACTTGCCAAAACTATAGTTTGTTAACAAGAAATTTGTGGAATGGTTGAAAAACGAGTTTTAATGACTCCAACCTAAGTGTATGTTAACTTCCGACTTCAACTGTGTATACATACATACATACATACATACATACATACATACATACATACATACATACATACATACATACATACATACATACATACATACATACATACATACATACATATGGATGTCATAAGGTGAATGCACCAATTTGTAAGTCGCTCTGGATAAGAGCGTCTGCTAAATGACTTAAATGTAAATGTACATACATACATACATACATACATGAGAATCTTCAAAGTAGACACCCTTTGCCTTGATGACAGCTTTGCATACTCTTGGCATTCTCTCAACCAACTTCATGAGGTAATCACCTGGAATGCATTTCAATTAACAGGTGTGCCTTGTTAAAAGTTATTTGTGGAATTTATTTCCTTTAATGCGTTTGAGCCAGTCAGTTGTTGTGACAAGGTAGGTTGTGGTATACAGAAGATAGCCCTATTTGGTAAAGTACCAAGTCCATATTATGGCAAGACAGCTCAAATAAGCAAAGAGAAACGACAGTACATCATTACTTTAAGACATGAAGGTCAGTCAATACAAGAACTTTGAACTTGTCTTCAAGTGCAGTCACAAAAACCATCAAGCGCTATGATGAAACTGGCTCTCATGAGGACCGCCACAGGAAAGGAAGACTCAGAGTTACCTCTGCTGCAGAGGATAAGTTCATTACAGTTACCAGCCTCAGAAATTGTACCCCAAATAATTACTTCACAGAGTTCAAGCAACAGACACATCTCAACATCAACTGTTTAGAGGAGACTGTGTGGATCAGGCCTTCATGGTCGAATTGCTGCAAAGAAACCACTACTAAAGGACACCAATAAGAAGAGACTTGCTTGGGCCAAGAAACACGAGCAATGGACATTAGACCAGTGGTAATCTGTCCTTTGGTCTGATTAGTTCTTTGGTTGAGATATTTGGTTCCAACCGCTGTGTCTTTGTGAGACGCAGTGTAGGTGAAATGATGATCTCCGCATGTGCGGTTCCCACCGTGATGCACGGAGGAGGTGTGATGGTGCTTTGCTGGTGACACTGTCGGTGATTTATTTAGAATTCAAGGCACAGTTAACCAGCATGGCTACCATCACTGTAGTGATACGCCATCCCATCTGGTTTGACTTAGTGGGACTGTCATTTGTTTTTCAACAGGACAATGACCCAACACACCTCCAGGCTGTGTAAGGTCTTTTTGAACGAAAAGGAGAGTGATGGAGTGCCGTATCAGAACCTGGCCTCCACAATTACCCGACCTCAGCCCAATTGAGATGGTTTGGGATGAGTCAGACCGCAGAGTGAAGGAAAAGCAGCCAACAAGTGCTCAGCATACGTGGGAACTCCTTCAAGACTGTTGGAAAAACATTACAGGTGAAGCTGGTTGAGATAATGTCAAGAGTGTGCAAGGGTGTCATTAAGTTACTACATGATTGGTTACTACATGATTACATATGTGTTATTTCATAGTTTTAATGTCTTCACTATTATTCTACAATGTAGAAGATAGTACAAATAAAGATAAATTCTTCAGTAAGTAGGTGTGTCCAAACTTTTGACTGGTGCTGTATATGAATGAAAGGTTACAAAGGAGACTGGCAGCCTGGAGTTTGATCTTGACTTATTTTCTGCTACCTGTTTCTTGGGTTGTCACATCTGCCGAGGATGGTCAAGAGGCTAGTGAAGGAGTAGATGTGCTCACATAATTTCTTTGAACATGAATGGAAACGCTGTTGAGGGATTTACAGTATGAGCAGAAAGCTACCGGTGCTCGTGTTATAGTCAACGTACGCTTACGTGGACATATCTTTGATGTTCGATTGGAATGGCTTTGGTTTTGGATAATATTTGACAATAATATCCGTTACTGTACTATAAGCCCATGTGAGACCTAGCTATATGGGTATGACATTAGGTCACCACTGGTAAGCCTTGTCTGAGCCAGGTACAGCACTGGAGTTTCAGGTCTAGCACTGCAATGTAACAGTCTTCTCTCTGCTCCCGTGAATTTTTGTTTTTCCTCTGAGGAATTATATTTTCATTCAAATATCCCTTCTTTTGCTCCTCAACTGCACATGAATCTTAACTATTTTAGCACTGTGTTAGCAAATAGAGGATATTATCTACACCTGATAGCTCCGGTTAGATAGTAATCTAGCAGGAAATTGGGCAATTTGGGCCCAGCTGCTGGAGGTGAGTGATGAGGTGGGACTGACCGAGTGAGGTGGGCCCACAGCGGGTTGAGCCCAAGGGGAAAAGGGAATGTAGGGAGCTCCTGCCAGTTCCTCTTGTCTGGTCCCACACACCGATTTAACTGATTCTGTGTGTCTCACCGGTTCAGATGGGACTAACACCAGGGATGACTTTTAACCTACTTACCACACATGATTCAGTCCTAGGCGGAGTGGCCGCCCATCTGTAACTTTTCAGAGTTCCCTCTCTTGTTCACACTAGTCCCAGGTTTCCATCTATTCTCTCTCTCCTCTCTCACATATGAATATCCTCTTCTCACTCACACACACTTTGATCGGCTATGTAAAGGTCCTCTAGCTCGGTCTGCCCACAGGACTAGCTCCTCTAGATCGGTCTGCCTACAGGACTAGCTCCTCTAGCTCGGTCTGCCCACAGAACTAGCCTCTCTAGCTCGGTCTGCCCACAGGACTAGCTCCTCTAGCTCGGTCTGCCTACAGGACTAGCTCCTCTAGGTCGGTCTGCCCACAGGACTAGCTCCTCTAGGTCAGTCTGCCCACAGGACTAGCTCCTCTAGGTCGGTCTGCCCACAGGACTAGCTCCTCTAGGTCGGTCTGCCCACAGGACTAGCTCCTCTAGGTCGGTCTGCCCACAGGACTAGCTCCTCTAGGTCGATCAGCTCACAGGACTAGCCTCTCTCGGTCGGTCTGCCTACAGGACTAGCTCCTCTAGGTCGGTCTGCCTACAGGACTAGCTCCTCTAGGTCGGTCTGCCCACAGGACTAGCTCCTCTAGGTCGGTCTGCCCACAGGACTAGCTCCTCTAGGTCGGTCTGCCCACAGGACTAGCTCCTCTAGGTCGGTCTGCCCACAGGACTAGCTCCTCTAGGTCGGTCTGCCCACAGGACTAGCTCCTCTAGGTCGGTCTGCCTACAGGACTAGCTCCTCTAGGTCGGTCTGCCCACAGGACTAGCTCCTTTCGGTCGGTCTGCCCACAGGACTAGCTCCTCTAGCACGGTCTGCCCACCATCACTAGGTGTGTGTCCCAAATCACACCCTATTTCCTACATAGTGCACTACTTTTGACCACAAGCCTATGGGCAAATAGGGTGCCATTTGGGACACGGCCTAGATCATCTACAGTATGTGGTTAGGACAGGCCCATGATGCCTCACCAAGGTAATCGCTAAAAGATCAATCACTGAAAGATAATCACTGAGGCCAAAATTCCTTTAGGAAGAGGAGCGATAGCTGGTCATCTTGTTCCACTTTAGAATAATTTCACTCATCCCCCTTTTCGTACCTCACTGACACTCGACTCTTTTGTCTTGGGTACCATTTCTTCCTAGATAATGTCACAACTATTAATCTCCCACAATTTGCCCAAATGTGCTTCGGTCTCAGTGGTTAAGGAGGGAGAGAGAAAAGGGGGAGAGGGAGAGAGAAAAGGGGGAGAGGGAGAGGGAGGATAAATTATTTCAAGCTGTTGCCCTGGTGAGTGATTTGCCCGGAAGGGCTTTAGCATACTGAGAGATGGAAAGCATTGGCTTCCTGTTATTAGAGGAATACATGGGGAATGAGTGAGAGAGAAAGAGAGGGAATGAGAGAGAGGAAGGAGAGCTTGAGAGAGAGGAAGCAATATGGAGAGAGTAATGGCGAGAGAGAGGGGCAAACGTCTTAAGCAGATGGTATTGATGATGAATGAATACTTCTCCCTGACATGGAGGAATGCCATTTGCAGCCCAGACAGGGAAGGACAGAGTTGAAAGTGGTAAGACTACAATGTGACAGTTCAAAGTTTGCGGTGTTCATGAAAAGTTCCCAACACCTTTTTATAGAAGGCTCATGTTGAGGCTCCTCTCTTAGGCAGGCAGCTCTCCCTTTGGCCCCCATTCAGTCCCAGGGGCAGAGCTCTGCTACTACAGTCCTCCAGGCAATAGAGGAGTGCTGCAGGAGAGGAATGACAAATGGGCTCCCCCGTCTTCGCTCATGAGTTGTGCAGATGTGTGTGTGTGTGTGACCGCCTGTGTGTGTAGGGTTTTAAAGCTACGCAGGCAACACCACCCGTTGTTAATAATCAAACTGCCCTTCTCGTCTCTCCACTCTTCTCTCCGCTCTTCTCTTTGCTCTCTATCTGCTCTCTCCGCTCTCTCCTCTCTCCGCTCTCTTCTCTCTTCTCTCTCTCCCGCTCTCTTCTCTCTCTCCCGCTCTCTTCTCTCTCTCCCGCTCTCTTCTCTCTCTCCCGCTCTCTTCTCTCTCTCCCGCTCTCTTCTCTCTCTCCCGCTCTCTTCTCTCTCTCCCGCTCTCTTCTCTCTCTCCCGCTCTCTTCTCTCTCTCCCGCTCTCTTCTCTCTCTCCCGCTCTCTTCTCTCTCTCCCGCTCTCTTCTCTCTCTCCCGCTCTCTTCTCTCTCTCCCGCTCTCTTCTCTCTCTCCCGCTCTCTTCTCCCTCTCTCTTCCCTTCTCTCCACTCTCTTCTCACTCCGCTCTCTCCGCTCTCTTCTCCTCTCTCCGCTCTCTTCTCTACTCTCCCTTTCTCCGCTCTCTCCTCTCTCTGCTCTTTGCTCTCCGCTCCTCTCCCCGCTCTCCGCTCTCTCCACTCCTCTCCCCGCTCTCCGCTCTCTCCACTCCTCGCCCACTCTCTTCTCTCTCTGCTCTCTTCTCTCTCTCCTCTCTTCTCTCTCTGCTCTCTTCTCTCTCTGCTCTCTTCTCTCTCTGCTCTCTTCTCTCTCTGCTCTCTTCTCCGCTATCTGCTCTACACTCCTCTCCCCGCTCTCCACTCTCCTCTCCCCGCTCTCCACTCTCCGCTCCCCGCTCTCCACTCTCCTCTCCCCGCTATCTTCTCCTCTCCCCGCTATCTTCTCCTCTCCCCGCTATCTTCTCCTCTCCCCGCTATCTTCTCCTCTCCCCGCTATCTTCTCCTCTCCCCGCTATCTTCTCCTCTCCGCTATCTTCTCCTCTCCGCTATCTTTTCCGCTCTCTGCTCTCCGCTCTCCTCTCTCTCCGCTCCGCTCTCCTCTCTCTCCGCTCTCTTCTCACTCCTCTCTCTCCGCTCTCTCCGCTCTCCTCTCTCTCCGCTCTCCTCTCTCTCCGCTCTCCTCTCTCCGCTCTCTTCTCACTCTTCTATATCCGCTCTCCTCTCTCTCCGCTCTCTTCTCACTCTTCTATCTCCGCTCTCTTCTCACTCTTCTATCTCCGCTCTCTTCTCACTCTCCACTCTCCACTCTCCACTCTCCTCTCTCCTCTCTCCTCTCTCCTCTCTCCTCTCTCCTCTCTCCTCTCTCCGCTCTCCGCTCTCCGCTCTCCGCTCTCCGCTCTCTGCTCTCTGCTCTCCGCTCCTCTCTCCTCTCTCCGCTCTCTTCTCTTCTCTCAGCTCTCTTCTATCTGCTCTACTCTCTCTCCCGCTCTCTTCTCTCTCCGCTCTCTACACCCTCTCACTTCTCTTCTCCCTCTCTCTTCTCCCTCTCTCTTCTCCCTCTCTCTCTCTTCTCTTCTCCCTCTCTCTCTCTTCTCTTCTCCCTCTCTCTCTTCTCTTCTCCCTCTCTCTTCTCTTCTCCCTCTCTCTCTTCTCTTCTCCCTCTCTCTCTTCTCTTCTCCCTCTCTCTCTTCTCTTCTCCCTCTCTCTTCTCCCTCTCTCTTCTCCCTCTCTCATCTCTCCTCTCTCATCTCTCCTCTCTCTGCTCTCCTCTCCCCGCTCTCTTCTCTCCGCTCTCTTCTCTACTCTCCTCTCTCCCCTCTCTGCTCTACTCTCCTCTCTGCTCTCCGTACCGCTCTCCTCTCTCTCCGCTCTCCTCTCTCTCCGCTCTCCTCTCTCTCCACTCTCTGCTCTCTTCTCTCCGCTCTCCTTTCTCTCCACTCTCTGCTCTCTTCTCTCCGCTCTCTTCTCACTCCGCTCTCTCCGCTCTTCTCTCTCCGATCTCTTGTCCTCTCTCCGCTCTCTTCTCTACTCTACTCTCTTCTCTCTGCTCTCCGCTCCTCTCTCCGCTCTCCTCTCCCCTCTTTCTCCGCTCTTCTCTCTCTCCGCTCTCTTCTCCCTCTCTCTCTTCTCTTCTCCCTCTCTCTCTTCTCTTCTCCCTCTCTCTCTTCTCTTCTCCCTCTCTCTCTTCTCTTCTCCCTCTCTCACTTCTCTTCTCCCTCTCTCTTCTCCCTCTCTCATCTCTCCTCTCTCTGCTCTCCACTCCTCTCCCCGCTCTCTTCTCTCTGCTCTCTTCTCTACTCTCCTCTCTCCCCTCTCTGCTCTACTCTCCTCTCTGCTCTCCGTACCGCTCTCCTCTCTCTCCGCTCTCCTCTCTCTCCGCTCTCCTCTCTCTCCGCTCTCCTCTCTCTCCGCTCTCCTCTCTCTCCGCTCTCCTCTCTCTCCGCTCTCCTCTCTCTCCACTCTCTGCTCTCTTCTCTCCGCTCTCCTCTCTCTCCACTCTCTGCTCTCTTCTCTCCGCTCTCCTTTCTCTCCACTCTCTGCTCTCTTCTCTCCGCTCTCTTCTCACTCCGCTCTCTCCGCTCTTCTCTCTCCGATCTCTTGTCCTCTCTCCGCTCTCTTCTCTACTCTACTCTCTTCTCTCTGCTCTCCGCTCCTCTCTCCGCTCTCCTCTCCCCTCTTTCTCCGCTCTTCTCTCTCTCCGCTCTCTTCTCCCTCTCTCTCCGCTCTCTTCTCCCTCTCTCTCTTCTCTTCTCCCTCTCTCTCTTCTCTTCTCCCTCTCTCTCTTCTCTTCTCCCTCTCTCTCTTCTCTTCTCCCTCTCTCTCTTCTCTTCTCCCTCTCTCTCTTCTCTTCTCCCTCTCTCTCTTCTCTTCTCCCTCTCTCTCTTCTCTTCTCTCTCTTCTCTTCTCCCTCTCTCTTCTCCCTCTCTCATCTCTCCTCTCTCTGCTCTCCACTCCTCTCCCCGCTCTCCTCTCCCCGCTCTCTTCTCTCCGCTCTCTTCTCTACTCTCCTCTCTCCCCTCTCTGCTCTACTCTCCTCTCTGCTCTCCGTACCGCTCTCCTCTCTCTCCGCTCTCCTCTCTCTCCACTCTCTGCTCTCTCCGCTCTCCTCTCTCTCCACTCTCTGCTCTCTTCTCTCCGCTCTCCTCTCTCTCCACTCTCTCCGCTCTTCTCTCTCCGCTCTCTTCTCTACTCTACTCTCTTCTCTCTGCTCTCAGCTCCTCTCTCCGCTCTCCTCTCTCCTCTTTCTCCGCTCTTCTCTCTCTCCGCTCTCTTCTCTCCGCTCTCTCCGCTCTCTTCTCTCCGCTCTCTCCGCTCTCTTCTCTCCGCTCTCTCCGCTTTTCTCTCTCCGCTCTCTTCTGCTCTCTCTTCTCTTCTCCCTCTCTTTGCTCTCTGCTCTTTGCTCTCTGCTCTTTGCTCTCTGCTCTTTGCTCTCTGCTCTCCGCTCTCTCCTCTCCGCTCTCTCCACTCCTCTCTCCGCTCTCACCACTCCTCGCCCGCTCTCTTCTCTCTCCGCTCTCTTCTCTCCGCTCACTTCTCATTCTCTTTCTCTCACTCCGCTCTCTTCTCTCTCTCCGCTCTCTTCTCCGCTTTCTCTCTCTCGTCACTTTCTTATCTCTCTCTTCTCGCTCTTCTTTCTCTCCATCCTCCTCTTGCTCCACTCTCTTCTTGCTCCGCTCTCTGCTTTCTTCTCTCTTCTCGCTCTCTTCTCGATCGCTCTTTTTTCTCTCCCTCGCTTTCTTCTCTCTCTCTCTCCTCGCTCTCTTCTTTCTCTCCACCCTCTTCTTGCTCCACTCTCTTCTCGCTCCGCTCTCTGCTTTCTTCTCTCTCTCTCCTCGCTCTCTTGTCTGTCGCTCTCTTCTCGCTCTCCTCACTCTCCTCTCTCTCCGCTCTCTTCTCTCTCGCTCTCTTCTCTCTCTCGCTCTCTTCCCTTTCTCCGCTCTCTTCACTCTCTCCTCGCTCTCTTCTCACTCTCCTCGCTCTCTCCTCTCTCTTCTCTCTCTGCTCTCTTCTCCTGTCTCTCTCCACTCTCTTCTCTCCTCGTTCTCTTAGCTCTCCTCTTGCTCCGCTCTCTTCTCGCTCTCTTTCTCTCTCTCCGTTCTCTTCTCCGCTCTCTCTCTCCTCGCTCTCTTCTTTCTCTCCACCTTCCTCTTGCTCCACTCTCTTCTCGCTCCGCTCTCTGATTTCTTCTCTCTCTCTCCTCGCTCTCTTCTCCGCTCTTTCCACTCTCCTCGCTCTCTTTTCTCCTCGCTCTCTTTTCTCCTCTTGCTCCTCTCTCCTCTCTGCTCTCCGCTCTCTCCGCTCTCTCCACTCCTCTCTCCGCTCTCGCCACTCTCTCCGCTCTCTCTCTCTCCTTGCTCTCCTCTCTCTCTCTATCGCTCTCTCCTCGCTCTCTTCTTTATCTCCACTCTTCTCGCTCCGCTGTCTTCTCTCGCTCTCCTCGCTCTCTTTGCTCTCTTTGCTCTCCCCGCTCTCACTCTCCTGCGCTCTCGCTCTCTCTCCCCACTCTCCTCTCCTCTTCTTTCCTCCTTTCTTTCACTTACTCACTCGACTGCCATCTCTCTCCCCAGGGCTCTCCATGCGCTTTACTTCTGACAGATGGGATGAAAGATGAATCAACATTCCTATTTTGAAGCGTAAGTCTGATTGATCAGCAATACAGTATATTCAGGGATGTACTAGTTCCTTTTCACATAGCAACTGAAATCTCCCTAATTGAGAGAACCTCAAAGTTCTAATGAGCCAATATGATAACTCATGATTCCTGTCGTTGATTCAAAGAAACTCGATCAATGAAATATTGTTATTTCCCGTGAAGACAGGAGTGCATGGTAGTTGGTCCATGAAAATTATGTCATTGTGAGAAATGGAACATTACTGTATCCGGTTTCTCTATTTGTTCCCTTACCTGTCCACTGAATTTATTGTTATCCTGCGTACTTATCAAATTTCCGTGTGTATCTGGGGGCCTGTGATTTTGTTTATCGTGTTCCAGTCCTGTAATTGTTTGCTTATTGAGTCTTCAATAGAATGATTCAATAGAATGATTCAATAGACCAGAATAAAATGAAATATCTCTCCACACTGTACAGTAATTGGCATCACACGCACACACACACACACACATACACACACACACACACACACACACACGCACACAATCTTGTTCTCCCTCCTCTCCTCTGTTTGTTGTCTGGTGGGGTGTTGTCTCCTATCGCCAGACCAGGTCTGGTTCATGTTGAGAGCTTCGTACCCTCAGTCTGACAGCTGACTTCCCAGCAGGTCGCTCCCTGACTGACCTCCCAGCACATCGATGCTGATGTGGAATAAACCAGATTAGAGCTAATGGAATCAGCAGCACGGCTGCAGAGACAGACACGCACTGGGTGTTTGTGTGGGAGGAGGAGGAGGAGGAGGAGGAGGAGGAGGAGGAGGAGGAGGAGGAGGAGGAGGAGGAGAGGGAGGGAGACCAGATCATTTGCAGAGGAGTCGGCTGTTGTTATTTTGCTAGAACGAGATATGGTGTTCTGCAGATGTCTCTCACATGGCCCTTGTTGGTTCCCATCTCAATCCTGACAGAGACAGACAGACAATCGGCTAGTGAATTTTGCATTGCAGTGGTGCCTTGACCTGTAACAGGAAGTGCCATCACCTATAGTATCAGAAGGTCCAATCAGGGCTTTGGGAGGGATCTGCAGTGCCTTGGAGAAATTCACTCAAAAGTGGATGTTCTCAACTGCCAAAACCGTAGAGAAATTGTTTTCTGTGATTGTTATTAGTGGTTTCTCATATTTAGGAGAGTCGTATGGCTTGAGGGTAGAAGCTGTTTAGAAGCCTCTTGGACCTAAACTTGGTGCTCCGGTACCGCTTGCCGTGTGGTAGAGAGAACAGTCTATGACTAGGGTGGCTGGAGTATTTGACCATTTTTAGGGCCTTCCTCTGACACCGCCTGGTATAGAGGTCCTGGATGGCAGGAAGCTTGGCCCCAGTGATATACTGGGCCGTGCGCACTACCCTCAGTAGTGCCTTGCGGTCTGAGGCTGAGCAGTTGCCATACCAGGCATTGATGCAACCAGTCAGGATGCTCTAGATGGTGCAGCTGTAGAACCATTTCAGGATCTGAGGACCCATGTCAAATCTTTTCAGTCTCCTGAGGGGGAATAGGCTTTGTCGTGCCCTCTTCACGACTGTCTTGGTGTGTTTGGACCATGTTAGTTTGTTGGTGATGTGGACACCAAGGAACTAGAAGCTCTCAACCTGCTCCACTACAGCCCCGTTGATGAGAATGGGGGCGTGCTCAGTCCTCCTTTTCCTGGAGTCCACAATCATCTCTTTTGTCTTGATCACGTTGAGGGAGAGGTTGTTGTCCTGGCACCACACGGCCAGGTCTCTGACTTCCTCCCTATAGGCTGTCTCGTTGTTGTCAGTGATCAGGCCTACCACTGTTGTGTCATCTGCAAATTTAATGATAGTGTTGGAGTCATGCCTGGCCGTGCAGTCATGAGTGAACAGGGAGTACAGGAGGGGGCTGATCACGCACCCCTGAGGGGCCCCTGTGTTGAGGATCAGCTTGGCGAATGTGTTGTTACCTACCCTTACCATCTGGGGGCGGCCCGTCAGGAAGTCCAGGATCCAGTTGCAGAGGGAAGTGTTTAGTCCCAGGATCCTTAGCTTATTGATGAGCTTTGAGGGCACTCTGGTGTTGAACGCTGAGCTGTAGTCAATGAATAGCATACTCACATAGGTGTTCCTTTTGTCCAGGTGGGAAAACGGCAGTGTGGAGTGCAATAGAGACTGCATCATCTGTGGATCTGTTGGGGCGGAATGCAAATTGGAGTGGGTCTAGGGTTTCTGGGATGATGGTGTTGATGTGAGCCATGACCAGCCTTTCAAAGCACTTCATGGCTACAGACGTGAGTGCTACGGGTCAGTAGTCATTTAGGCAGGTTACCTTAGTGTTCTTGGGCACAGGCACTATGGTGGTCTGCTTAAAACATGTTGGTATTACAGACTCGGACGAGGAGAGGTTGAAAATGTCAGTTTAGACACTTGCTGGTTGGTCAGCGCATGCTCGCAGTACACGTCCTGGTAATCCGTCTGGCCCTGCGGCGTTGTTAACCATTCTAGCGCAGGCGTTCCGCTAGCAACCCACCTCGACAACATCCGGTGAAATTGCAGAGCGCTAAATTCAAATTACAGAAATATAAGTATTTAACATTCATGAAAATACAATTGTTATACATCAATATAAAGCTTAACTTTATTTTGATGTCAGATTTCAAAAAGGCCTTACGGCAAGAGCACACCGTGCGATTTTCTGAGGACAGCGCCCCGCATACAAAAGCATGAAAAACGTATTTCAACCAGGCAGGTGCGCCACAAAAGTCAGAAATAACGATATAATTCATGCCTTACCTTTGACGATCTTCTTCTGTTGGCACTCCAAAAGGTCCCAGCTACATCACAAAGGGTCCTTTTTTTCTCTCGATAATGTCCTTCTTTATATCCCCAAAGACTCAGTTTAGCTGGCGCGCATCATTCAATAATCCACCAGTTTCCCTCCTTCAAAATGCATACAAAATGAATCCCAAACGTTACCAATAAACTTATCCAAACAAGTCAAACAACGTGTATAATCAAACCTAAGGTACCCTAATACGTAAATAAACGATCAAATTTAAGACGGAGAATCGTTATTGTCTTTACCGGAGATAAACAACAAACAACACGCTCTCATCCACGCGCATGAAAACACTACAGCTAAAATGGGAGCCACTCATTTTTCCAAAAACAAGCCTGAAATTCTTTCTAAAGACTGTTGACATCTAGTGGAAGCCCTAGGAACTGCAATCGGGGAGGTTTTGACCTCATAATTAACATGAAAGCCATTGGAAACAGTGGTAGGCTGATTTTTTTTGGTGGTGGTTTGTCCTCTGGGTTTCGCGTGCCTCATCAGTTCTGTTATACTCACAGACATTATTTTAAGAGTTTTAGAAACTTTTGTGTTTTCTATCCAAATCTACCAATCATATGCATATCTTAGCTTCTGGGCCTGTGTAACAGGCAGTTTACTTTGGGCACACTTTTCATCCGGATGTCAAAATACTGCCCCTTAGCCCAAAGAGGTTATTCATGTTGACCCGTCTAAAGATCTTACTCACATCGGCTGCGGAGAGCGTGATCACACAGCCGTCCGGTACAGCTGGTGCTCTCATGCTTGTTTCAATGTTATTTGCCTCGTGGCGAGCATAGAAGTAGTTTAGCTCATGGCCAGCCTCTATCCAGAACCCCCAGAGCCTCTGCCCAGAACCCCCAGAGCCTCTGCCCAGAACCCCCAGAGCCTCTGCCCAGAACCCCCAGAGCCTCTGCCCAGAACCTCTGCCCAGAACCCCCAGAGCCTCTGCCCAGAGCCTCTGCCCAGAACCTCTACCCAGAACCCCCAGAGCCTCTACCCAGAACCCCCAGAGCCTCTGCCCAGAACCTCCAGAGCCTCTACCCAGAACCCCCAGAGCCTCTACCCAGAACCTACTGAACAGGCCACAAATGCCTGATGAGCTCATGCACCACTGAAGAAGAAAAGTAATTCCGCCAGACCTGGGTTCAAATACTTTATCTGGGCTTGATTGAGCTTGCCTGGATGCTCTATGAAACCAATAAAAATGTTGCAAGAGTGCAAACCCCGCCCATCTGGCACTCGACTAGAGCAAACGCTAAAACTATTTGAAAGATTTCAAATAGTATTTGATACCAGGTCTGGATTACGCAAGTAACACAACATAACCAGATTAGTGTCCTGTAACACAACATAACCGGATTAGTGTTCTGTAACGCAACATAACTGGGTTAGTGTCCTGTAACACAACATAACCGGATTAGTGTCCTGTAACGCAACATAACCGGATTAGTGTCCTGTAACACAACATAACTGGATTAGTGTCCTGTAACGCGACATAACCGGATTAGTGTCCTGTAATGCGACATAACCGGGTTAGTGTCCTGTAACGCGACATAACCGGGTTAGTGTCCTGTAACGCGACATAACCGGGTTAGTGTCCTGTAACGCGACATAACCGGGTTAGTGTCCTGTAACGCGACATAACCGGGTTAGTGTCCTGTAACGCGACATAACCGGGTTAGTGTCCTGTAACGCGACATAACCGGGTTAGTGTCCTGTAACGCGACATAACCGGGTTAGTGTCCTGTAACGCGACATAACCGGGTGAGTGTCCTGTAACGCGACATAACCGGGTGAGTGTCCTGTAACGCGACATAACCGGGTGAGTGTCCTGTAACGCGACATAACCGGGTGAGTGTCCTGTAACGCAACATTACCGGGTGAGTGTCCTGTAACGCACCATAACCGGGTGAGTGTCCTGTAACGCAACATAACCGGATTAGTGTCCTGTAACGCAACATAACCGGATTAGTGTCCTGTAACGCAACATAACCGGGTGAGTGTCCTGTAACGCAACATAACCGGGTGAGTGTCCTGTAACGCAACATAACCGGGTGAGTGTCCTGTAACGCAACATAACCGGGTGAGTGTCCTGTAACGCAACATAACCGGGTGAGTGTCCTGTAACGCAGCATAACCGGGTTAGTGTCCTGTAACGCAACATAACCGGGTTAGTGTCCTGTAACGCAACATAACCGGGTGAGTGTCCTGTAACGCAACATAACCGGGTGAGTGTCCTGTAACGCAACATAACCGGGTGAGTGTCCTGTAACGCAACATAACCGGGTGAGTGTCCTGTAACGCAACATAACCGGGTGAGTGTCCTGTAACGCAACATAACCGGGTGAGTGTCCTGTAACGCAACATAACCGGGTGAGTGTCCTGTAACGCAACATAACCGGGTGAGTGTCCTGTAACGCAACATAACCGGGTGAGTGTCCTGTAACGCAACATAACCGGGTGAGTGTCCTGTAACGCAACATAACCGGGTGAGTGTCCTGTAACGCAACATAACCGGGTGAGTGTCCTGTAACGCAACATAACCGGGTGAGTGTCCTGTAACGCAACATAACCGGGTGAGTGTCCTGTAACGCAACATAACCGGGTGAGTGTCCTGTAACGCAACATAACCGGGTGAGTGTCCTGTAACGCAACATAACCGGGTGAGTGTCCTGTAACGCAACATAACCGGGTGAGTGTCCTGTAACGCAACATAACCGGGTGAGTGTCCTGTAACGCAACATAACCGGGTGAGTGTCCTGTAACGCAACATAACCGGGTGAGTGTCCTGTAACGCAACATAACCGGGTGAGTGTCCTGTAACGCAACATAACCGGGTGAGTGTCCTGTAACGCAACATAACCGGGTGAGTGTCCTGTAACGCACCATAACCGGGTGAGTGTCCTGTAACGCACCATAACCGGGTGAGTGTCCTGTAACGCACCATAACCGGGTGAGTGTCCTGTAACGCAACATAACCGGGTGAGTGTCCTGTAACGCAACATAACCGGGTGAGTGTCCTGTAACGCAACATAACCGGGTGAGTGTCCTGTAACGCAACATAACCGGGTGAGTGTCCTGTAACGCAACATAACCGGGTGAGTGTCCTGTAACGCAACATAACCGGGTGAGTGTCCTGTAACGCAACATAACCGGGTGAGTGTCCTGTAACGCAACATAACCGGGTGAGTGTCCTGTAACGCAACATAACCGGGTGAGTGTCCTGTAACGCAACATAACCGGGTGAGTGTCCTGTAACGCAACATAACCGGGTGAGTGTCCTGTAACGCAACATAACCGGGTGAGTGTCCTGTAACGCAACATAACCGGGTGAGTGTCCTGTAACGCAACATAACCGGGTGAGTGTCCTGTAACGCAACATAACCGGGTGAGTGTCCTGTAACGCAACATAACCGGGTGAGTGTCCTGTAACGCAACATAACCGGGTGAGTGTCCTGCAACGCAACATAACCGGGTGAGTGTCCTGCAACGCAACATAACCGGGTGAGTGTCCTGTAACGCAACATAACCGGGTGAGTGTCCTGTAACGCAACATAACCGGGTGAGTGTCCTGTAACGCAACATAACCGGGTGAGTGTCCTGTAACGCAACATAACCGGGTGAGTGTCCTGTAACGCAACATAACCGGGTGAGTGTCCTGTAACGCAACATAACCGGATTAGTGTCCTGTAACGCAACATAACTGGGTTCTGGTTACCCTGGAGTAGTGTGACGTTTTTCCTACTTGTTCTGGCAACCCTGGAGTAGTGTGACGTTCCACTACTTGTTCTGGTTACCCTGGAGTAGTGTGACGTTCCACTACTTGTTCTGGTTACCCTGGAGTAGTGTGACGTTTCCCCTACTTGTTCTGGTTACCCTGGAGTAGTGTGACGTTTCCACTACTTGTTCTGGTAACCCTGGAGTAGTGTGACGTTTACCCTACTTGTTCTGGTAACCCTGGAGTAGTGTGACGTTTACCCTACTTGTTCTGGTTACCCTGGAGTAGTGTGACGTCCCCCTACTTGTTCTGGTTACCCTGGAGTAGTGTGACGTTTCCCCTACTTGTTCTGGTTACCCTGGAGTAGTGTGACGTTTCCACTACTTGTTCTGGTTACCCTGGAGTAGTGTGACGTTTCCACTAGTTGTTCTGGTTACCCTGGAGTAGTGTGACGTTTCCACTACTTGTTCTGGTTACCCTGGAGTAGTGTGACGTTTCCACTACTTGTTCTGGTTACCCTGGAGTAGTGTGACGTTTCCCCTACTTGTTCTGGTTACCCTGGAGTAGTGTGACGTTTCCCCTACTTGTTCTGGTTACCCTGGAGTAGTGTGACGTTTCCACTACTTGTTCTGGTTACCCTGGAGTAGTGTGACGTTTCCACTACTTGTTCTGGTTACCCTGGAGTAGTGTGACGTTTCCCCTACTTGTTCTGGTAACCCTGGAGTAGTGTGACGTTTCCCCTAGACACTGATCTTGAGAAAATGTTGCATGTTCCCCACTAGTGGTTTAAGTTAGCATGAGGGGGGTGGGGGGGCTGATCCTAGATCTGTACTTAAGGGAAATGTAACCCCAAAACATTTTCTGTATCCTGAAAGAGGTGTGTAGAGAGAAACCCAGGTCTGCTGAGACTGATTTGGTCCTGTACAGCGAGACTGATCTGGGTCTCTACAGCGAGACTGATCTGGTCCTGTACAGCGAGACTGATCTGGTCCTGTACAGCGAGACTGATCTGGTCCTCTACAGCGAGACTGATCTGGTCCTCTACACATGAGACTGATCTGGTCCTCTACAGCGAGACTGATCTGGTCCTCTACAGCGAGACTGATCTGGTCCTCTACAGCGAGACTGATCTGGTCCTCTACAGCGAGACTGATCTGGTCCTCTACAGCGAGACTGATCTGGTCCTCTACAGCGAGACTGATCTGGTCCTCTACAGCGAGACTGATCTGGTCCTCTACAGCGAGACTGATCTGGTCATCTACAGAGAGACTGATCTGGTCCTCTACAGCGAGACTGATCTGGTCGTGTACAGCGAGACTGACCTGGTCCTCTACAGCGAGACTGATCTGGTCGTGTACAGCGAGACTGATCTGGTCCTCTACAGCGAGACTGATCTGGTCCTCTACAGAGAGACTGATCTGGTCCTCTACAGAGAGACTGATCTGGTCCTCTACAGCGAGACTGATCTGGTCGTGTACAGCGAGACTGACCTGGTCCTCTACAGCGAGACTGATCTGGTCGTGTACAGCGAGACTGATCTGGTCCTCTACAGCGAGACTGATCTGGTCCTCTACAGCGAGACTGATCTGGTCCTCTACAGAGAGACTGATCTGGTCCTCTACAGCGAGACTGATCTGGTCCTCTACAGCGAGACTGATCTGGTCCTCTACAGCGAGACTGATCTGGTCCTCTACAGCGAGACTGATCTGGTCCTCTACAGCGAGACTGATCTGGTCCTCTACAGCGAGACTGATCTGGTCCTCTACAGCGAGACTGATCTGGTCCTCTACAGCGAGACTGATCTGGTCCTCTACAGAGAGACTGATCTGGTCCTCTACAGCGAGACTGATCTGGTCCTCTACAGAGAGACTGATCTGGTCCTCTACAGCGAGACTGATCTGGTCCTCTACAGCGTTACTTTGTTCTCTCCCCTAGTTCAAGGTGGAAAACTATCTCCCCCTAGGAGGAAGTGACTGATGCACAGACACTGTGGAGACAAGTGATTGGTTAACCCATTACTCACGCCATCACTTCACATGGTTTTCCATAAAGACACATAGTTCACATATGGAAACAATGTTTCCTTCTGACCTCTTTTGCCATACTCCTTGCTGATATTCTGCATAGCAACAGGGACATGTGATAGACAAGCCTGACTTCTCCCCTCTCTGGACCCCAGGTGACTGAGGCACATATGGGAGGAAGTACAGCTGCCAACCCCAGAGTCCGAAAGGAGACATTCTAATGTCAAGAGTTTAACAGTTCAATCATATAAGCATATTCTTCAGATAAGACATCTTAATTATCTTTGTTACTTAGCTTATTCTGATTTCTCCACTACAATCTTTCCCCAGAAACAGGCTCCAAAAGTCCAAAACAGAATAGCTCTGTTACTGGTGTGCAGGATATAACCTTTACTCTGTCTAGGATCAAGAGGAACCAGTCATATTCTTGGCTGAGTGCCCAGATATCCATGGGTCACTCTACACACACACACACAGAACAGTTAGAACAGACCTCTCTTAATGTGGACACACACTTATCTTATGAGTTAGTTAAAGAAACTATCTCAAGCACAATGCCTAGGCTTAAAGAAGGATATTTTAGTACATTAGTAGGGTTTAACAGAAAATTGAACAGAAAGCTGTCAACTTTGGGACCTTAAGTAGACAGGTGTGTGTGCGCCTTTCCAAATCATGTCCCATCAATTTAATTTACCACAGGTAGACTCCAATCAAGAAACAAGATGCACCTGAGCTCAATTTCGAGTCTCATAACAAAGGGTCTGAATACTTGATATTTCAGGTTTTTTAAATGTTTAATACATTTGGAAAAAATTCAAAAAACATGTTTTTTCACTTAGTCATTATTGGGGTATTGTGTGTAGATTGCTGATGATTATAATTTTTTTATCCATTTTTTAATAAGGCTGTAATGTGTAAAACAAAATGTGTAAAAAGGGGAAGGGTCTGGATACTTTCCAAAGGCACTGTACA
This sequence comes from Salvelinus fontinalis, assembly GCF_029448725.1. Lineage (NCBI taxonomy): Eukaryota > Metazoa > Chordata > Actinopteri > Salmoniformes > Salmonidae > Salvelinus > Salvelinus fontinalis. The sequence continues at coordinate 9,327,714 of NC_074668.1, forward strand.
TACACGCACACACAAACATACACACACACAAATTTACAAACGCACTTATTCTTGCTAGTGCACAGACGCAATGACGCACACACAAGTGATCTGCAGAAACGCTACCAGATTTACTCTTGTTTGAAAATTACTGAAGTTTTTCTAGCAGTTCGTCATGCTCTCTCACACACACACACACACACACACACACACACACACACACACACACACACACACACACACACACACACACACACACACACACACACACACACACACACACGTAGACACACACACTCAGACACACACACTCAGACAGACACACTCAGACCTAACACACAGACACACACACTCAGACAGACACACTCAGACCTAACACACAGAAACACACACACACACACACACGTAGACACACACACACTCAGACAGACACACTCAGACCTAACACACAGAAACACACACTCAGACACACACAGACATTCACGTAGACACACACACACTCAGACAGACAAAGACATGTGAACTTAAAGCTTGTAGCTGTGTAATGTTTCTCCACTGTATTGTTCTTGGCTCCCTGTATGGGTTACTGAGTCTACGTCCGAACTAGAACCCTACTCCTTACATAGTGCGCAACTTTTGACGAGGGCCAATAGGGATGAGGCACTATGTAGGTAAAAGGGCGCCATTTGGGACTTACATTGAATATAAATGGCTCACCACAACCTGCTTTCAAGGAACCAATAGGAGGTGAGATCTGGGAGAAAGACTGCTTTGGTCACATTAAGGGTCCCTTTAGTGTTTTAATTAATAACTGCTGACTTAATGAATACAGACCGAGTCACCGCCCCCTCCTCACACTAAGGGTTTTATAGTCACTGCCTCCCCCCCCCCCCTCCTCCTCACACTAAGGGTTTTATAGTCACTGCCCCCCCCACACTAAGGGTTTTTTAGTCACTGCCCCCCCCCCCCCCACACTAAGGGTGTTATAGTCGCTGCCCCCCCCCCCCCCACTAAGGGTTTTATAGTCACTGACCCCCCCTCCTCCTCACACTAAGGGTTTTATAGTCACTGACCCCCCCCCCCCCTCCTCCTCACACTAAGGGTTTTATAGTCACTGACCCCCCCCCCCTCCTCCTCACACTAAGGGTTTTATAGTCGCTGCCCCCCCCCCCCTCCTCACACCAAGGGTGTTATAGTCGCTGCCCCCCCCCCCCTCCTCACACTAAGGGTGTTATAGTCGCTGCCCCCCCCCCTCCTCCTCACACTAAGGGTGTTATAGTCGCTGCCCCCCCCCCCTCCTCCTCACACTAAGGGTTTTATAGTCGCTGCCCCCCCCCACACTAAGGGTTTTATAGTCACTGGCCCCCCCCCACACTAAGGGTTTTATAGTCACTGCCCCCCTCACCCCCTCACACTAAGGGTTTTATAGTCACTGCCCCCCCCCCCCACACTAAGGGTTTTATAGTCACTGCCCCCCCCCTCACACTAAGGGTTTTATAGTCACTGCCCCCCCCCCTCACACTAAGGGTTTTATAGTCACTGCCCCCCCCCCCTCACACTAAGGGTTTTATAGTCACTGCCCCCCCCCCCCCCCTCACACTAAGAGTTTTATAGTCACTGCCCCCCCCCCCTCCTCCTCACACTAAGGGTTTTATAGTCACTGCCCCCCCCAAACTAAGGGTTTTATAGTCACTGACCCCCCCCCCCCCCTCCTCCTCGCACTAAGGGTTTTATAGTCACTGCCCCCCCCCCACACTAAGGGTGTTATAGTCGCTGCCCCCCCCCCGCCCCCCTCACACTAAGGGTTTTATAGTCACTGACCCCCCCCCCCCCTCCTCCTCACACTAAGGGTTTTATAGTCACTTACCCCCCCCCCTCCTCCTCACACTAAGGGTTTTATAGTCACTGCCATCCCCCCCCCACCCACCCCCTCACACTAAGGGTTTTATAGTCACTGACCCCCCCCCCCCTCCTCCTCGCACTAAGGGTTTTATAGTCACTGCCCCCCCCCCACACTAAGGGTGTTATAGTCGCTGCCCCCCCCCCCCCTCACACTAAGGGTTTTATAGTCACTGACCCCCCCCCCCTCCTCCTCGCACTAAGGGTTTTATAGTCACTGACCCCCCCCCCCCTCCTCCTCGCACTAAGGGTTTTATAGTCACTGCCCCCCCCCCCACACTAAGGGTGTTATAGTCGCTGCCCCCCCCCTCCTCCTCACACTAAGGGTGTTATAGTCGCTGCCCCCCCCCTCCTCCTCACACTAAGGGTGTTATAGTCGCTGCCCCCCCCCCTCCTCCTCACACTAAGGGTTTTATAGTCGCTGCCCCCCCCCACACTAAGGGTTTTATAGTCACTGCCCCCCCCCCACACTAAGGGTTTTATAGTCACTGCCCCCCTCACCCGCCAACACTAAGGGTTTTATAGTCACTGCCCCCCCCCCCCCACACTAAGGGTTTTATAGTCACTGCCCCCCCCCCCCTCACACTAAGGGTTTTATAGTCACTGCCCCCCCCCCTCACACTAAGGGTTTTATAGTCACTGCCCCCCCCCCCCCCTCCTCACACTAAGGGTTTTATAGTCACTGCCCCCCCCCCCCTCCTCACACTAAGGGTTTTATAGTCACTGCCCCCCCCCCCCCTCACACTAAGGGTTTTATAGTCACTGCCCCCCCCCCCCCTCACACTAAGGGTTTTATAGTCACTGCCCCCCCCTCACACTAAGGGTTTTATAGTCACTGCCCCCCCCCCCCTCACACTAAGGGTTTTATAGTCACTGCCCCCCCCCCCTCACACTAAGGGTTTTATAGTCACTGCCCCCCCCCCCCTCACACTAAGGGTTTTATAGTCACTGCCCCCCCCCTCTCACACTAAGGGTTTTATAGTCACTGCCCCCCCCCTCACACTAAGGGTTTTATAGTCACTGCCCCCCCCCCCCCTCACACTAAGGGTTTTATAGTCACTGCCCCCCCCCCCCCCCCCCTCACACTAAGGGTTTTATAGTCACTGCCCCCCCCCCCCCCTCACACTAAGGGTTTTATAGTCACTGCCCCCCCCCCCTCACACTAAGGGTTTTATAGTCACTGCCCCCCCCCCCCTCACACTAAGGGTTTTATAGTCACTGCCCCCCCCTCACACTAAGGGTTTTATAGTCACTGCCCCCCCCCCCCCCCCCTCACACTAAGGGTTTTATAGTCACTGCCCCCCCCCTCTCACACTAAGGGTTTTATAGTCACTGCCCCCCCCCCCTCACACTAGGGGTTTTATAGTCGCTGCCCCCCCCCTCCTCCTCACACTAAGGGTGTTATAGTCGCTGCCCCCCCCCTCCTCCTCACACTAAGGGTGTTATAGTCGCTGCCCCCCCCCTCCTCCTCACACTAAGGGTTTTATAGTCGCTGCCCCCCCCCCACACTAAGGGTTTTATAGTCACTGCCCCCCCCCCCACACTAAGGGTTTTATAGTCACTGCCCCCCTCACCCGCCAACACTAAGGGTTTTATAGTCACTGCCCCCCCCCCCCCCACACTAAGGGTTTTATAGTCACTGCCCCCCCCCCCTCACACTAAGGGTTTTATAGTCACTGCCCCCCCCCCCTCACACTAAGGGTTTTATAGTCACTGCCCCCCCCCCCCTCCTCACACTAAGGGTTTTATAGTCACTGCCCCCCCCCCCTCCTCACACTAAGGGTTTTATAGTCACTGCCCCCCCCCCCCCCCTCACACTAAGGGTTTTATAGTCACTGCCCCCCCCTCACACTAAGGGTTTTATAGTCACTGCCCCCCCCCCCCTCACACTAAGGGTTTTATAGTCACTGCCCCCCCCCCCCCTCACACTAAGGGTTTTATAGTCACTGCCCCCCCCTCACACTAAGGGTTTTATAGTCACTGCCCCCCCCCCCCCCTCACACTAAGGGTTTTATAGTCACTGCCCCCCCCCCCTCTCACACTAAGGGTTTTATAGTCACTGCCCCCCCCCTCACACTAAGGGTTTTATAGTCACTGCCCCCCCCCCCTCACACTAAGGGTTTTATAGTCACTGCCCCCCCCCCCCCCCCCTCACACTAAGGGTTTTATAGTCACTGCCCCCCCCCCCCCTCACACTAAGGGTTTTATAGTCACTGCCCCCCCCCCCCCTCACACTAAGGGTTTTATAGTCACTGCCCCCCCCCCCCCTCACACTAAGGGTTTTATAGTCACTGCCCCCCCCTCACACTAAGGGTTTTATAGTCACTGCCCCCCCCCCCCTCACACTAAGGGTTTTATAGTCACTGCCCCCCCCCTCTCACACTAAGGGTTTTATAGTCACTGCCCCCCCCCCCCCCTCACACTAGGGGTTTTATAGTCACTGCCCCCCCCCCCCCCCTCACACTAAGGGTCTTTATAGTCAATGTGATATGCTCCTAGCGCTGTTTTTACAACCCCAAACTTCTGAACCTTTTCCACACAGTTTCCTGTGTAAATGTATCCCAGCCCCCAGGTAGAGAGGGGGGGAGTTGATTCTGACACACGGAACTATTTTTGTAAAAAAAAAATATGATAATACACAAAAAATGTACAAATGAAACAATAACATTTAAAATATCAAACCTAATTTAGACAGTGAGTTAATGATGCAGGGCACACGCAGCATTGCAGTGTACATGCTACCTGTTACTGCAATAACCTGCTCTGCGAAGGCAGATGATAATGAAGGTAGTATTTTGTTGTCTAAAAGCAATAACCTGCTCTGCGAAGGCAGATGATTATAAAGGTAGTATTTTGTTGTCTAAAAGCAATAACCTGCTCTGCGAACGCAGATGATTATAAATGTAGTATTTTGTTGTCTAAAAGCAATAACCTGCTCTGCGAAGGCAGATGATAATAAAGGTAGTATTTTGTTGTCTAAAGGCAATAACCTGCTCTGCGAAGGCAGATGATTATAAAGGTAGTATTTTGTTGTCTAAAGGCAATAACCTGCTCTGCGAAGGCAGATGATTATAAAGGTAGTATTTTGTTGTCTAAAAGCAATAACCTGCTCTGCGAACGCAGATGATAATAAATGTAGTATTTTGTTGTCTAAAAGCAATAACCTGCTCTGCGAACGCAGATGATAATAAATGTAGTATTTTGTTGTCTAAAGGCAATAACCTGCTCTGCGAAGGCAGATGATTATAAAGGCAGTATTTTGTTGTCTAAAAGCAATAACCTGCTCTGCGAAGGCAGATGATTATAAAGGTAGTATTTTGTTGTCTAAAGGCAATAACCTGCTCTGCGAAGGCAGATGATTATAAAGGTAGTATTTTGTTGTCTAAAGGCAATAACCTGCTCTGCGAAGGCAGATGATTATAAAGGTAGTATTTTGTTGTCTAAAGGCAATAACCTGCTCTGCGAAGGCAGATGATTATAAAGGTAGTATTTTGTTGTCTAAAGGCAATAACCTGCTCTGCGAAGGCAGATGATTATAAAGGTAGTATTTTGTTGTCTAAAAGCAATAACCTGCTCTGCGAAGGCAGATGATTATAAAGGTAGTATTTTGTTGTCTAAAAGCAATAAGCGCTCATGTATTGTAAGGTTGTTGTCTCGTGAAATTCTCTAACGCTCTTCAAGTGTCTTTAGTTTTTTCACAAAGTAAAGTCCATGGGCTTGACCTTGCTCTAAAAGAAGGACTTTGACAGATGTGCTGAAATGAAATGAGATGCAGCCTGTAAACTGTCTGGGCTACTCTGACTGTCAGTGGGCCCGTCTCCTCTAGCTCAGTGTGTGGGATTTTACTGAGCTGTCACATTTAATTAGCATTCCACAAGCATAAAGCAAAAACAACGGGATCCGCCACTAACACAATACTCATGTTGTTTTCACACCAGGTCTAGTGAGATCGTTGTGTTGTTGTTTCTCAACAATACCCCACAGACCCTGATAACCTTCGTAGGCCAGTGAAGAGAATACCTTTGTTTCAGTCTCACTATTATTGTAAACAAATGCCAGATCTCACAACACCTGGATTGGGGTTCACCATATCAGCTCACCACATCATATAATCAGTCTGATGCCCGACTGCAAACATTCTATTGGTTAATGCAATGCATTGTCTGCAATGTAGTCAGCCTGGAACGTGCACTGCAGCCATTACTCAGGGGGTTGTCAGGTCCCCAGTTGTTTTAAATAAGCTATGTTGACCAATGAGTGGTGTTCAGAAGTGTGTCAAGCTATATTTAGGTTTTGGAACTGCCGATGGAAATATGTGTGATACGCTCTATGGATTCCTTTTGATACTCAGGAGTGGGACTGGCCACTTTCTTCAGAATCTATAATGGGTTCAAGCACATGCTGCAGGATTATGGAATCAGCCAAAACAAATAACTGAACACCTCCCACACATTTACCCACGTGTGTGTGTGTGTGTGTGTGTGTGTGTGTGTGTGTGTGTGTGTGTGTGTGTGTATGTTTAAAAGAGATTCTTCTCATCAGTAGAGCTATACTACATCCTGTAAGAACGGTCTCGGTCAGGATGTGTCCATGCATTCAGTCAGGCAGGTATAGCAAGTCTTGTTGGATCTACCAGTGTGTAAGACGATAAGCATAAACCTACACACAGATATTGGATCATAAGAAGGTGAATCATGAAATGTAGAAAAAAAGGTTTCCTTCCTCCGATAGCGGGGCTTCTTTCTGGACATCAGATACGGTCTTTACATTTTAACGAACACAATAAAGTCCCTTCAGCCAGCTCCTCAGGTTCTAGCTAATCAACAGTGCACAGAAGCGTGACTGTTCCAGGGGACGGAGAGGTGGAGGAAGGAATGGGGGGCGTGGGGTCTTTCATGGCTGAAAGTAAGGCTGCGTCCTGAATGGCAGGGTGTGTGAGGGACTGGGAACGGAAGAGGGGGATGGGGGTGCATGGGGTCTTTCATGGCTGAAAGTAAGGCTGTGTCCTGAATGGCACCCTGTTCCCTGTAGTGCACACCTTTTGACCAGAGCTGTATGGGTCCTGGACAAAAGGTGTGAACTATGTAGGGTGCCATCCGGGATGCAGCCTAATAGGTGTGGTGTTGAAGCCACTCTCAGGCCATGTTTTAATCACTATCAGATGTCCGAGAGAGACCTGCCTTGCAGTCTGGAGCGATTTACGAGGGGCTGCCTGGCTGGATGAAGAAAAAAACATGTGTCTTTGTTGTCTAAGAGAGAAATGAGTTGTTGACCAAGTTGTTGTGGTTGGAATGTTACGCTAACGTTGTTTGTGTCAGTTGACAATTAGATAAAACTTGTTCTTGATGTTCGTTGAAATTGTTGATTGTAACGAGAAAAAGGAGTGATCTAATTGACTATCCCTGACACGAAACAAGTTTCCTAAGTTTGGCTTGGCTCAGACCAAGCTCTGTAGGAGGATGCAGGCTCAACAAGTTGGGTGAAGGCTGTCAAATAAAATAAGCATGGTAAAATCCTAACGTCTTTACAAGCACTGTAAAAAAAATAGCTAGTACGTGTAGCCCCCACACATTTGGGCTGGGGCGTGAAAGAGAACGTGGCGGATTCCTCCTGAATCTAAAGCAGAAAGATCTTGAGTGTAACCACCGCCGGGCAAAAATACATCGAGACGACTGACATTAAACATCAATGCGATGTTAGGGTAAACAGCAGGACTTTCAATATTTAAAATATAATAAACTTTTGTAGAAAACTCAACTAAATATCAAATCGACCATTCGTTTCTGAGGAAATTATCCCTGGAGAGTTAGTCATGATTTCATGAGGTCTATCTATCTATTTGACTTGCTTTGGCAATGTAAACATGTGTTTCCCATGCCATTTATTTCACTTTAGTTTATTATCTATTTGACTTGCTTTGGCAATGTAAACATATGTTTCCCATGCCAATAAAACGCCTTGAATTGTTAGTTCAGCTCCTGTTCACACCCGTCAAATGTTACGTGATTTCGCGGCTACCCCTTTGTGTCGCCTCAATGGTGACAAAGCAGCTTCAGCCTGTTGCCAGGAGGCCTAGTCCTGTCTGTGTGTAGCCTACCACCCAGGCCTGGTGAATGGAGGCTCCAGGGTGGGGGCTCCAGGGCCACTGTCTAATCCCTGGAAGGTGAGGCTCTGGCTGACTGTGTCAACAGGGCTGATGAGAAGGAGAACCAGAGAGTCCAATGTGGGGGGAAAACGATGTCAGGCTCTAGGAATAACATTCCATCAAGGGGATGGCGTGTGGCTGCACACCTTTTCAAAAGAGCTGCCCGTTGGCTTGGTCAGAGTGGTGGAGTGTGATCAAGGCCCCTCAACTGGCCAGCTTACTGTATACTTACCAGGCAGCCACTCACTGGCTCTAGATCAGCCGAGTTCCAACACTCACTCACCACCTCAAAACAGCTCTGACTGGCTAGTGACCAGCAGGGCCTGTGTTCAAAAAGCGTCTGAGTGTAGGAGTGCTGATCTAGGATCAGTTATGCCTTTTAGATCATAATGAATAAGATTTATATGGACAGGGGGTGGACCTGATCCTAGATTAGCACTCCTACTCTGAGACACTTGTATGAATATGGGTCCTGTTCCACTCCACCTTTCTGTTTCCTCTCTTTCACTGATAGGGTTGCCGGTGTCTTCTCCTTCTTCCTTCGTCCGGTCGTCAAGACGGATGAGAGGATATGAGAGAACCGTGCAACCTCGTCTGTTTATTTTTACCTGCTGCTCTCCCCCCTCACGCTGCTCAGACGCTGACCCTTGACCTGGGTGGCGATCACAGAGGATTTGGATGAGTCTTTGAACCTGTGCGAGCACAGGAGCTGTCCTGCTGGAATTGATGGATGTAGTAGGGCTCTCCCAAAGGGGGTTAGTTGATGCAGGCAGTGTTGTTCAAGTGGTGATTCAGTCTGCCGTTTCTCCGCAAATCAGAACAGGTCTGAACATGTAAATGCAGCAAATGTGGCTTCAAATACCATTGACATCCTTTGTTATTTTAGCTTTTGCTTTACCCTGCCATAAGTGCCAGATGGGCAGAGTTTGCACAATATTCTATTGCTTACATTGCCCCAGTCAAAGCCAAATTGAGCCCAGATAAAGTATTTTCAATTATTTAAAATGTGATTGATATGAATACACATCAAGACAGTGTCCTACACATCGCCACTAGGGGTTAAGGAGGGATAGGGGTTAAGGAGGGATAGGGGTTAAGGAGGGATAGGGGTTAAGGAGGGATAGGGGTTAAGGAGGGATAGGGGTTAAGGAGGGATAGTTTTAAATGGTGCAGGAAGCTTCTGTGTTTCGTCCTAGACACCTGGTAAAATACACCAGTAAACTGTGCATACTGTACCTCACACCTGGGAAAATGTTTGCTGTGGAAACATTACATCAGCAACACTTTTGGTATCCCGTCAATCAAACTAGATGGACGGATAGACATGCAGGCAGACTAGTGTTGTCTTTGGACAGGCAGCTTACAGTGGAGTCCTCTGTGTGTCTCTGTGGTGGGATGAATGAGTCCTTCCACCAGGGGTTCAGGTGAGGACACGACATAGGTCTAGGACTGTGACTGTGGTGATGGGTGCCAAAGCTGCAGCTGTCCGCAGGCTGTGACCGAGTGAGGGTGACTGTGTCCAACCGCACTACCGTGTGGATCTCCGGCAATACTCTGCTCAACAGTAATTCACCATGTAGCTGTATCATGTAGAGTGAAGTTGCCCCTGCATTTCCCCCACTAATGGTTAGGATAGTGGGAGGAAAAGTTGCCCCTAGACACTGATCTGAGATCAGTTTTGCATTTCCCCCACTAATGGTTAGGATAGGGGGAGGAAAATATGAACCTAGATCTGTACCCAGGGTAAACTTCACCATGGTGCATTTTCTTTTATTTAACTAAGTCAGTTAAGAACAAATTCTTATTTTACAATGACGGACAAACCATCCCCTAACCCGGACGACGCTGGGCCAATTGCGCACCGCCCTATGAGACTCCCGATCACGGCCGGTTGTGATTCAGCCCAGGATCGAACCAAGATCTGTAGTGACGCCTCTAGCACTGAGATGCAGTGCCTTAGACCGCTGCGCCAATCGGGATCAGAGATGCCCTCAGAACAATGGTAGCCATGAACTCAATGTCCCACCACGGGGTTAGACCATGGAATTTTCAGTATGGGGGAGCACTGGAGAATTGAGATGAGTTCGGGAGACTGATCTTTACTCTGTTATACTGCTGCTGCTGATAAAAAGACCCTGGAATGTTTTTGATTAAAAAGATGCACAGCCACGATAGTGTGTTCCACTTCAAATAATACTTTGAACCGTGTGTGTGAGTGTGTGTGTGTGTGTGTGATAGAGTCCTACGTGTGTCTGACATGCAGATGAAACGAAGCCTGCTGTCTGATAGGACTACTGAAGATATTGCATGCCTCCTCCTTATTGATAATTAAAGTGCCAGTGAGTCTGCCATCCTGCTCTCTGCTCTACTGCCCTCCCTCCCTCCCTCCCTCCCTCCCTCCCTCCCTCCCTCCCTCCCTCCCTCCCTCCCTCCCTCCCTCCCTCCCTCACTCCCCTCACTCCCCTCACTCCATTGACCATGTTCATCCAGGCTTGAGCATCACTGACCGCCTGCTGGACACCCTCTCACAGGTATCCATTTGAAACAGGACATGGAAGATGTGAGCTCCAGTACGGCATCCATATTCCCCATTTTAATAACTCTGACTTTGCTGATGGCTACTTTATTGTGGAAAAGTATGTTTCCTATGACTGTGACGTGCTGTTGTCTCACCTAGCTATCTGAAGATGAATTCAATAAATGTAAGTTGCTCTGGATACAGTAAGAGCGTCTGCTGAATGACTAAAATATCAATGTAAAAAAAAAAAGTGAAGTCATCCTTCGTCAGACAAAATGGCGTTCTATTATGGATGCCATACGGCCAAGAATCCCTCATAGATATAAAGTACTCCGGCCATCCTCCGCTGTGGATCCCATCGCGGTGCAACTTAGGGCTGGGAAATGCCAGGGACCTCACGATACGATACGATATTATCACGATATGTTATTATTACAATACTATCATAGTCATGATAATATCCCGATACGTAGGTGCCAATATGATATGCTTTGAGATTGGACACTGCGATCATTTAAAAAAAGTTATTTTTTTTAAATTGTGATTTGACGTTCCAAACGTATTGCTCACCATTTCTGCTGCAGAGAGACAAGAGAGGATGAGAAAATTAGTTTTAATCAGTCATGGAAATAAGTTCTGAAAACATTTTGGCCCACTAATTAAAAAGATGAAGAACAAGCTATAGGATGGACAATCCCAGAGTTTTGGTGCAGATACTCCACTCTGTCTGAGAGGCCCCGGCTAGAAGTCAGACTCAGCAGTCTGGTGATTGAATCAGGAAGCCGTCGTCTTTTTTTTAATGCCTCAGTGTAATCCAAACCAGCTGCATCACTGTAAATACGCTGAACAAAAATATAAACACAACATGCAAAAATTGTCTACGATTTTTCTGAGTTACAGTTCATGTAAGGAAATCAGTCAATTGAAATAAATTCATTAGGCCCTAATCTATGGATTTCACATGACTGGGAATACAGATATGCATCTGATCACAGATAAAAAATAAGTAAAAATAAAAGTAGTGGGGTGGATCAGAAAATCAGTCAGTATCTGGTGTGACCACCATTTGCTTCATGCAGCGTGACACATCTCCTTCACATAGAGTTGATCAGGCTGTTGATTGTGGCCTGTGGTTGCTGGATATTGGCGGGAACTGGAACACGCTGTTGTACAAGTCGATCCAGAGCATCCCAGACATGCTCAGTGGGTGACAAGACTGAGTATGCAGGCCATGGAAGAACTGGGACATTTTCAGCTTCCAGGAATTGTGTACAGCTCCTTGTGACGTGGGGCCGTGCATTATCTTGCTGAAACATGAGGTGATGGCGGCGGATAAATGGCATGACAATGGGCCTCAGGATCTCGTCACGGTATCTTTGTGCATTCAAATTACCATCGATAAAAAGCAATTATGTTCGTTCCATAGCTTATGCCTGCTCATACCATAACCCCACCGCCACCATGGGGCACTCTGTTCACAACGTTGACATCAGCAAACTGCTCGCCCACATGACGACATACATGCTGTCTGCTATCTGTCTGATACAGTTGAAACTAGGATTAATTCGTGAAGACCACGCATCTCCAGCGTGCCGGTGGTCATCGAAGGTGAGCATTTTTACACTGAAGTCGGTTACGACGCTGAACTGCAGTCATGTCTAGACCCTGACGGGGACGACGAGCACGCAGATGAGCTTCCATGAGATGGTTTCTGACAGTTTGTGCAGAAATTCTTCAGTTGTACAAACCCACAGTTTCATCAGCTGTCCGTGGCTGGTCTCAGACGATGCTGCAGGTGAAGAACCTGCATGTGGAGGTCCTGGGACACGTGGTCTGCGATTGTGAGGGCGCTTGGACGTACTGCCAAATTCTCTAAAATGACGTTGGAGGCGGCTTATGGTAACATTACATTATCTGGCAACAGTTCTGGCGGACATTCCTGCAGTCAACAAGCCATTTGCATGCTCCCTTAACTCTAAATCCATGGCATTGTGCTGTGTGACAAAACTGCCTGTGGCCTTTTTATTGTCTCATGTTGCACCTGTGTAATGATCATGCTGTTTAATCAGCTTCTTGATATGACACACCTATCAGGTGGATTGATTATCTTGGCAAAAGACACATGCTCACTAACATGAATGTAAACAAATTTGTGCACATTTTTTTGCCTATTGAACATTTCTGGGATCTTTTATTTCAGCTCATGAAACATGGGAACAAAAATTGACATTTATTTTATTTATTTTTATGTTACCGTTATTTTACCAGGTAAGTTGACAGAGAACACGTTCTCATTTACAGCAACGACCTGGGGAATAGTTACAGGGGAGAGGAGGGGGATGAATGAGCCAATTGTAAACTGTTTGTTACATGTTGCATTTATATTGTTGTTCAGTGTTTAATGCACATATTCTATCTGAATAATACCATATATTGTACCAAAAAATTAAAATGACCCCAGAAATTGCGTAAATCGTGGCCATGATTCATTTAAAATGGCTTAGATTGATATTAAGATTACATGAATGGCTGATGTTACGAACATGCTCTGTTTGCTACATTTGAATTAGGCTTCTGCACTAAGCACAGGGCCAACCACAGACCCAACTCAAGCACATTACAGTTCAGCTGTAAACAGACATACCTCGGAGCGAGTGGGATGGCTAAATTGAAAAGACGAGTAGGCCTAGCGCATTCCCCACAGCAGCCCTCCCTTCGTATGCATCAACTTCCTGTTTAGGGTATTAGATAGAAAACAAGCATGGACACACATACTGTGTTTATACCCAATGATCGTGTACACACCTACTGCTAGTGCTACCTCTGCCACTACTACTACTATTGCTACCTCTACTACTGCTACCTTTACCTCTACTACTACTACTGCTACCTCTACTACTGATACCTCCAGCACTACTACTACCTCTACCACTACTACTTATACTACTGCTACCTCTACTACTGCTACCTCTACCTCTACTACTACTGCCTCCTACTACTACTACTACTGCCTCTACTTTTACTACTGCCTTTACCACTACTACTACTACTACTGCTACCTCTACCTCTACCACTACTACTACTACTAATTCTACCACTACTACTACTACTACTACTACTACTACTACTCAATTTGTAAGTCGCTCTGGATAAGAGCGTCTGCTAAATGACTTAAATATAATGTAAATGTACTACTACTACTACTGCTACCTCTACCTCTACCTCTACCACTACTACCTCTACCACTACTACTGCTACCTCTACCTCTACCTCTACTACTGCTACTGCTACTGCTACCTCTACTACTACTGCTACCTCTACCTCTACTACTACTACCTCTACCTCTACTATTGCTACTACTGCTACCTCTACTGCTACCTCTACTGCTACGACTGCTACTACTACTACCACTACTACTACTACTAATACAGTATGTTTTTTTCCCATCATGCCAAGCAATCATGGATCTGACTAAGATGTTGCTGTACATCATCTACTGAACCAGACATCAGTACAGTATACTCAGGGCACAGAGTAGAGTGAAGTTGCCCCTAACTGCTGATCTTGGGTCAGTTTTGCATTTCCTCCACTGATGGTTTAGGTTACAATTGGGGGATGGGGAAGCTGACCCTAGATCTGTACCTAGGAGAAACTTCACCCCGGTGCCAGTGTTTGATCCTTTTGGTTGATCCCTCCCATACTATCATAGTCATGCCACTGCTGGTGTTTCAAACTGATTCTAGGTGGTCTGCCACACGACAGGCTTTGAGACTCACGGTGTTTGTGAGCGCCTGTCTGCCAGAGCGTCTCCCCGGGTCTCACCCCGGACCCAACTAATCATCAAGCTTAAGATGTTTTTGAATCAGGTGTGAGTGCAAAAACTAAAATGTGTACCCCTTTGGGTCTCCAGGACCAGGATTGGTAAACGCTGGTTGAGGCAATCCTCTCTGTGGATGAGAACCTTTTCACATGTTGACCTGTGAAACTAACTTGGTACCATTTCAGAATATAGTCGGTATCAACAACCAGTGAGTCTTTTTTTAAATGTATTTAAAGGAAAATAAATGAAGGCATACAATCCCCTGACAGTGTTTGTGAAGGTCTAATTAGGTGTATATACAATTATTGTAGGCGCTCATTACTTTGTATACAAAGCAGACTTGTTGCTGGCCTGGAAACGGCATGTGTTTTTGCCAAAGGAAGCTGGCACCAAATGTTCACTCCAAATGACACCCTATTCCCTTCTAGTGCACTACTCTGGTGCACTGCCATAGTGCACTACTTTTGGGAACTACTAGGGAATAGGGTACCATTTGAGGGGATATCCCACATCTCACAAACGTGCCTTCACACCTACTGTAGTTCCTCCAACGACAAGGCTGCATTCAACACTGTGGAACGTTGCAAATAGAAATGCAATGAAGAGACGCCATTCCTTTATTCTACATGTCAGACGCGTGTTTGTAGATAATACAGTGTCTATCTGAACATTCCACAATGAACATGCATGAATAAGGATTCAACTGAATCGTGCTAAGTGCTATGTGGATTTCCTAAAGACACCAGTGATGTGTGTGAGAGGGAGGTAGAGACATTCCTGTGATGTTTTCGACATACCTATTTCATTCAGGGAAATTATATCCCCTCACATCTGAAAACACATGGAGGGATCACAAAACCTGGTGTGTGTGTGTGTGTGTGTGTAAAAGACCAGTTTAAAGTGCTGGGGAGTGTCATGCGGTGTATGTATTGTCCTGGGCCCGTATTCATAAAGTGTCTGATCTAGGATCAGGTCCCCTCTTATTCATTACGATCTAAAAGGCTGAAACGTTTTGAGTTCAGGACCTGGTGCTGTTGAAGGCTGAAACGTTTTGAGTTCAGGACCTGGTGCTGTTGAAGGCTGAAACGCTTTGAGTTCAGGACCTGGTGCGTTGAAGGCTGAAACGCTTTGAGTTCAGGACCTGGTGCTGTTGAAGGCTGAAACGCTTTGAGTTCAGGACCTGGTGCGTTGAAGGCTGAAACGCTTTGAGTTCAGGACCTGGTGCTGTTGAAGGCTGAAACGCTTTGAGTTCAGGACCTGGTGCTGTTGAAGGCTGAAATGCTTTGAGTTCAGGACCTGGTGCGTTGAAGGCTGAAATGCTTTGAGTTCAGGACCTGGTGCTGTTGAAAGCTGAAATGCTTTGAGTTCAGGACCTGGTGCTGTTGAAAGCTGAAACGTTTTGAGTTCAGGACCTGGTGCTGTTGAAAGCTGAAACGCTTTGAGTTCAGGACCTGGTGCTGTTGAAGGCTGAATAGCTGTGGCCTTTCTGTAGAGCACATGGAGGTTATCAGCCTTTCAACTGTGTAAGGGGTGCAGTCCGTTCTGTATTATAGCCTTCGTCTTCTTCTCTACCCTGTAGTTCACCACACGTGTGTTAACAGTTGACCCCCCCCCCCCCATATCCCCTGACCCAACAAATCACAGCGCACACAGTGACTCTCTCTGTTACCGATACGTTCCGTTTTTTGACTGTAAATCAGCGGTTGTTTTATTAGTCTCTAGCGCTGGTGGTGTGGATTATGCTTCCTGTCAGTGTCTCTCTTGTAAAGCATTCAGGGGGTGACGGCTCTGAGAAAGTCAGTGAAAGAAGGGATTTACCCGTAATCCTTCATTGATCCTTACAGAAACAAGCCTGTCTGGCACGTTGCCTCACGCCAGCCCACAGCCTGCACAAACACCTGAGGTAGCGGTGAAACCCAACACCTTCAGTGACATTACTGCTTCCTGCATAAAAGGAGGATTTCACCTGCAGTTGAGAGGGGAACGCTGCAGTGAAAAGAGGTGTCGCCACTCTCCTGTGGCACCAACACATTGTCAACGTTAAAGCGTTGTACTGTCTCGGACCATACTGTCTCTCTGTTAGAGGATATGTTTTAGGAATTGTGTCGACATGATGGACAATGATGTGTCCTATTTGGATCTGTATTGTCACTACAACCTGGTCTATGTCAACTGTAAACAGTGAAGGGCAAGGCCTAAATGTGGGAATATTTCTCCCTCTAGTAACACCAGTCATCATGAATCGGGTCCTTTGTTCTAACTATAGCCCACAGGGCTTGGAGGGTTTTATGTGGTTGCCAAACGAGGCAGTAGTAAAAGGAAATGTGTGAATTTAATTCAGTGTTAGTTGCCAGGTTGGATGATATTTTCTTATATCAAAAAAAATAAAAGAATCACTCCCCCAATTACCGGTGGAAAAGAAAGTGTGAGTGTGGGCGGAGCACGTGTGTCTGCATGTGCATCGTGTATGTGTGAGTAGGCCTTTATGTGGGTCCTTATCCTAGACCCCTCTATCCAAACATTTCACATGCAACAATGTTCATGCTTAAAATTGTCTAAAGTTTAGTCACAAGAATTTACAAAGGAAATCAGTTTGTTTCAAGTTTGTTGGTTAAAACCTATTCTCCATCTTTGTTTACTGTTGGCACTATTAATTCTCTCGAATGACTGAAATTTGGTGTATAGTCAAGTTTCCCTATATGCTGATTTGAGGTCAGTTCAGCATTTTCCCCACCAATGGTTAATGTTTGGATTGGGGGAGAAGAAGCTGATCCTAGATCTGTACCTAGGGGAAACATCACCCCGGAATGAAAAATGATCAGTTGAAAGGTTAACAATGATTGTTATTGTGTAGTACAACACTTAATCAAATTAACTTATTCTATATTTTATTGTAGATAGCGACTGCAAAATCTGCATTAGTTTCAAAGGATCTATTAGGTCACAGCCTTCTCACTTCCCTCAGACCAACCAAGGAAAAACAAAGGCTTTGCCGGGTGGCCGAGGGAGGGAGTCATCAGCCTTCAGTGCATTCCAGCTTTGTTCCATGATATCACAGTTACGCTCAGCAGCTGTGTGTGTGGAACTTGTCTCTCCACTCGCTCTCTCTCTCTCTTTCCCTTGCTCTTCCTCCCTCCCTCTCTCCCTCCCTTTCTCTCTCTTCTCTGGTTACACAACATGACAGCGACTCCATTCAACTCGAGCGACTCCCCCATGTATGCCTTGGACAGGGGGATGGGAAGGGGAGACTGGGGGTGTCAGTTTGAGGACCGCTGGCTTCACTACACTACAGCCATAGGTGAGAGGGGGTGGGGACAGGGGGTGGAGTGGTGGGGACAGGAGGTGGAGCGGTGGGGACAGGAGGTGGAGATGAGCTGTGGACAGCCTAAGAGAGACATGTCACTATTAGGCTCTAAGAGACAGTCTACTGGGCAGACAGAAGGTCTGGAGCCTGCATGGCATGCCCAGGTTCCAGCCCTCACCCCCACCCTCTGTGACTCATGCAGCCCAAACGTGGTCTGCTAGAGTGGGGTCGGTGTGAGATGAGCATCCCTCTTTAACTTTGGAGGACCAGCTGCAGACAGGACTCTGGATCAACCCATTTGTCATGCTGTTGTCAAGGTGATAAATACACCATACCCCTCATCTATAGATGTACCCCTCATCTATAAAAGCTGATACCTTTGAAATGCATATTAAATCAAGGTCACATTAGCCATAGAAATGACATCATTGAGAAGAAGCATGTTCATGAAGTGCAAGAATTGCCGTGGCAATTACATTGATATTGTGAGGACTAAGGGGATGTGCCTTACTGTTGTGCTTTGTGGCCCCAAGGGGGCACCATACTTCCAGTGGTATGACACTGGCTACCACTGTCCACACCGTTATAATCCTAGATGGATTAGGGTGAAGTTGCCCCAAATGCTGATTTTTGGCGTCAGATTTGCATTTTCCCCACTAATGGTTAAGGTTAAGATCAGGGGTGGGGAAGCTGATCTTAGATCTGTACCTAGAGAAAAATTTACCCTGGAGCCACAGCTACAGTTCATGTAAGGAAATCAGTCAATTGAAATAAATAAATTAGGCCATAATCTGTGGATTTCACATGACTGGGAATACAGATAGATGTGTTGGTCACAGATGCATTTAAAAAGTAGGGGCGTGGATCAGAATACCAGTCAGTATCTGGTGTGCCCACCATTTGTCTCATGCAGCGCGACACATCTCCTTCCTCTTCATTGTGCGAAGTTGCTGGATATTGGCGGGAACTGGAACACGCTGTCGTACACATTGATCCAGAGCATCCCAAACATGCTCAATGGGTGACATGTCTGGTGAATATGCAGGCCATGGAAGAACTGAGACTTTTTCAGCTTTCAAGAATTGTGTACAGATCCTTGCGACATTTATCATGTTGAAACATGAGGTGATGGATGAATGGCGCAACAATGGGCCTCAGGATCTCGTCACGACTTTTCTGTGCATTCAAATTGCCATAGATAAAATGCAATTGTGTTGAGCTTATGCCTGCCCATATCATAACCCCACCGCCACCATTGGGCAGTCTGTTCACAACGTTGACATGAGTAAACCGCTCGCCCACACGACACCATACACACTGTCTGCTATCTGCCTGATACAGTTGATTCATCCGTGAAGAGCACACTTCTCCAGCGTGCTTGTGGCCGTCAAAGGTGACTATTTGCCCACTAAAGTCGGTTATGACGGCGAACTGCAGTCAGGTCAAGAACCTGGTGAGAATGACGAGCACGCAGATGAGCTTCCCTGAGATGGTTTTTGACAGTTTGTAGAAATTCTTCAGTTGTGCAAACCCACAGTTTCATTCACTGTCCGGGTGGCTGGTCTCAGATAATCCTGCAGGTGAAGAAGCCGGATGTGAGGGTCCTGGGCTGGCTTAGTTACACGTGATCTGCGGTTATGAGGCCCGTTGGACCTACTCCCAAATGTTCTAAAATTATATAAGAGGTGGCTTATGGTAGAGAAATTATCTGCCAACAGCTCTGGTGGATATTGCTGCAGTCATGCCAATTGCATGCTCCCTCAACTTGACACTTGTGACATTGTGTTGTGTGATGAAACTGCACATTTTAGTGTGGCCTTTTATTGTCCCCAGCACAAGGTGCACCTGTGTAATGATCATGCTGTTTAATCAGCTTCTTGATATGCCATACCTGTCAGGGGGATGGATTATCTTGGCAAAGGAGAAATGCTCACTAACAGGGATGTAAACAAATTTGAGCTCAACATTTTATAGAAATAAGCTTTTGTGCATATGGAAAATTTCTGGGCTCTTTTATTTCAGCTCATGAAACATGGGACCCAGACTTTACATGTGTTTATATTTTTGCTCAGTGTAGATACTGTCCTATCCCCCTGAGGAAAGCTTGACTAGGTTAATAATCCATCTTGTATATTTCACCATGTCCTAATGTTTACGATTTTGAATCTCTGTCATTTAATATATGTTGTTTGCTTAACCTCTGTGGCCACTGTGTTCTAAAACTAACGAAAACACTGTTAAGAAACTTTTATATGGGAAAGAAATGGAAGCGCAACAACTTCACTTAATCCCACCCTCACACCTCGTTTTGTAAGATGTCGCCGGAGAAGAAGGCAGACATTTTGTGTTTTTTTTGTTTGTTTTATTTGCGTTGTTTGTAACTTATTTTTTAAAACTTATTTTGTACATAATATTGCCGCTAACGTCTCTTATGACCGAAAATAACTTCTGGACATCAGGACTGCGATTACTCACCACGGACTGGCAGAATCCTTTTTTTCCCTTTTTACGGAGTATGAGGAGGCCAACGCCAACGATATACTGCTTTCTCGGGAACAGGCCCAGATCCCCATGATTTGTGTGAAGAGGAGGCAGAGAAAAAGGGGACGGAGGGAGGGCTCTTCCAAGAATTCGTAGGCGATCGAATAAACCCCCACTTCCTTCCATTCTGCTAGCAAACGCGCAATCTTTGGACAATAAAATAGGTGACCTACGCGGAAGACATTCAAAACTGTAATATCTTATGCTTCACGGAGACGTGGCTGAACGACGACACTATCAACATACAGCTGGCTGGTTACACGCTGTACCGGCAGGATAGAACAGCGACGTCTGGTAAGACAAGGGGCGGCGGACTATGTATTTTTGTAAATAACAACTGGTGCTATCATATATATGGAGCTATTGCTCGCCTGAGGTAGAGTATCTCATGATAAACTGTAGACCACACTACCTAGAGAATTTTCATCTGTATTCTTCGTAGCCGTACATAAAACCACAGTCAGAGGCTGGCACTAAGACAGCATTGAATGAGCTGTATTCCGCCATAACCAAATAAGAAAACGCTCACCCAGAGGTGGCGCTCCTAGTGGCCGGGGACTTTAATGCAGGGAAACTTAAATCCGTTTTACCAAATTTCTATCAGCATGTTAAATGTGCAATCAGGGGGGAAAAAAACTCTGGAACACCTTTACACACAGAGTCCCATACAAAGCTCTCCCTCGACCTCCATTTGGCAAATCTGACCATAATTCTTACCTCCTGTTTCCTGCTAACAAGTAAAAATGAAAGCAGGAAGCACCAGTGACTCGTTCTATAAAAAAGTGGTCAGATGACACAGATGCTAAACTACAGGACTGTTTTGCTAGCACAGACTGGAACATGTTCCTGGATTCTTCCGATTGCATTGAGGAGTACACCACATCAGTCATCGGCTTCATCAATAAGTGCATTGATTACGACGTCCCCACAATGACCGTACGTACATACCCCAACCAGAAGTCATGGATTAGCGGCAACATCTGCACTGAGCTAAAGGCTAGAGCTGCCGCTGTCAAGGAACGGGACTCTAACCCGGAAGCTTATAAGAAATGCCGCTATGCCCTCAGACGAACCATCAAACAGGCAAAGCATCAATACAGGACTAAGATCCAATCGTACTACACCGGTTCTTATGCTCGCCGGATGTGGCGGGGCTTGCAAACCATTACAGACTACAAAGGGAAGCACAGCAGAGAGCTGCCCAGTGACACTAGCCTACCAGACGAGCTAAACTACTTCTATGCTCACTTCGAGGCAAATAACACTGAAACATGTATGAGAGCACCAGCTGTTCTGGAAGACTGTGTAATCACTCTATCCGCAGCCGATATAAAACCTTTTTAACGGGTCAACATTCACAAGGCCGTAGAGCCAGACGGATTACCAGGACGTGTACTGCGAGCATGGGCTGAACAACTGGCATGTATCTAAACTGACATTTTCAACCTCTCCCTGTCCGAGTCTGTAAACCCAACATGTTTTAAGCAGACCACCATAGTGCCTGTGCTCAAGAACACTCAGGTGACCCGCCTAAATGACTACCACCCCGTAGCACTCACGTTTGTAGCCATGAAGTGCTTCGAAGGCTGGTCATTGCTCACGTCAACAATATCATCCCAGAAACCCTAGACGCACTCCAATATTCATACCGCCCCAACAGATTCACAGATGATGCCATCTCTATTCCACTCCACACTGCCCTTTCCCACCTGGACAAAAGGAACACCTATGTGAGAATGCTATTCATTGATTACAGCTCAGCGTTCAACACCATAGTGCTCTCAAAGCTCATCAATAAGCTAAGGACCCTTGGACTTAACACCTCCCTCTGCAACTAGATCCTGGACTTCCTGACGGGCCGCCCCAGGTGGTAAGGGTAGGTAACAACACATCCGCCACGCTGATCCTCAACACGGGGGCCCCTCAGGGGTGCGTGTTCAGCCCCCTCCTGTACTCCCTGTTCACTCATGACTGCACGGCCAAGCACAACTCCAACACCATCATTCAATTTGCCGATGACACAACAGGGGTAGGCCTGATCACCGACTACGACGAGACAGCCTATGTAGAGGAAGTCAGAGACCTGGCCGTGTGATGCCAGGACAACAACCTCTCCCTCATTGTGATCAAGACAAAGGAGATGATTGTGGACTACAGGAAAAAGTGGACAGAGCACACCCCCATTGACTTTGATGGGGCTGCAGTGGAGCAGGTTGAGTTTCAAGTTTCTTGGTGTCCGCATCACCAACAAACTAACATGGTCCAAGCACACCAAGACAGTCGTGAAGAGGGCACGACAAAACCTATTCCCCCTCAGGAGACTGAAAAGATTTGGCATGGGTCCTCAGATCCTCAAAAGGTTTTACAGTTGCACCATCGAGAGCATCCTGACTGGTTGCATCACTGCCTGGTATGGCAACTGCTCGGCCTCCAACCGCAAGGCACTACAGAAGGTAGTGCATACGGCACCGTACATCTCCTGGGCCAAGCTTTCTGCCATCCAGGACCTCTATACCAGGTGGTGTCAGAGGAAGGCCCTAAAAATTGTCAGACTCCAGCCACCCTAGTCATATACTGTTCTCTCTGCTACCACACGGAAAGTGGTACCAGAGCGCCAAGTCTAGGTCCAAGAGGCTTCTAAACAGCTTCTACCCCCAAGCCATAAGACTCCTGAACACCTAATCAAATCGCTACCCAGACTATTTGCATTGCCCACTCCCTCCCCCCACTTTAATAACTCTACCCATCTATTTGTATTTTGCGCATGTGACTAATACGATTTAATTTGACACCTGTGATGAACATGTCTGCCTTTCTGATGACGGTGATTCTAAGGAAGCTTTACTGATCTATCCAGACACACACACACACACACACACACACACACACACACACACACACACACACACACACACACACACACACACACACACACACACACACACACACACACACACCTGTCTGCAGCCTTCACCATAGTGAAGCCCAAGATTATCAGCCTTGAGAACTGTGTTGGCAAAAGTAGTTAGCTGCTCCCTCATTTCCCTCCTGTCTTAACTTTAATCCCTGTTTTGGACTGAAACTAGTTTCCTAAATGAACTGGGGAAATGACACCCAAATATCCCACTACACTATTCTGTTACACACCTGTTCCCAGATTTATGAGGTGGTTTGAGAACAGTACATTACAGTAAAGCTGTGCTCTTCCCGGCACCGGTTCTCTGTGTCCTTGTCCCAAGTGGTACCCTTTAACCTACATCATCAAATTAAAAAAAATCACATTTTATTTGTCACATGCGCCGAATACAACCTTACAGTGAAATGCTTACTTACAAGCCCTTAATAAATAATCAATAAAAATAACAAATAATTAAAGAGCAGCAGTAAAATAACAATAGCGAGGCTATATACAGGACGTACCGGTACAGAGTCAATGTGCCGGTTAGTCGAGGTAGTTGAGGTAATATGTACATGTGGGTAGAGTTATTAAAGTGACTGCATAGATAAATATGTAGTGCACTACGTTCGATCAGGGTCTTTAGTTAAAAGTAGTGCACTACGTAGAGAACAGGGTACTATTTGGGAGGGGTCTCTGAGTTCTTAACAGGCCAGACAAGTCCGCGTTCTTCCTCAGACATCACACAATCTCATGCTCTCTGACATCAGAGGACGGCGCGTCACTAAGAGTTGTGGTGTTTATCTGACTGGAGCAGAGTTAGGCTCGGCTTGTCAACTGACCGTTTCACTGGCTCCGTCTAAAGGTCATGATTGCTCCCCGCAGCTGTCTGTCTGGAAAAGAAGGGGGCCTGTCCTGTCTCTGTAGTGGCTACATTCTGTTTGTAATTGTTTGCCCTTCTATTCGACGATTTCTTAAATGTTATCAAATGCTCAACAGCCTGAGGACAACACTTTTTCTCTTGCTAAAACACGTGCAACAAGCTTAAAGCAGTGAGAATTCACCAGCTTTTTGGTGCCCATACAGCGGCAGTCAAGCATCACCCAAGAGGCTGCTACACATTGCTAATGGAGGAGGAAAATTGTAGTCCAATAATTGCAAGTCCAACATCTTGCTAGCTATGAACGATTCTCTTAGTATTAGACTGTGAAGATTGCTTTGTTGGGTACATGAAACCCTCAGGTAGTGTAAAGAGATCCACAGCACCGAGCTCATGTGTCTGTTGACTGAAAGCCACACTGTTACGCCCAGTTTGAACTCTATACCTGCCTCTCAGTTGGACAGAACTTCATGGTTCATTTGTGGTCAGGAAGTAGGGATTTCATGTTTCCGTTTCCTCGCTACAGCTCAAGCGTTTCTCCAAACATCTGTCCCTCAGTGGACTTACTGAATGCAAGCCAAGTAGCTTGACAGACAGTGTGCAAACAAACTCAGCTGAGCTCAGGGACTTTTTCAATTTTGAGGCCCCCATTATTTCCAAAATAATGCTAATTCTGCATACAAATAAATACATGTACTGGGCTAAAGATGGATCAGCCCATCTGGCATTTGACCGAACTGCCCTATGGCCAATCCTGGCTGAGCCCAGGAAGTGAAGGGATAGTAGGAGGAAGTACTTTTTCTTTGTTTTCATACCCTCTAATGCTCTAGAGCAGAGCTCTTTAACCCTGTTTCTAGAGAGCTACCGTCCTGTAGGTTTTCAATCCAACCCTTATCTAGCAAACCTGATTCTAATAATTAGCTGGTTGATAAGGTGAACCAGGAGAGTTACAACTTGGGTTGGAGTGAAAACCTACAGGAGGGTAGCTCTCCAGGAAGAGAGAGCCCTGCTCTAGAGTCTAGTGGTAGAGGTAGCCTAGTCATTGGTTTGTCTTGTTTGTGAGCTGAGTCCCCTTTGCATGCTCTGCTGTATTCCCTACATGCTTGTGAGTGGACACTTGGAGGGAAGGGGCCCCTGCCAGCCCCTCTGTGATGGACAGCGTTCCGCTTCAGGTGGCGCTAATTTTGGCTGCCTGTGGGAGGAGCAGAAGGATTGGGTCACTCTACCATGTGGTTCAGTTTAAAGATAGGAGAGCGGGGAGGGAGAAGAGAAGGGGATGGGAGAGAGGAGTGGGGAGGATAGAGTGGGGAGGATAGAGTGGGGAGGATAGAGTGGGGAGGATAGAGTGGGGAGGATGGGAAGGTAGAAGAGTGGAGAGGAGGGGAAGGGAGGAGGGGATGGAAAAGGTAAAGGGAGGGGAGAAGAGAGGAAGGCAGGGGAGGATAGGAGAGGATGGGGGAGAAAGGAGAGGGAAAGGTGGGTCACATGACCTCTGGCTTTATATTGCAGTCCTACTTGTCACATAACACCAGAATGGGACATGTACCCTGTGATATGTGAATCGCCTGTGTATCTGCGTGTGTGCATGTAATCTTTCATTTTAATTTTCATGTGTTTGCATCTGTTTGCATATACACTCAGTTGCCAGTTTATTAGGTACACCCATCTAGGACCGGGTAGGACCCCCTTTGCCTCCAGAACAGCCTGAATGCTTTGGGGTATGGATTCTACAAGGTGTGGTGTTCAAACATTTCTCAATTGGTATCAGGGGATCTAAAGTGTGCCAGGAAAACGTTCTCCACACCATTACACCACCACCACCACCAGCCTGTGCCGTTGACACCAGGCAGGATGGGCCATGGACTCCACAACACCACCCCCAACCTGTACTGTTGACACCAGGCAGGATAGGCCATGGACTCCAAACCACCACCCCCAGCCTGTACTGTTGACACCAGGCAGGATGGGCCATGGACTCCAAACCACCACCCCCAGCCTGTACTGTTGACACTAGGCAGGATGGGCCATCGACTCCACACCATTACACCACCAGCCTGTACTGTTGACACCAGGCAGGATGGGCCATCGACTCATGCTGCTTACGTCAAATCCTGACTTTGCCATCAGCCTGACGCACCAGGAACCAGGATTCGTCGAACCAGGCAATGTTTTTGTACTCCTCGATTGTCCAGTGTTGGTGATGGCGTGTCCACTGGAGCCACTGTTCTTTGTTTTTACCTGATAGGAGTGGAACCCGGTGTGGTCGTCTGCTGCAATAGCCCATCCGTGAACAAGGAGCGACGAGTTATGCGTTCCGAGTTGCCGTTCTGCACACCACTGTTGTACTGCACTGTTATCTGCCTGGTTGTGGCCCGCCTGTTAGCTTGCACGATTCTTGCCATTCTCCTTCAACCTCTCATCAACAAACTGTTTACGACCTGCTGGACTGCTGCTGACTGTTTTAGTTTGTCACACTTTTCTCTGTAAACCCTAGACTCGTGAAAAGCCCAGGAGGCCAGCCATTTCAGAGATACTGGAATCGTTGCGCCTGGCGCCAACGATCACACCACGCTCAAAGTTACTTAGGTGACTCGTAATGCCCATTCTTCTAACATTCAATCGAACACTAACTGAATTCCTCTACGCTTGTCTGTCTGCTTTATATACTCACTGTCTATAGGAACGAACCATTTTTGTGAACGGGGTGGTGTACCTAATTAACTGACCACTGTGTGTGTGTGTGTGTCAATACGTACATACGTATACGTGTGTGACGCTTGTAATCAGGGATTATCAGCCCTCTACATATGAGCCGCTATCAGCAGATAGAGGCTATCACTGAGAGGCAGTAATTGCTGCTAATGTCACCATGCAGGAACTAGTAGGGAGCGTGCCACTGTCTCGCCCACCCAGATAATGATATTTAAATCAGATAGACATCTCGCCATAATTGGAGTATACTCCTCTAATGCATTGTTAGCTTATTGACTGGTGCTGTCCACAAATGCTACATTGTTCGAGGCCGAGGGGAACTTTGCGTGTCTGGCAGAAGCCCAGTTTATGAGTTTAGAGTAGAGGTATGGTGTCCATATCAGGACAGCCTTAACACTTGAGTTTGAAACAAGTCCTGGAGGCTGTTTGAAAATGGGCACCATACAGAGTTCCTGTACTTCTGTTTCACCTGGTCCGGAGCCCGACCTTGTGGACTGCCTCAGGGCATAGTAGAGAATAACTACGATTCAATTCAATTACACGGCAGAGGTCCGGATCTAATCTACACTGAACAAAAATATAAACTCAACAAGCAACAATTTCAAAGATATTACTGAGTTACAGTAAAATCAGTCAATTGAAATACATTCATTAGGCCCTAATCTATAGATTTCACATGACTGGGAATACAGATATGCATCTGATCACAGATGCCTTTAAAAAAAAAAAAAAGTAGGGGCATAGATCAGAAAACCAGTCAGTATCTGGTGTGACCACCATTTGCCTCCTGCAGCGCGACAAATCTCCTTCACATAGAGTTGATTAGGCTGTTGATTGTGGCCTGTGGAATGTCGTCCCACTCCTCTTCAACGGTTGCTGTATATTGGCGGGAACTGGAACACGCTGTTGTACAAGTCGATCCAGAGCATTCCAAATATGCTCAGTGGGTGACATGTCTGAGTATTTCAGCTTCCAGGAATTGTGTACAGATCCTTGCAACATGGGGCCGTGCATTATCATGCTGAAACATGAGGTGATGGCGGTGGATGAATGCCACGACAATGGGCCTCAGGATCTCATCACGGCATTCAAACTGACATCAATAAAATGCAATTGTGTTCGTTGTCCGTAGCATATGTCTGCCCATACCATGGTGCACTCTGTTCACAACATTGACATCAGTAAACTGCTCGCCCACATGACGACATATGTCCGGGACAGTTGATACTGGGATTAATCCATGAAGACCACACGTCTCCACTGTGCCGGTGGTCATCGAAGGTGAGCATTTTCCCACTGAAGTCGTTACAACGCCGAACTGCAGTCAGGTCAAGACCCTGATGAGGATGACGAGCACATAGATGATCTTCTTCGAGATTCATTTCTGCACAAACTGTCAGAAACCTTTGGTTGTTTAAACGCACAGTTTCATCAGCTCTCCGGGTGGCTGGTCTCAGATGATCCCGCAGGTGAAGAAGCCGGATGTGGAGGTGGTTACACGTGGTCTGCAGTTAGGAGGTCAGTTGGACATGCTGCCAAATTCTCTAAAACGATATAGGAGGTGGCTTATGATTAAAAAATGAACATTCAATCCTTTGGCAACAGCTCTGGTGGACATTGATGCAGTCAGCAGGCCAATTGTAAGCTCCCTCAAAACTCAAGACATCTGTAGCATTGTGTTGTGTGACCAAACTGCTCATTTTATTGGCCTTTTACTGTCCCCAGACCAAATCTGTTTTGCAAGAAAGACCCGGACAATGCCATCCTAGGTTTGGGTAAAAGGACATTTCTCCCAGCCTATCATGTCAGCTTCGATCACATGTAATTAATATGTCCGCTTCGATGACATACTGTAGAACTGCAATGGTTAAATGTCACTTTTTTGACATCCTAATAATGACATGATCTTGTCTTCTGATAGGTCAATGGTCAGCCCCTCAACTCTAGGTCCCTCAAATTCAAATCTGGACCTTGAAGCCAGCTCCCACCGCTTTTTTAAATGATTCCCCTCTATTCAGGGTAAGAGTTAGACCTGAAACACCAGGTGGGTGCAGTTAATTACCAGGTAACCAGCAGTACTCCAGACCCCTTCGTAGGGTAAGATTTGAATCGAGGGGCCAGGGTTCTGGTCTAGAAGCACGGTTTCGACTGCTCCTACAGTTTTTGCATCGGTACTGCAGTTTAACTGACACCTGGCCCAGAAAGACTATTTCCATAGACGGCCACATAGAGAAGTCAGATTAGAACATTCCTAATAAGACACTGTAGTCATCACCTTTGCACAAAATATCCATTTAATTATTCAAATAATTGTCACTGAGACCCATTTTTATTTTCTTCATCACTCACAGCTGAAGATACCAACATTTTATATTCATCCAGTGTTTGCCATGATTTTGGATGACGTCGTTGCTGCTCACCCTGCTCCCTGCGTGCACTGAATGCTAGTGCGCATGTGATGTTGGTACGTGTAAACCGGATATAAACGGTCCATGAATCGGCGTATCCGAACGCCAGTATATTACTTTGAAAACAACGCGCGGACATCTTAGACACAGTCTCTAGTTCTTCATACCTCGGTGATTTGAATACCCCTGCTATAGTTCAAAGGTTTGCTCCTGACGCTAATCTGGGGTCAGTTTTGCATTTTCCGCACTAATGCTTAGGGTTAGGATTGGTCCTAGATCTGTACCTAGGGGAAACTTCACCCAGGAGCACTACGGCAGAGCAGCTCTGTACTGTTTGTACTGTACCCAGTCAGTAAGTCTTATCAGAAGGTAGCCAATTTCGATGGACACGCCCAGCTGCCATCTGTTTCCAGCGGCTATACAAAGAATCCTGTCAGAACGCAGGCTTGCCGTTTGTCTAACCCGACTATCGTGGCAAATGTAATGTAGCCGAGTTATGTCCTTTAATTCACTAGGACTGACTAATCTACACATGGAGTAAAACTCAGAGGGAAAGAAAAACATGTTGTGTTTCCCTCCACTGTCTCCTGGTGGGACCCTGACAGGATTCTTTGTTCAGGGTCCGGTTTCCCAAAAGCATTGTTAGAACTTTCTGAGGGGCATCGTTTAACACTAATACAATCGATATGATGAATTCATTATTTTTGGAATTTTCAATTCTCAATTCTCCATGTCTAGCTTTTATTATGGTTGTTACACTGAACAAAAATATAAACGCAACATGTAAAGTGTTGGTACCATGTTTCATGAGCTGGAAAAAAAAAATCACATACATTTGCCATTCGCACAAAAAAGCTTATTTCTCTCAAATGTGCACACATTTGTTTACATCCCTGTTAGTCAGCATAGTCAGCACTTTGCCAAGGTAATCCATCCACCTGAAAGGTGTGGCATATCAAAAAGCTGATTAAACAGCAGGATCATTTTAAATGCCACTTTAAAATGAGCAGTTTTATCACACAACACAATGCCGCAGATGTTTTGATGGATACTTGGCATGCCGACTGCTGGAATGTCCACCAGAGCTGTTGCCAGATAATTTAAAGTTACTTTCTTTACCATAAGCTGCCTCAAACATTGTTCTAGAGAATTTGGCAGTGCGTCCAACCTACCTCACAACCACAGACCACGTGTAACCACTCCAGCCCAGGACCTCCACATCAGGCTTCTACGCCTGAGAGGGGGGGGGGGGGGGGGGGGGGGGGGCGGCATCTTCCCAGTGGGTGGGCCTATGCCCTCCAAGGCCCACCCATGGCTGCACCCCTGCCCAGTCATGTGAAATCCATAAATTGGGGCCTAATTTATTTATTTCAAATGACTGATTTCCTTATATGAACTGTAACTCAGTAAAATCATTGACATTGTTGCATGTTGCGCTTTTATATTTTTGTTCAGTGTAGTTCTCAAAGGTTATATTGTAAAAATAAATACATATATATATTCAAAAGTATGTGGACACCACTTCAAATGAGTGGATTTGGCTATTTCAGTCACACCCGTTGCTGACAGGTGTGTAAAATCGAGCACACCGCCATGCAATCTCCACAGACAAACATTGGCACTAGAATGGCCTTACTGAAGAGCTCAGTGACTTTCAAGGTGGCAACGTCATAGGATGCCACCTTTCCAACATGTCAGTTCATTAAATTTCTACCCTGATGGAGCTGCAGCGGTCAACTGTAAGTGCTGTTATTGTGAAGTGGAAACGTCTAGGAGCAACAACTGCTCAGCCGTGAAGTGGTAGGCCACACAAGCTCACAGAACGGGACCGCTGAGTGCTGATGCGCGTAGCCCGTAAAAAATCGTCTGTCCTCGTTTGCAACACCCACTACCGAGTTTCAAACTGCCTCTGGAAGCAGTGTCAGCACAATAACTGTTTGTCAGGAGCTTCATGAAATGGGTTTCCATGGCCGAGCAGCCGCACGGAAGCCTAAGATCCCCATGCACAATTCCAAGCGTCAGCTAGAGTGGTGTAAAGCTCTGGAGCAGTGGAAACGCGTTCTCTGGAGTGATGACTCATACATCACCATCTTGCAGTCTCTTGGCGGATACCAGGAGAACGCTACCTGCCCGACTGCATAGTGCCTTTTGTAAAGGAGGAATAATGGTCTGGGGCTGTTTTTCATGGTTCTGGCCAGGCCCCTTAGTTCCAGGGAAAGGAAATCTTAACCCTACAGCATACAATGACATTCTACACTATTCTTTACTTTCAACTTTGTGGCAACAGTTTTGGGAAGGCCCTTTCCTGTTTCAACATGACAATGCCCTATGCACAAAGCGAAGTCCATACAGAAATGGTTTATCGAGATCAGTGTGAAGAACTTGAGTGGCCTGCAGAGAGCCCTGACCTCAACCCTTTCTAAAAGCTTTGGGATGAATTGGAAAGCCAAATGCGAGCCCGGCCTAATCGCCCAACATCAGTACCCGACCTCACTAATGCTCTTGTGGCAGCAATGTTCCAACATCTAGTGGAAAGCCTTCCCAGAAGAGTGGAAGCTGTTTTAGCAGCAAAGTGGGGACCAACTCCATTTTAATGCCCATGACTTTGGAATGAGATGTTCGACAAGCAGGTATCCACATACTTTAGGTCATGTAGTGTGTATATAGGTCAAATATATATTTTCTACACACTTTATTATTATTATTTGTTTTACTGTTTGGACTTGGGGGGGGGGGGGGTGCTTAAGCAGCGCAGCCACAGATTTCAGTGGCAGAAAATTCCCTGTGCAGGCAGACATCCGTCATCATGACTCATCAGGCCTAAGATGGCCCCCCTCTCTAATTAATTAATGACCCCCTTCCCCTACTTCTCCCCTTTCAACAGGCCTTTTTGTTTCCCTGCATGTCACAGGTCCTTGGCCAGTAATGAGGAGATTGAGTTACTTTGACGGACTTGTGACTTGTGTTGTCGTTGATTCGTTATGATGTCTTGTGATTCGCTGCCATTTGTTTGTATGGTTTTGGTTTAGGGCTAAGTTTACTGCTTCAGTTTTCCACCTCTGACATCTGCAGTATTTCCATATCATCTCTGTCTGATGCTGGAATGGCAGTCATAACGTTATGCTATTAGCTAATAGGAAATATAATCAGAGTTGATGATATTTTTGATGATAAACCAATCTGGGAATCAAATTGATTTAATCACAATAACCATGGTGAATCAGAGGGTTAATGTGTGGTCACAGATTTGGTCATAAATCAGTTAATATCTAAAGATGTGACCAGATGTCCTATCACCACTCGGACAATTGATGATACCTATGCTAGAGAATCAGGAGACAGTTTAATATTGAGAATCAGGAGACAGTTTAATGTCGAGAATCAGGAGACAGTTTAATATCGAGAATCAGGAGACAGTTTAATATCGAGAATCAGGAGACAGTTTAATATCGAGAATCAGGAGACAGTTTAATGTCGAGAATCAGGAGACAGTTTAATGTCGAGAATCAGGAGACAGTTTAATGTCGAGAATCAGGAGACAGTTTAATGTCGAGAATCAGGAGACAGTTTAATGTCGAGAATCAGGAGACAGTTTAATGTCGAGAATCAGGAGACAGTTTAATGTCGAGAATCAGGAGACAGTTTAATGTCGAGAATCAGGAGACAGTTTAATGTCGAGAATCAGGAGACAGTTTAATGTCGAGAATCAGGAGACAGTTTAATATTGAGAATCAGGAGACAGTTTAATATTGAGAATCAGGAGACAGTTTAATATTGAGAATCAGGAGACAGTTTAATATTGAGAATCAGGAGACAGTTTAATGTCGAGAATCAGGAGACAGTTTAATGTCGAGAATCAGGAGACAGTTTAATGTCGAGAATCAGGAGACAGTTTAATATTGAGAATCAGGAGACAGTTTAATGTCGAGAATCAGGAGACAGTTTAATATCTAGAACATTTGAATTACTGGTATACACCATGCAGAACAGACCACTTACTTGGTTTTATGAGCCAACATATGTAGAGGCTTGGAATGTGCTCCAGTCAGTGTCTAACATGCTGTTCACAGCCCAATGACATGTCTCATTTTCATTGGTACAATTATAGATGACATGTGTATCTAGCCCAAATAGGATATTAAATTAGCTGTAGGCCTACCACTCGCTCTCTCTCTTTCTCTTTCCCTCTCCCGCTCTCTCTCTTTCTCTTTCCCGCTCTCTTTCTCTTTCCCTCTCCCGCTCTCTCTCTTTCTCTTTCCCTCTCCCGTTCTCTCTTTCTCTTTCCCGCTCTCTCTCTTTCTCTTTCCCGCTCTCTCTCTTTCCCTCTCCCGCTCTCTCTCTTTCTCTTTCCCTCTCCCGCTCTCTCTCTTTCTCTTTCCCTCTCCCGCTCTCTCTCTTTCTCTTTACAGAAACACTATTGATATAATCTGACTCTTTCATTTTAAGGTAACTGGTTAGATATTTCCAAATGGAAAGATATTTTGCTGAGGGGCTCTAGTCAGTAGCACCACGACTCATTCAAATACACTGAGTACCACAGCATGAGCAGTAAAGTTTTTTTTTTTAAACATTTTTTAGTCATTTAGCAGACGCTCTTATCCAGAGCGACTTACAGTAGAGTGCATAAAAAAAAAAATTATTACATACTGAGACAAGGATATCCCTACCGGCCAAACCCTCCCTAACCCGGACGACGCTATGCCAATTGTGCGTCGCCCCACGGACCTCCCGGTCGCGGCCGGCTGCGACAGAGCCTGGGCGCGAACCCAGAGACTCTGGTGGCGCAGCTAGCACTGCGATGCAGTGCCCTAGACCACTGCGCCACCCGGCGCCTCTATTCAAGTACCTTCGTTCTGAGACAGTCCTCCATTGTGTGTGTGCGATGCATCCTGGCCCCAGGTGCAGGTGTGGTCCTTGTGCCCTTCGACAGGAAGCTCCTCTCAGGACCATAGACTTTAATGTAAAATGTTATCCATGAGTCGTCGTGGTTGTTGTGCGTGTAGACACTCGCTGACAAGAGGGTGAACAGCAGACTGTAGCTCTAAATTTATGAAGGGATTTCAATGGGTTAGATATTGCTCTATATTAAAATGATTCAAATGAGATGGGTAGATGGGCTGCTGGTTCGAATCCCTAAGCCGATTGGGTGAAAAAAAAACTGGCTGTGCCCTTGAGCAAGGTACTTAACCCTAATTGATCCTGTTAGTCTCTCTGGATAAGAGCGTCTGCTAAATGACTCAATTGTAATCTGTGCTGTCCTTCTGTAGTAACTCATAACATAAGGGGTTCACATGGAAAACAGTGGTTACGAATACTCCTATATCCCCTCTCTGTATCTCTCTCTGTTTTCCTTTCTTTATAGGAACATTTAGTTTTGTATAAAAACATTGTTGTGTCTGAAATGGCACCCTATGCCCAATATAGTGCACTACTTTTGACCATGGCCCATAGGACTCTGGTCAAAAGTAGTGCGCTATATACGGCAACTGAGTTAGGAAGGACACCTGTATCTTTTTTATAGTGACTGCACATTTTTTTCTCCTGAACTTATTTAGGCTTGCCATAACAAAGAGGTTGAATAATTATTGGCTAAAGACATTTCAGCTTTTCATTTTTTATCAATTCTAAATGATGGGGTATTGTGTGTATTCCAGTTACACTAAATCTACATTGAATCTATTTTTTAATTCAGGCTGCAACATAACAACATGTGGAGACGGTCCAGTGGTGTGAATACTTTCTGAAGGCGCTGTAGGGTATAGGGTGCCACTTCTTACACCGCCACAGATATTTGCAGTTTTACAAAACTGGTAGTAAAAGTTATCTGAAATTGGAAGGCTTTAATGTGTGAACTCTGTTTAAATCATAAATTCAGAGGGCAATATTCAACATTAAATGGAGGGCTTTTTTTAAACACACCACTAATCAACAGTGGGACTGCACAGACAGCTTTATTCAGAACTCACGGGACTGTTGGCTTCAGCTCAGGAAGTGTCAAAGACTGTTACTGCAGGAGGTCCGCAAAAATTAATAAATATACAGTGCTGTGGGAAAAGTATTTGCCCCCTTTCTAATTTTCTTTACTTTCCATTGTTTTTATACTGAACTTTATCAGATCTTCAACCAAAACCTAATATTAGATAAAGGGAACCTGAGTTTACAAATATCAAAACAAATTATACTTATTTAATTAACAAAGTTATGCAACTCCCAATTCCCCTGTGTGAAAAATTAATTGCCCCCTTACACTCAATAATTGGTTTTGCCACCTTTAGTTGTGATGACTGCAACCAAACACTTCCTGTAGTTGTTGATCAGTCTCTCACATCGCTGTGGAGGAATTTTGGCCCAGTCTCCCATGCAGAACTGCTTTAACTCAGTGACATTTGTGGGTTTTCAAGCATGAACTGCTTGTTTCAAGTCCTGCCACAATATCTCAGTTGGGATCAGGTCTGGACTTGGACTAAGCCATTCCGAAATGTCAAATTCTGTTACTTTTTAACCATTTTCATGTAGACTTGATTGTGTGTTTTGGATCATTGTCTTGCTGCACTTCAGCTTCAGCTCACAGACGGATGGCCTGACATTCTCCTGTAGAATTCTCTGATGCAGAATTCATGGTTCCTTCTTTTAAGGCAAGTCGTCCAGGTCATGAGGCAGCAAAGCATCCCCAAAACATCACACTACCACCACCATGCTGGACCGTTGGGATAAGGTTCTTACTGTGGAATGCACTGTTTGCTTTTCACTAGTCCTATTGGAACCCATGTCTTACCTGCTCTTCATACTAACAAGAAATGTATTGACACCTACTAAAATGTCTTAATTATAATGCACATAATATTTCACATTTCTTGTTGCTGCAGTATTATTTTCCTGCTGTGGTCAAACTGGTCAAATTAACATTCAGAACACCTTCCCATTACTGAGTTCCACCCACCCCTCATTTGTCCGGCCATAATGTATTTATATATATTTTTTATTTAACCATAAACTACAAGGTGTAGAAAACGTTCCACAGGGATGCTGGCCCATGTTGACGCCAATGCGTCCCACAGTTGTTTTAAGTTGGCTGGATGTCCTTTGGGTGGTGGACCATTCTTGATATACACAGGAAACTGTTAAGCGTGAAAAACCCAGCAGCGTTGCAGTTCTTGACACACATACCCCATTCAAAGGAATTAAAATATTTTGTCTTGCCCATTCACCCTCTAGATGGCACACATACATAATCCATTTCTCAATTGTCTCAAGGCTTAAACACTCTTCTTTAAC
The DNA here is from genome assembly GCF_029448725.1 of Salvelinus fontinalis. Lineage (NCBI taxonomy): Eukaryota > Metazoa > Chordata > Actinopteri > Salmoniformes > Salmonidae > Salvelinus > Salvelinus fontinalis. The sequence continues at coordinate 9,364,091 of NC_074668.1, forward strand.
CTGTCTCCTCCCCTAATCTACAATTATTGAAGTGGATTTAACAAGTGACATCAATATTGTGCGTAGGTAGAATCTAGTGAATACTGTAGGTAGAATCTTGTAGTTAGTATCTAATGAGTACTGTAGGTGGTATCTAGTGTGTACTGTAGGTAGAATCTTGTAGGTAGTATCTAGTGTGTACTGTAGGTAGTATCTGGTGTGTACTGTAGGTAGAATCTTGTAGGAAGTATCTAGTGTGTACTGTAGGTAGTATTTGGTGTGTACTGTAGGTAGAATCTTGTAGGTAGTATCTAGTGTGTACTGTAGGTAGTATCTGGTGTGTACTGTAGGTAGAATCTTGTAGGAAGTATCTAGTGTGTACTGTAGGTAGAATCTATAGTGAATACTGTAGGAAGACTGTAGTTGGGATTTGTCCTGGAGTGTTCCAACAGTTGTATTACCGTTGCCCAATAGTTTTTCAGAGCGCTTGGGAGGAAGTTATCTTTGATCAGCTCCAGGAAGAAGTCGGACTTATCCCTCTCGCTGGGGATTTGCAAAACTAATCCACCCTCAAGCGACAAGTGTGAGTAGGTCAGAACAGAGGCTTGGACAGTGGATACCTGTGATACCAGGAACACGCTGGTGGCGGTCTTCAGGTCATCAAACCATGCATGCCACCTGTAATGTTTATACCACAGAAATAGGATCTGGCCTTGAGTTAGCTCGCTAGCTAGCTGGAGTCTTTGTTCTGTTTCTGTATTCTACCTCTCTCCACACACAGCTTCCCTTCTACTCTGTCGACAGCCATTCAACCAGAATCACCTTTGAGAAAAGAGTGAAAAGAATCTCTCTGTGTGTGTGTGTGTGTGACATCAGAGAGGTTTGTCAGTGCGTGGAGGATTGGGTGGGGTTGGAGGTCAGAGGTCGGTGATAGGGTCACAGGGCTAGTCTTGTGTTTCACCCGAAGATGTGGGGCCTCTGTTCCTGTTTCACCCTGGCTAGGGCCTGCTGAATGAGACCAAAGAGTGCAGAAGTGAGAGAGGGGAAATTAAAACGTGTGTTTTCAGGTATCTAGATGATACAGATCTTAATGGCTTGTTATTAGAGCTGGTGGGAGGGGGCGGTGTGTGTGTGAGGGTCTCCGGTGGTCATGTGAGAGATTGGGTGAACTTTTGGACCCCCAACAGAGGCTGCTCTATATTTGGTAGTTGAGGCACGGCTGACGACCCCTTCCAGTGACTCTCGTGACCCACACACCTGCTCTCCCTCAGACAGCAGCACCTCCATCCTCTTATTGTGTCCATAACGTTGGACCCTCTCCGCTCTCTTCTCTCTCCGCTCTCTTCTCTCTCCGCTCTCTTCTCTCCTCTCTCTCCTCTCCTCTCTCTCTCTCTCTCTCTTTCTCTCTCTCTCTTTCTCTCTCTTCTCTCTCTCTCTCTTCTCTCTCTCCTCTCTCTTCTCTCTCCTCTCTCTTCTCTCTCCGCTCTTTTCTCTCTCTCTCTTCGCTCTCTTCTCTCTCTCCTCTCTCTCTTCTCACTCTCCACTCTCTTCTCTCTCTCCACTCTCTTCTCTCTCTCTTCTCTCTCCACTCTCTTCTCTCTCTCTCTCTCCGCTCTTTTCTCTCTCTCTCTTCTCTCGCTCTCTCTTCTCTCTTCTCTCTCTCTCTCTTCTCTCTCCTCTTTCTCTCTCTTCTCTCTCTCTCTCTTCTCTCTTCTCTCTCTCTCTCTTCTCTCTCCGCTCTCTTCTCTCTCCGCTCTCTTCTCTCTCCGCTCTCTTCTCTCTCTCTCTTCTCTCTTCTCTCTCTCTCTCTCTCTCTCTTCTCTCTCTCTCTTCTCTCTCCTCTCTTCTCTCTCTCTTCTCTCTCTCTCTTTCTCTCTTCTCTCTTCTCTCTCTCTTCTCTCTCTCTCTTTCTCTCTTCTCTCTTCTCTCTCTTCTCTCTCTCTCTCTTTCTCTCTTCTCTTCTCTCTCTTCTCTCTCTCTTCTCTCTCTCTCTCTTCTCTCTCTTCTCTCTCTCTTCTCTCTCTTCTCTCTCTCCACTCTTCTCTCTCTCCACTCTCTTCTCTCTCTCTTCTCTCTCCACTCTCTTCTCTCTCTCTCTCTCCCCGCTCTTTTCTCTCTCTCTCTTCTCTCGCTCTCTCTTTTCTCTTCTCTCTCTTCTCTCGCTCTCTCTTCTCTCTCTTCTCTCTTCTCTCTCTTCTCTCTCTCTCTCTTCTCTCTTCTCTCTCTCTCTCTTCTCTCTCCTCTTTCTCTCTCTTCTCTCTCTCTGTTCTCTCTCTCTCGTAGCTACACAGTGCGTACAATTCTAAGAAACTGTTGGAAGCAATGAAACTTACAAATGAACATGTCTTTGTATGTATTTGAGGTAATGGAGTCAAGCTCGTAGAGTTATGATGGCTGTATGTTACTATGTTTCATCGCTTCAACGACATTGTGTTCAGGTTACGCTACTGTCTGTTGTTTACAATGACTATTTCCTACCATTTCCTACCAACGTCTTTATGTCATTAGTTCCCCATATGGTTAGCATACTAAGCAATTCTGGTTGTGTGTATGTCCCTTTTCAACGCCACTGTGTCATCCCCAGTGCGTGATCAGTCCCAAAACCCCTGTTCCTTATTTAGCTCCCAGGGTTAAGGGTCAGGGGTGCGTAGGGAACATATGAATGACGGCTTGTTTCCAGGTGCTGGACAAAAGATCTTGTGTATGTATGTGTGTCTCAGGCAGGCAGCAGGAAACTTGGATTCTCAGTGGTAGCGCTGAACTCCGAGGTAAATAAGAAACACAAGCCATTCAATATACACTAACTCACAAATAAACCCTTGAAAACAAAATAAAACCCTCTAGACTATATCACATTTGCATGTTGGTCATTTAGCAGATGCTAGTATCCAGAGAGACTTAGTCGGTAGGTAAGGTAGGTAAGTCAACTACATGTCTCAGTCATTGCTTTGTCATTATTGGGTATTGTGTGTAGATTTGGTAAGGGGGAATAAAAAAATGTCTATCAATTTTAGAATAAGGCTGTAACAAAATGTGGACAAAGTCAATGGGTCTGAATACTTTCCGGATGCACTATAAGTCAACTACATGTCTGTTAGTGCCAGTCAAACCTTCGTAAAATAATGAAGCTACCAGCAAAATCAGCGTTAGTAAGAAAAGGGAAAAGAAAGGGGGGATACCTAGTCAGTTGTATAACTGAACGCATTCAACTGAAATGTGTCTTCCACATTTAACCCAACCCCTCTGAATCAGAGAGGTGTGGGGGGGGGGGGGGGGGGGGGGGGGGGGGGGGCTGCCTTAATTGACATCCAAGAGTACGTTTTAGTGCAAGAAACACAACAGTGGTGTTTTAATAATAAAATAATGAACAGGATCGAGAGCGGCTTGTAAGCTAATATCATTTTGAATTGCACATAGCAAATGCCAATCTTTTGGGTTGAGTCGTACTCCCTCCCTTTCTAAGTGTCTTAGTTCTCATCAGTAGGCAGGTGACCTCTGACCCCGACACAGTAAATGGTGTTGGTCCATCCTGCCACCCAGCCTGGCAGCTCATCTGATACATCTGCTTTTTATGTAATGGTGTCTCCCATGAACCCTCCACTTCCCTTCATATGCCCCATATCTTTCATCCCCTCCTCCATCCACTAGAGCTGTGGCCTCAGAAGGAGCTGTCCACCATTTGATTGGTTAGCTAATGTTGGCTCTATGCCCAAATGGTGACCGGTGACCTTATGTTGGCTCTATGCCCAAATGGTGACCGGTGACCTTATGTTGGCTCTATGGCCTGTGAGCTTGTTTCTTCTTCACTTTCAGCCTCTTTCAGCCTCTTTCTCCCTACTCTCTATTTCCCCTCTCTTCATATCTCTCTCTCTCTCTTGCACACATTCTCCCCCTCTGCTTCCTCCTCCCCTCCCTTGTCCCCTCTCCCTCCCTGCCCCTCTTTTGTTCTAATTTCATTATTCCCCCTTTCTGTGTAATTGGCACCTTGTTTCGGGGGCTCCTAATTGGAATGGGGAGACAGGTGGCGCCACTCTGTTGTGATGGTTCTTGTTAGCGCTGCAGTCTCTGTAATCTCTTTCTTTATGCAGCGTGAATGTATCAACTCCTGACGCTGTGCCCCGCTGCGTCACTCACCCGTGGTGAACCCTGACGCCCCTCCACTGCCCGTCCGACACCCCCACTCTGCTCTCTCACCCCCCACCCTCGCCCCTCGTTACTGTCAAAGCCCGTGATGTGGGCCGCTGTGGATGGCTGCCCTCACTCAGGAACAGAAACAGGGGGCTGCTTGCCCTAGACTGTCTGGGGGCTGGGGTCCCTGGGGCAGGCCTCGGAAGGAGGAGAACCAATGTGATGTTGGGACGTGTGGTAGAATGATGAAACGTGCGTCGACCATCTTTGTGCAGCAGGAGGAAGTGGTGACAGTGGACGAGCTGTTAGCTGGAGTGAATAATAATACAAATCCTGAGCTAAATTGTAATATATTGTATATATTGATCAAATATATATATTTTAGACTAACACAATTGCTCAGAGAATAAGTAATACTTTTTTTTCTCTAAATGAAGTAGTCAAAAGTTTAGTATTTGTAACAATATTCCTAGCACACAATGACTACATCAAGTTACAGAGGGTCAAAGATCATACCCCCAACATTAACAGGGAAGGTTATCATGTCTTGGGCTTATAATCTTTGACCCTCTAACTTTCTCACTCATCATTATTCACGATTCATTAAGGATTATCCGTAATCATGGTAGCATCCACATTAGTATAGAAGTGTTTAGAAACATATTTACAACAAAAGTGACTCCAAAGTGACACCATATATTATTTACCATTTAATTTATTTTGTGCACAAAATTATCTGAAACACAACCAAAACAAACAGCAAATGCATCCAACAAATGTGTAGAGTCACAAGCTTGATGTAAACATTGGTGCTATGAATATGAGACCAAATACTAAACTTTTTACTACTTTTATTTAGAAGAATCTTTAGGGGTGTCCAGAAAAACATTACTTGTTAAACAAAATAGCTTTCACTGAGAAATTGTATGATTATATAATAATGTCGTTTCCCCAATTGTTGGAGTGTCAATAATTTCAGACGCCACTGTATATGTCATCTCCTTATAACTGTTTCTAATTTAACCACCCCTTCCTTCTGATCTTCTAACCGGGTCTGGGTCCAAGTTTAGATCTGAGTTCAGGTCTGGGTCTAGGCCTTTCCAGCCTAATGTGTTCAGGCAGGTGTGGGGGTTAGTGAGGGTTTGTAGGTCAATGCTTTGCTCTGCTTGGCCGTCAACACAACCCTTAATTAGTCCCCTACTGCTTACTGGCACCCTCCTTTACCTCTCCCCTCCTCTCCCATCACGCCACAATCTCCCTCTCTCCTCCTCCTCTACATCACAATCTCCCTCTCTCCTCCTTTCTCTCGTTTAGTCGTTCTCCCTCACACTTCCTCTTTCCACACAATCAAACTCACTATTTTCTCCCCTCTCGAACACATATCTCCCCGTCTCTATCATTCACTCACTCTTTTCTCTCCATCTCTCTCAAATACACATACACTACACTGTATTTCATTTTTCTAACGAAATGTCAGCGCCTTCAGACATTTTTCATACTGCTTGACTTATTCCACACTGTGTTACAGCATGAAATCAAAATGGATTCAATATAAAACTAATTCTCACCCATCTACAAACAATATCCCATTATGATGTGAAAACAACATGTTTTTAGCAAATTTATTAAAAATAAATTATATAAATATCTCATTTACAGAAGTATTCACACCCTGAGTCAATACATGTTAGAATCACCTTTGGCTTTCTGGGTAAGTCTCTAAGAGTTTTGGACACCTGGATTGGACAATATTTGCACATTATTCTTTGAAAAATTCTTCAAACTGGTTGCTGATCAAAGAGTCTTGCCATAGATTTTCAAGCAATCTCAAATCTGTAACTATACCACAGGAACATTCAATGTCATCCTGGTAAGCAGCTCCAGTGTATATTTAACCTTGTGTTTTAGGTTATTGTCCTGCTGAAAGGTGAATTTGTCTCCCAGTGTTTGGTGGAAAGCAGACCGAACCAAGTTTTTCCTCTAGGATTTTGCCTATGCGTAGCTCAAATCCGTTACTTTTTAACCTAAAAAAACTCCCTAGTCCTTGCCGATGACAAGCATACCCATAACATGATGCAGCCACCACCAAGCTTGAAAATGATGTTTTGTATTCGGCACAAAGTTAATTTCAGTTTTACTTTAGTGCCTTATTGCAAACATGATGCATGTTTAGGAATATTTTTATTTTGTACAGGCTTCCTTTTCACTCTGTGTAGTACTCTTAGTATTGTGTTGTAACTACAATGTTGTTGATCCATCCTCAGTTTTCTCCTATCACAGCCATTAAACTCTAAGTATTTGGTGAAATCCTATGGCGAAATCACTGAGCGGTTGCCTTCCTCTCCGACAACGAGTTAGGATGGACTAGGGCTGTAGCGGTCACAAAATTTAGTCGGCCGGTGATTGTCAAGCAAAAAACTGTCTGTCTCACGGTAATTGACCGTTAATTAATCTCCTGGCTTCCACACATAGCCTACAAGCCATTTTAAAAAGTCTAATAAATCCATGTAAAATAGCCTACAAGCCATTTTAAAAAGTCTAATAAATCCATGTAAAATAGCCTACACCTTCACAATAAATCCATTATTTATTTTAGACAGGTCTAAAGAAGCATGATATGAAGAAAATGTAGTCTATTTCAGAAGAACAGAATAGCATACTCTGAGTTGTCCTGATGTGGCTATGCTATATGGCTGTGAGCTACACTAGTTCATTTAGCAGACAAGATTTGCTTAGAATTCCATGGCATTATTTTATAGTATGAAGAATGCAATTGAACAAAGCTGAATAAAATATAAATATTTTCTCCAATTGATCTAAGGGAGTGAACACATGCGGCTATTCTGTATTGAGTGGTTAACAAAGAAATAAGTACTCTTATTCTTAATTTATAGTTATTTATGTAACTTTAGCTGTTCTACAAACATTGGGCTATATGTTTAGATGTTTGATACATTGTTCGGCTGAATGATGAGACTGTAATGTAATGATGATTTGAAAAAAGTTGCTTGAAAGGCATGATCTCTGCTTTGTTTTTTGCGCCGGCTGTACACACTTCAGTAGTCTCTCATTCACAATTTGACAAGCACTTGATAATGCCTCGAATTTCACGCGGCATCCCTGTTTGTGGCCGTAATGCACCCTAAAAATCCATCCCTGTTTGTGGCCGTAATGCACCCTAAAAATCCATCCCTGTTTGTGGCCGTAATGCACCCTAAAAATCCATCCCTGTTTGTGGCCGTAATGCACCCTAAAAATCCATCCCTGTTTGTGGCCGTAATGCACCCTAAAAATCCATCCCTGTTTGTGGCCGTAATGCACCCTAAAAATCCATCCCTGTTTGTGGCCGTAATGCACCCTAAAAATCCATCCCTGTTTGTGGCCGTAATGCACCCTAAAAAATCCATCCCTGTTTGTGGCCGTAATGCACCCTAAAAATCCATCCCTGTTTGTGGCCGTAATGCACCCTAAAAATCCATCCCTGTTTGTGGCCGTAATGCACCCTAAAAAATCCATCCCTGTTTGTGGCCGTAATGCACCCTAAAAAATCCATCCCTGTTTGTGGCCGTAATGCACCCTAAAAATCCATCCCTGTTTGTGGCCGTAATGCACCCTAAAAATCCATCCCTGTTTGTGGCCGTAATGCACCCTAAAAAATCCATCCCTGTTTGTGGCCGTAATGCACCCTAAAAATCCATCCCTGTTTGTGGCCGTAATGCACCCTAAAAATCCATCCCTGTTTGTGGCTGTAATGCACCCTAAAAATCCATCCCTGTTTGTGGCCGTAATGCACCCTAAAAATCCATCCCTGTTTGTGGCCGTAATGCACCCTAAAAATCCATCCCTGTTTGTGGCCGTAATGCACCCTAAAAATCCATCCCTGTTTGTGGCCGTAATGCACCCTAAAAATCCATCCCTGTTTGTGGCCGTAATGCACCCTAAAAATCCATCCCTGTTTGTGGCCGTAATGCACCCTAAAAATCCATCCCTGTTTGTGGCCGTAATGCACCCTAAAAATCCATCCCTGTTTGTGGCCGTAATGCACCCTAAAAAATCCATCCCTGTTTGTGGCCGTAATGCACCCTAAAAAATCCATCCCTGTTTGTGGCCGTAATGCACCCTAAAAAATCCATCCCTGTTTGTGGCCGTAATGCACCCTAAAAAATCCATCCCTGTTTGTGGCCGTAATGCACCCTAAAAAATCCATCCCTGTTTGTGGCCGTAATGCACCCTAAAAAATCCATCCCTGTTTGTGGCCGTAATGCACCCTAAAAAATCCATCCCTGTTTGTGGCCGTAATGCACCCTAAAAAATCCATCCCTGTTTGTGGCCGTAATGCACCCTAAAAAATCCATCCCTGTTTGTGGCCGTAATGCACCCTAAAAAATCCATCCCTGTTTGTGGCCGTAATGCACCCTAAAAAATCCATCCCTGTTTGTGGCCGTAATGCACCCTAAAAAATCCATGCCTTTTGTGGCCCGGAGTGCTGCGCTTTGTCCATCTCCCTCAGTGTGCTGCGCAAACCAAAACGCGACTTTCACTCACATGGCTCTCATCACGTGATCGGGTCTTTCTCACAGGCTACAAGTGAAGACAGACACATCGGGGATGCAGCTGCGAGCGTCCTTATCCAATTCCGAGGTGCATATTGAAGATACAGAAATGCATTATTTTCTTAACCCTTATGTTGTCTGAAGGTTAAAAAAATGATCTGCCACTATGTTTAACAGAAGAGAGAAACCCCTAAATTACATTTTTTTTCAACTTGAAACTTGAGTGACCCCAAAATTTTGACCCAGCAGTTATAAAATCATTTACACACCACAAAAACCACAAGACACACACACACACTGAGAAATTGAGATTGTGTGCTACTGATTGAATTCAAAACTAAAACGTTCTTGTGCACGTGCAGCATCTTCCCTCTACGACCCCTCCACGACCCCACACATGACTCAGGTTCGAAGAGAAAATGAAAACAATTTCAAACAAAATAAACAACATTTCAGACAAAATAAACATTTGTTGAAAGCAGCATTGTTTACTAATGGGGAATGAAGTCAGAGGCTACAAAGGTGCTGCAGATGACAGTCCCCCCAGTTCTCTCTTTGCTGAGCCTTGAGTGCACGTTTCAGTGCTCAACAGGTCATAGATCTGATTTTTTCAGATGTCCAGGAGAAACAAGAGAACAATGATTTAGAAGAGGAGGAGGTATCTGAAGAAGAGGATGGGGAAGAATACAACCCAGAGTACGATGCATCATCTTCAGATGAAGAAGAAATCCCCCAAGATGAAAGAGAGACATTTTTGTCATAGAACAGCAAGATAACATGGTCCTTGTCACCATATGACAACCAGGGCAGGATGGCTGCACACAATGTCAGAAGGATGACCCCAGGGCCCACAAGACATGCAGTTGCCCATGCCCAGGACATCACCTCAGCATTCTACATGTTCATCACACCAGCCATACTTTGTTTTCCACCATAATTTGCAAATAAATTCATTAAAGATCCTACAATGTGATTTTCTGGATTTTTCTTCTCATTTTGTCTGTCATAGTTGAAGTGTACCTATGATGAAAATTACAGGCCTCTCTCATCTTTTAAAGTGGGAGAACTTGCACAATTGGTGGCTGACTAAATACTTTTTTGCACCACTGTATGTGATTGTTTTCTGTGACACTGATACAAATTGCTGATAGCAATCTCTTTTGTCAAAAGGTCACTGTACTTTCTGGCAATATATTCCTCAGCAAGCCAGCAAAGTATGGCATCAAGATATGGGTGGCACAATCCAGCTACGCTTGGAAGATGCAAGTCTACACAGGGAAGCCGACCAGTGGAGGCCCGAAGAAGAATCAGCGGATGTGGGCTGTGCTTGATGTGACCGATAGACTGAGGAGGCACAATGTCACGTGTGATAATTTCTTCACCTCTTATGAACTCAGCCAGCAGCTCCTGAAGAGAAAGATCACCATGGTTGTCACAGTTAGAAAGAACAAGCCTGAGCTCCCCCCTTGACTCCTCACAACAAGGGGGAGGGAGGCCTTCTCATCAAAGTTTGCCTTCACCCCCACCACCACTCTAGTTTCTTACCTCCCAAAGAGGAACAAGAATGTGGTCCTCCTGAGCACACTGTGCAAAACAGCTGAGATCAGTGATCGTGAGGACAGGAAGCCAGCCATCATCCTGGACTACAACAACAACAAAGGAGGCGTGGACAACCTGGACAAGGTGATTGGAACTTATAGCTACAGGAGGATGACTGCCCGCTGGCCCCTGGTCATTGATGTGTCCTCATACAATGCCTTTGTGATATGGAACAAGATCAACCCTACGTGGATGCCTGATAAGTGGAACAAGAGGAGGGTGTTCCTGGAGCAGCTGGGAAAGGCACTTGAAACCCCAAACATTCAAATAATGGAGCGCCTCCCCCGCACAGCAGCCTCCGCAGCGCTTGTGAAAGCTGTTCGGGCGCTGAATGTTCGGGGGCTGAATCTTGCCCTGATCCACCTGAGGCTGCAGCTTGGGCAGGCAAGAGGAGGAGGTCCCAATTCTGCCCCCCAATGAAGGACTGTAAAACAAACACATGTGAGAAATACATCTGCAAAGTCCATGCACAAACACTTGCATGCACACTTGCATACTGTCCTCTACATGTGCTAATTAGAGTTGATTGATTTATATTCTTCACGTTTTTGTTTTGTATCTTTATTCTTATTTATTGTTATTTATACACCTTGTTCGTGGGGCAAATGGTTCAACAAATGGGAGAAGTTGTACAGTATTGTACAGTATATAAGAATATATCACTATGTTGCCAAAAAAGTTCGACTGTTATTGTTTCCCTTCAATAAAATGCATTCAAAACTACTTCTGCACATCTCTGCTACTTTCTTAGACTATGCAAGTGCTATCTCTTGCTAAAAATGTTTACAACTATGCAGTACCTTCAGCAATAAAAATAAACCTGACCGGTTGTTTCTTCATCAAAATAAATTTGGGGTTTAAAATTCAAAGTTGCTTTATTTTAGGGGTTTAGTGAAGGCGGGTAATTTTTTGACCCTTAGGACAAGGAGGGGGACTAAACAGAATGTTAAGACTACACAAGGGTAAAGCATTCAGACAAAATTGAGGCCACCTGTGGTAAATTCAATTGATTGGACATGATTTGGAAAGGACCACACCTGTCTATATAAGGTCCCACAGTTGACAGTGCATGTCAGAGCAAAAACATTTCTGCGGCATTGAAGGTCACCAAGAACCAAGAACACAGTGGCCTCCATCATGCATTCTTAAATGGAAGAAGTTTGGAACCATCAAGCCTCTTCCTAGCCATCCAACAAAACTGAGCAATCGGGGAGAAAGGCCTTGGTCAGAGAGGTGACCAACAACCCAATGGTTACTCTGGCGGAGTTCCTTTGTGGAGATGGGACAACCGTCTCTGCAGCACTCCACCAATCAGGCCTTTATGGTAGCGTGGCCAGACGGAAGCCACTCCTCAGTAAAAGGCACATGACAGCCCGCTTGGAGTTTGCCAAAAGGCAACTAAATGATTCAGACCACGAGAAAGCTCATTTTCTGAGCTGATGAAATCAGGATTGAACACTTCTGGAGGAAACCTTGCACCATCCATACGGTGAAGCATGGTGGTGGTGGCAGTATGTGTTGATGTTATTCAGTGGCAGGGACCGGGAGACTAGTCAGGATCGAGGGAAAGATGAACGGAGCAAAGTAAAGAGAAATCCTTGATGAAAACCTGCTCTTGAGCACTCAGGACCTCAGACTGGGGCGAAGATTCACCTTCCATCAGAACAACGACCTAAAGCACACAGCCAAGACAACGCAGGAGTGGCTTTGGGACAAATCTCAATGTTGCTGAGTGGCCCAGCCAGAGCCTTGACTTGAACTCAATCTAATATCTCTGGAGTGACCTGAAAATAGCTTTGCAGAGACGCTCCCCATCCAACCTGACAGAGTTTGAGAGAATCTGCAGAGAAGAATGGGAGAAACTCCCCAAATACAAGTGTGCCAAGCTTGTAGTGTCATACCCAAGAAGACTCGATGCTGTAATCACTTCCAAAGGTGCTTCAACAAAGTACTGAGTAAAGAGTCTGAATACTTATGTAAATGTGATATTTCAGTTTTTCTATATTTAATAAATTAGCAAACGTAACTTTTTCTTTTTTTTACGTGTGATTTTGAGATTGAAAAAACAGATTTGACTAAACCTGGAAAAACAACACTTTTTTTTGTTGTGCCCTATGTTTATCTCTGAAAATAGACACATTTCTTCTTGCACTTCACATAGGTTTCTTTGTTTGTCTCTGTGGAAAAAAAATGCACCTTTTTGGGTCCTCACCAGTTTGCATCCCTGATTTCTGTGTGTGGTCTGCAGCATGGGTTCCTCTGTGGAATGCCCTCCCTAACCCTATCCAGCCGTTTGTTTGTTTTGCCTTTTTCAAAGAAAGGGAGATGTTTGAGTTATTAGGCAGTCCTCCTCCTATTACTCCTCTGGGGCGTCTGCTTTAGGTTGCATCCAGAAATATCACCCTATTCCCTATATAGTTCACTACTTTTGACCAAGTGCCCTTTTGACCAGGGCCCCATAGGGATTAACTCCCAAGAAAGTATTTCCTTCATATCAAACCTGCAATGTCCGCCGCGGCCAGCTCTGAACTGATGGAATGCAATTAAGATGGAGAGGACAGATCAGAAAAGGAGGGGCAAAGACGGAGCTTGTGTATAGTTTTGTGTTCTCTCTCGGATACCTTCTGCTCCCCGTTTGCTTCTTGTGGTCTCTTTCGCTCCTGATCTTACCTGATCTTTGAAAGATCAGGTCTGTGGATGTGATAAGGGGAAAGATCAGATCTGTGTTGTGATAAGGGGAAAGATCAGATCTGTGTTGTCTGGACTGTGGTTTAATATAATATATGCCATTTAGCAGACTCTTTCATCCAAAGCGACTTACAGTCATGCTTAACAGTCTGTCTCATATCGTAATTTCACACTCGGATCTGTGTTGTGGTAAGGGGAAAGATCATATCTATGTTGTGGTAAGGGGAAAGATCATATCTATGTTGTGGTAAGGGGAAAGATCAGATCTGTGTTGTGATAAGGGGAAAGATCAGATCTGTGTTGTGATAAGGGGAAAGATCAAATCTGTGTTGTGATAAGGGGAAAGATCAGATCACTGTTGTGATAAGGGGAAAGATTTAGCCCAACGTCAGTATTAAATGCTTTGGCTGATCCATAACCAATTTGAACAACTTTGAATTTCAAACAGAACAGCACAGAAAGTTACGTAACGCCACACAATGACAGTCTTTTAAATTCCACCAGCAGCCCGCGGTGGAGCACAGAACTCAACACGGGACCCTTTTAATGTGGGTTAAATAGCATTAGCATATTAATGGGAGAAAGTGCAGCTTTCTCAAGAGGGGAAAATCCATCAGTGCCGCCAGCTAGCCAGTCAGCCAGTCCAGGAGCCATTGGAAAGCCGATGAGTCTAGAGAGTAGAGTTGGAGTTTATTAAGCTAGCAGAGACAAAAGTCCCCATCTCCCCCTCCTCCAGCCCTTCCACTCATCATCGCCTCCTCTCCTCCCACAACCCCTCTGCTGGGCCCTTTCAGCCCGTCTGCCCTCATGCTGGGCCCTTGATGGATGCCCCTGCACTTCAGAGGGACAGTGTGTGAGGGCGGGGAGTGTACATAGTGTCCCAGCGTTTTGGAAAAGAGGTCCTCCTCCTCGCATGTAATCCTGCGCCTCGAGCAAATCACAGCTAACAGCCACACTGCCAAAGTGAGACCACAAATCAGTTGCGCACCTCTTCCGGCACCCACACAGTCGCAGGCACACACACAGCTGTAGTCACACACGCATGCGCACACACAGGCACCCACACACAGCCGCAGGCACACACACAGTCACACACACAGCCACAGGCACCCACACAGTCACACACACAGCCGCAGGCACCCACACACACAGTCACAGTCGCACACACACAGCTTGAAATTTACACGCGTACTAACACTCAAACATGTTGTTCCGCTAACTGGTGAAAAAGAGGAAATCTCAGTTTGTAGAATCTTTTCGGGGGCTGGACATGCTGGAAGTTACACTTCGGTTGAGTGTAGAGAACAGGGTGTGTTGGGGAGTGAGTTTAGGGGACCCAAAGTAGGGTAGAGGGGTACGGAGAAGAGGGGATGGCGGGACTGTTTATTTGTAGAGTAATTTAGAAAGAGGGTGCCCATTGTTAGCTGCTAATGACCAACGAGTGAAAAGAACAGAAGTCTGGTCGTGTAATGAACGGAAAAACAAATCTAGACAGGGATAGAGGAGAAACGAGAGTTCACTAGACATCTGGGTGTCTGTGTTGTCCTCCTCTTTTGTGAATTGCTTTTGTTGTTTTGTTTTGTACAGAGGGGCAGTTTGGGTGCCTGTGGATGTGCTTTGTGCCTCTCTTGGCTTCCTTCCCTCACTTGGCTCTCGTCGGAGACGGTGAGGTCTAAAGTAATAGTTGACGCCATCACAGCCTTCACATAATACTCCCTCAGATCCACAGGCATGCATGTGCATACATTTGCACATCTGCACACACACAACACAGGTGCGCTAGTATGCTGACACACACACACACACACACACACACACACACACACACACACACACACACACACACACACACACACACACAGTCAGGGCGTGCGTGCGCGTGTCAGAGGGGGCGAGGTCGTTTGTAACTGTGTGGTAAAAGCCTTACAGGGAAAAGGAAATGGCCTGTTACTGTCTCACTCCATCTCTTTATTAAATGGAAATGCTTTTGGCAGAGATGATGTCATCTCAGTTCTAGCTACTCTGAATGTTTCTTCATGTGTAACCTGCTGTTTCAACCAGGGAGCAATCCTGTGCTGCTGGAGCTGATCTAGGATCAGTTTGGACATTTTTCCCACTAATGATTTAAGGTTAGGGTCCTCCTGTCAACACACTAGTAGTAACACTTGTAGTAACACTGGTGTAGTCGCTCTGGTAGTATCACTGGTAGTAACACTGGTAGTGACACTGGTAGTAACACTGGTAGTAACACTGGTAGTAACACTGGTAGTAACACTGGTAGTAACACTGGTAGTAGCACTGGTAGTAGCACTGGTAGTAACACTGGTAGTAACACTGGTAGTAACACTGGTAGTAACACTGGTAGTAACACTGGTAGTAACACTGGTAGTAGCACTGGTAGTAGCACTGGTAGTAACACTGGTAGTAGCACTGGTAGTAACACTGGTAGTAACACTGGTAGTGACACTGGTAGTAACACTGGTAGTAACACTGGTAGTAACACTGGTAGTAACACTGGTAGAAACACTGGTAGAAACACTGGTAGAAACACTGGTAGTAACACTGGTAGTAGCACTGGTAGTAACACTGGTAGTAACACTGGTAGTCGCACTGGTAGTAACACTGGTAGTAACACTGGTAGTAGCACTGGTAGTAGCACTGGTAGTAACACTGGTAGAAACACTGGTAGAAACACTGGTAGAAACACTGGTAGAAACACTGGTAGAAACACTGGTAGAAACACTGGTAGAAACACTGGTAGTAGCACTGGTAGTAGCACTGGTAGTAACACTGGTAGTAACACTGGTAGTAACACTGGTAGTAACACTGGTAGTAGCACTGGTAGTAGCACTGGTAGTAACACTGGTAGTAACACTGGTAGTAGCACTGGTAGTAGCACTGGTAGTAACACTGGTAGTAGCACTGGTAGTGACACTGGTAGTAGCACTGGTAGTAACACTGGTAGTAACACTGGTAGTGACACTGGTAGTGACACTGGTAGTATCACTGGTAGTAACACTGGTAGTAACACTGGTAGTAACACTGGTAGTAACACTGGTAGTAACACTGGTAGTGACACTGGTAGTCGCACTGGTAGTATCACTGGTAGTAACACTGGTAGTAACACTGGTAGTAACACTGGTAGTAACACTGGTAGTAACACTGGTAGTAACACTGGTAGTAACACTGGTAGTAACACTGGTAGTAACACTGGTAGTAACACTGGTAGTAACACTGGTAGTAACACTGGTAGTCGCACTGGTAGTAACACTGGTAGTGACACTGGTAGTGACACTGGTAGTGACACTGGTAGTGACACTGGTAGTATCACTGGTAGTAACACTGGTAGTATCACTGGTAGTAACACTGGTAGTGACACTGGTAGTAACACTGGTAGTAACACTGGTAGTAACACTGGTAGTAACACTGGTAGTATCACTGGTAGTAACACTGGTAGTAACACTGGTAGTAACACTGGTAGTAACACTGGTAGTAGCACTGGTAGTAACACTGGTAGTCGCACTGGTAGTCACACTGGTAGTAACACTGGTAGTAACACTGGTAGTAGCACTGGTAGTAACACTGGTAGTAACACTGGTAGTAACACTGGTAGTAACACTGGTAGTCGCACTGGTAGTAACACTGGTAGTAGCACTGGTAGTAACACTGGTAGTAACACTGGTAGTAACACTGGTAGTAACACTGGTAGTAACACTGGTAGTAACACTGGTAGTAACACTGGTAGTAACACTGGTAGTAACACTGGTAGTAACACTGGTAGTAACACTGGTAGTAACACTGGTAGTCGCACTGGTAGTCGCACTGGTAGTAACACTGGTAGTAGCACTGGTAGTAACACTGGTAGTCGCACTGGTAGTAACACTGGTAGTAACAGATACAGATGCCTTCCCTTGTAGTCAATCTCTCTAAAAGGTCATGTATTAATGTAGGACGTTGATTGAATCAATAGTTTATGCATACTGTTATGTACAATATTTGTGTGTCAATTGTCTTGAATTCAATAATTTAGTTTGTAGACTGAAGTAGTATTATGTTTTGATCAATTATATTCTTATATTGATGAAACACAGCATAATTTGGAGGGGGAAAATAAAGCCTAGTCTATTTATCAATGTCGAGCCAAACTGTTATCAACCACAGAGACAGAGGATCCCATTTGTTTTTCCCACTGCGATCTTCTCCTGTTCATTTGCTTCACTACTTAACTGTGGGTGCCAGAGATTCTCACTGGCAGGTCCTCTGCTTGTTTTGAGAAGACGAGAATGTCCTCACCCCTCTCTTGCCCTTACTAGCTTACCCCTCTAGCTTCCCCCTCCTCTCCCTTGTTCCTCTCCCCAACCCCTGACCTTCTCCATGGGCAACAGAAGCTCAGAGAGGTGTGAGAGGAGCAGGCAGAGGAGCAGGGTTAGTGGTGGGGGTTCCAGCCAGGCCAGGAGCGATCAGCTGCCGCTTTGTTGTCTTATCCACAAGGAGTCCGGGGAGGGGAGAGGGGGCTGGCCCTGGCCTAGCCAGCCCCACTACTACTACACACATACTGCACTGTGAGAGGGAGAAATGTAACTCCTCTCTCTTTCTCTCTATCGCACACTCTCTCTCGTGCGCTCTCTCTCTCTCACACAGCTGGCCAGTCAGTGTGGAGCAGGAACAGTAATTGAGGCTGCTGTGTGTGTTGTGCAGAGTGGAGTTTCTCATACCGTGGACAGAGAGGAGACACAGGCACGCATTCCCCAGTCTGAGCACACACACACAGGGGGGAGAGCGAGAACCAGGGAGTTGAGACATTGTGTGGAGGCCGGAGCCTGAGGGAGTTCCCCCCTCATCTGTAGCCCGGCTAGCAGTCGAGACACCATGCTGGTGCTGTGGGAAGGAGCACACTGGAGCCATCTCATCTTGCTTGGACTTTTGTCTCTGCGCTACCAGACCTACGGTGAGTACTACTGAGTGGACTAACACACCGCTCCGTACACTTTATCTCGCTCTGTATGTTTGTCTCTTTCACACTCACTCTCTCTCCTACACAGCTCTCCTCAGTCCCAGGGTTAGAGGTAGTCCCCAGGGGGAATCAGCCTGGGGAACGATCCGTGGTAAGGGACCTGACACTTTCAGACTGGTCACACTATATATTGGATTGAAATATGTTGGGTGATATGTTACATATTAAGGATCGCATGTACGGTACAGTAGTCGAGGTGTGGAATGCTTTAAAGTCTATAGAGAATATACAGCTTAATTTGCCTTGCATGCTTTTAACTACGACAACATGGTATTCAGTTCCCTTCTCGTTTTGATAGTATCAAAGTTGGCCTTTTCTCTAGATTTCAATGGACTTGGATTTTAAAAATCGTCAATGACGCAGCCAAATTCTTTTTGGTTCAAAGTTATAATTTTGATTTACCAAATTAAGTCTTGTTTAATTTATATTCACACAAATAATGATTAACACATGGCAATATTATATTGTTAGAACATCTAGATTCAAGAATATATCCTCTATTTTTTATGGAAGTTGGCTATTTGTTTTGGTGGCTTGGAATGATAATTTTTGTGGATTACAGTAACAGATGAATTTAGAGAAAAATTAGGAAATTCTATTGGTCGCTATGACAAAGGTTAATCTTAAAAGCAAGGGTTGTTGGCTGCAGGCCGTTTACCAATTAGATGTATATTCTTGCTTGGGTCTGTCGTTCTATTTGTATTTATTGTAGTCATTGTAGTGGATTACAGTAACATCATTGTAGTGGATTACAGTAACAGTAGCTTTAAGGGAAATGTGAGTGAGCAGCCTGCTCTTGGTCCATGTTAGTTAGAGTTAGGGTTTGTTTAGTGGTGTGTCCCTAGCAGATAGATGGGGGTGTATTCATTTAGGAACCAAATGGGCAGAAACAAGGAGGGACCTACCTGAATTTGTCCAATAACTAATGAAATGTTTTGCTACGGTCTGTACTAATGAATCCATCCCAGAGTAGTGGGTCAACCAGGCAGGGATCCGCAGCTGTCTCCCACTTGTTTGGCACACAGTTGGACTCCCAGCTTAAAAACCACTCAACCCTCCTTCTGCCAGGGCACACAATGATTGAACACACACACACACACACACACACACACACACACACACACACACACACACACACACACACACACACACACACACACACACACACACACACACGCATATACACACATGCAGTCTTACAAAACACACACACACACACTCATGAAACACACGAATGCACACAGACTCTCAAAGCACGCACGCATCTGCGCACATCCACACACACAAAACACACACCCACACACAAAACACACACCCACACACAAAACACACACCCACACACAAAACACACACCCACACACAAAACACACACCCACACACAAAACACACACCCACACACAAAACACACACCCACACACAAAACACACACCCACACACAAAACACACACCCACACACAAAACACACACCCACACACAAAACACACACCCACACACAAAACACACACCCACACACAAAACACACACCCACACACAAAACACACAGGTTGCAGTGAGGGCACATCCTCTAAAAATTATATGTTCTACAAAAACCAGACCTTGTCCAATCAGGGAGTTCAATCTAACAGAATGAACCTGAAAAAACCTGACCAAGTTCTCTAAATGGTGCTTCTTATAGAAGATACACTGCGTTCATAGATGTAAGGTACCTTGTGTTGTGTCTGGTTCTATGTAGAGCTTATGATGTGAACAGGCTTAGGTTGGTCCCTGTAATGTTACGTAAGAGTAAGTAGTCATACCCGTTCAGCGTAATGTATATATGTCCATAATGCACTGCTTTCTGTATGTTATACTTCTGTCATGTGCTGAAATGTATGACAATCCATAACTTGCATTAAGTAGGCGACTACACTGTTTAGTACTGCAAACCAGCAATTATCCATACTACAAAACCTACTTTGTTTTCATTTAGTATTTTAGTTAACCTGTTATGGCTGCAGCCCGGTGTCGGTACAATTATGACAACAGCCCGTCCAAGTGCAGGGCGCGAAATTCAAAAGATATTTTTTTGAAATATTTAACTTTCACACATTAACAGGTCCAATACAGCAAATGAAAGATACACATCTTGTGAATCCAGCCAACATGTCCGGTTTTTAAAATGTTGTACAGCGAAAACACCACGTATATTTATGTTAGCTCACCACCAAATACAAAAAAGCACAGACATTTTTCACAGCACAGGTAGCTTGCACAAAACCAACCTAACTAACCAAGAACCAACCAAACTAACCAAGAAACAACTTCATCAGATGACAGTCTTATAACAAGTTATACAATAAATCTATGTTTTGTTCGAAAAATGTGCATATTTTAGGTATAAATCATAGTTTTACATTGCAGCTATAATCGGAAATAGCACCGAAGCAGCTAGAACAATTACAGACCAAATTGAATATACGGTACATTCGGAAAGTATTCAGACCCTTTGAATTTTCCACATTTTGTTACGTTACAGCCTTTTTCTAAATGAAAAATAATTCACCCTCATCAATCTACACAAACTACCCCATAATGGCAAAGCAAAAACAGGTTTTTAGAAATTTCTGCAAATGTGTGTATATATAATTTGAAAAAAATATTTACAGTTGAAGTCGGAAGTTTACATACACCTTAGCCAAGTACATTTAAACTCGGTATTTCACAATTCCTGACATTTAATCCTAGTAAAAATTCCCTGTTTTAGATCAGTCAGGATCATCACCATATGTTAAGAATGTGAAATGTCAGAATAATAGTAGAGAGAATTTATTTTCTTTCTTTCATCATATTCCCAGTAGGTCAGAAGTTTACATACACTCAATTTGTATTTGGTAGCATTGCCTTTAAATTGTTTAACTTGGGTCAAACGTTTCGGGTAGCCTTCCACAAGCTTTCCACAATAAGTTATATGAATTTTGGCCCATTCCTCCTGACATAGCTGGTGTAACTGAGTCAGGTTTGTAGGCCTCCTTGCTCGCACATGCTTTTTTAGTTTTGCCCACGCATTTTCTATTGGATTGCGGTCAGAGCTTTGTGATGGCCACTCCAATATATTGACTTTGTTTTCCTTAAGCCATTTTGCCACAACTTTGGAAGTATGCTTGGGATCATTGTCCATTTGGAAGACCCATTTGCGACCAAGCTTTAACTTCCTGACTGATGTCTTGAGATGTTGCTTCAATATATCCACATAATTTTCCTTCCTCATCAGCCATCTATTTTGTGAAGTGCACCAGCCCCTCCTGCAGCAAAGCACCCCCACAACATGATGCTGCCACCCCGTGCTTCACGGTGGGATGGTGTTCTTCAGCTTGCAAGCATCCCCCTTTTTCCTCCTAACATAACGATGGTCATTATGGCCAAACAGTTCTATTTTTGTTTCATCAGACCAGATGGCATTTCTCCAAAAGTACAATCTTTGTCCCCATGTGCAGTTGCAAACCTTAGTCTGGCATTTTTATGGCGGTTTTCGACCAGTGTCTTCTTCCTTGCTGAGCGGCCTTTCAGGTTATGTCGATATAGGACTTGTTTTACTGTGGATATAGATATTTTAGTACCTGTTTCCTCCAGCATCTTCTCAAGGTCCTTTGCTCTTGTTCTGGGACTGATTTGCACTTTTCGCACCAAAGTACGTTCATCTCTACGTCTCCTTCCTGAGCGATGTGATGGCTGCGTGATCCCATGGTGTTTATACTTGCGTACTATTGTTTGAACAGATGAACGTGGTACCTTCAGGCGTTTGGAAATTGCTCCCAAGGATGAACCAGACTTGTGGAGGTCGACAATTTTTTTCTGAGGTCTTGGCTGATTTCTTTTGATTTTTCCCATGATGTCAAGCAAAGAAGCACTGAGTTTGAAGGTAGGCCTTGAAATACATCCACAGATACACCTCCAATTGACTCAATAATCCTATCAGAAGCTTCTAAAGCCATGACATAATTTTCTGGAATTTTCCAAGCTGTTTAAAGGCACAGTGAACTTAGTGTATATAAACTTCTGACCCACTGGAATTGTGATACAGTGAAATAATCTGTCTCTAAATAATTGCTGGGAAAATTACTTGTGTCATGCCATAAAGCAGATGTCCTGCATGACTTGCTAAAACTAGTTTGTTAACAAGAAATGTGTAGAGTGGTTGAAAAACGAGTTTTAATGACTCCAATCTAAGTGTATGTAAACTTCCGACTTCAACTGTACATAAGTATTTAGACCCTTTTCCTCAGTATTGTGTTGAAGCACCTTTGACAGTGAAAGCCTTGAGTCTTCTTGGGTATGAGGCTACAAGCATGGTACACCTGTACATGCAGAGTTTCTCCCGTTCTTCACTGCGGTCCTCTCAAGCTCTGTCAGGCTGGATGGGGAGCGTCGCTGCACAGTTATTTTCAGAAACTTCCAGAGATCAAGTCCGGGCTCTGGCTGGGCCACTCAACGACATTAAAATAATTGTTCCGAAGCTACTCCTGCGTTGTCTTGGCTGTGTGCTTAGGGTCATTGTCTTGTTGGGAGATAAGCCTTCATCCAGTCTAAGGTCCTGAGCGCTCTAGAGTAGGTTTTCATCAAGGATCTCTCTGTACTTTGCTCCGTTCATCTTTCCCTCGATCCTGACTAGTCTCCCAGTTCCTGCCGCTGAAAAACACTGTGAAAGCATTTTCCTGCCGCCATCATGCTTAACCATAAGAGTGGTACCATGTTTCCTCCAGACTCTGCGCTTGGCATTCAGGACAAAGTTTCATCAGACCAGAGAATCTTGTTTCTCATGATCTGAGAGTCCTTTAAGTGCCTTTTGGCAAACTCCAAGTGGGCTTTCATGTGGCTTTTACTGAGAAGTGGCTTCCGTCTAGCCACTCTACCATAAAGGCCTGATTGATGGAGTGTTGCAGAGATGGTTGTCCTTCTGGAAATTTCTCCCATCTCCACAGAGGAACTCTGGAGCTCCCTGACCAAGGCCCTTTACCCCTGATTGCTCAGTGTAGCCGGGCGGCCAGCTCTAGGTAGTCTTGGTGGTTCCAATCCTCTTCCATTTAAGAATGTTGGAGGCCACTGTTCTTGGGAACCTTCAATGCTGCAGACATTTTTTGTTACCCTTTCCCAGATCTGTGCCTTGACACAATCCTGTCTTTGAGCTCTACGGACATTTCCTTCGACCTCATGTCCTTGTTTTTGCTCTGACATGCACTGTCAACTGTGGGACCTTTTATAGAGACAGGTGTGTGCCTTTCCAAATCATGTCCAATCAATTTCATTTACCACATGTAACAGTATAACTTTACGTCGTCCCCTCGCCCCGACACGGGCGCGAACCAGGGACCCTCTGCACACATCAACAACAGTCACCCACGAAGCATCGTTACCCATCGCTCCACAAAAGCCGCGGCCCT
Organism: Salvelinus fontinalis; assembly: GCF_029448725.1. Taxonomy (NCBI): domain Eukaryota; kingdom Metazoa; phylum Chordata; class Actinopteri; order Salmoniformes; family Salmonidae; genus Salvelinus; species Salvelinus fontinalis. The sequence goes on from NC_074668.1 coordinate 9,387,469, forward strand.
TGCAGAGCAAGGGGCAACCCTGCTTAAAGTCTCAGAGCAAGTGACGTAACTGATTGAAATGCTACTAGCGCGTACCCGCTAACTAGCTAGCCATTTCACATCCGTTACACTCACCCCCCTTTCAACCTCCTCTTTTTCCACAGCAACCAGTGATCCGGGTCAACAGCATCAATGTAACAGTATAACTTTAGACCGCCCCCCCGCCCCGACCCGGGCGCGAACCAGGGACCCTCTGCACACATCAACAACTGACACCCACGAAGCGTCGTTACCCATCGCTCCACAAAAGCCGCGGCCCTTGCAGAGCAAGGGGCAACCCTACTTAAAGTCTCAGAGCAAGTGATTGAAATGCTACTAGCGCGTACCCGCTAACTAGCTAGCCATTTCACATCCGTTACACACAGGTAGACTCCAATCAAGTTGTAGAAACATCTCAAGGGTGGTCAATGGAAACAGGATGCACCTGAGCTCAATTTCAAGTCTCATAGCAACGGGTCTGAATATTTATGTAAATAAGGTATTTCTGTTTTTTTATAAATTTTCAAAAATGTATAAAAACCTGTTCGCTTTGTCAATATAGGGTATGGTGTGTAGATAAGGGAAATATGTATTTAATCCATTTTAGAATAAGGCTGGAACATAACAAAATGTGGAAAAAGTAAAGGGGACTTTCCAAATGCACTGTAGTTCTACAGATGGTCATATTACGAACAAACGGTTGATAAGCAACTGCTTGTTACGGTTACGGTTAGGATAAGGTTTTAAATAAGGGTTAAGGTTAGGGTAAGGTTGTAAATAAGGGTTAGGGTAAGGTTGTAAATAAGGGTTAAGGTTAGGGTAAGGTTTAGACTCATAGTTAGGAATGTAGATGAAGGGTTATGGCGAAGAAATTACGTAGAATAGTATTTTAGTGATTTCAAACTCTGTTCTGGATCAAATTGACCGTGAACATAAGGGAAGGGTTAAGCTTTTGTTAAGGATACAAACATTGAACTGGTTAAATGTTTTCATTTCTACACTCAAGGCCTTGTGTCCAAATGTTTGTATTGTAGAGCACCCTGTCAAGAACCAGACATATGTTCACCGATTTTAAAATGGGAGTTCTACCAAGACCACTTGAAATGTGCCTTTGACTTTAGATAGACTAAATCGATGGGTAGAATGGACGTGTAAGCATCCCCCATTTCCTCTTATGACTTTAACTATCTCTTTCCTCTGCCTGTCTTCTTGGCCTTTTCATTATTCTGTCTGGCTTTCTTTTTTTTCTCCACACTTCACCAACTTTATTATGGAGGGAAAGTGTCAATGGTGGCAGGAAGAACAGTAGGCATCTGTTAGAACAGTAGCCATTAGTTTCATCAGTTCACTGTGTGTAGTACACAACTTTACTATCATCCGTTTGGAATGCAGATTCTGTCCCACTAAATCATTGCAGCAGGCTACTGATTGCTCATTGGCTCTAAGCAGCAGGCTATTGATTGCTCATTGGCTCGATGCAGCAGGCTACTGATTGCTCATTGGCTCGATCTACTGAAACATCCCATTATTCGAATCTCATCAACATGATGTGTAGCTTCAGAGGGAGAACTGTAGTAGCTAGCCCAGGGTTGATTCATTCCTAGTATGGTGGAAATAGAGCAGGGATTCATGCTGCTGTTATTGTAGCTACTTATGTACCGAACTATTGTGAGGTGAGAGGGCTTTGAAATGAAATGACGTGAAACACAAGAGCAGCCTATTCAGGGATACAATAGAATGACTGTTTTCCCCAAGGGACCGTCAGTTGTTGCAAGGCGACAAGATGTTAAGATATTAAATAAACACATAACAGCACAATTCCCACATAAGATATACAAAAAAATGCTATACAAGGTATAAACAAGATAAATATAGGTCACAATGAGGTTTGAGGACTGGCATGGGAAAACACTACTACTGCTACGTTAGTGCACCCCCTGCAGGTCAGCCAATATAGTTCACCCTTGCCGCCAGCCGGTCGGCATCAGCCTCCCACAGGTTGGCACAAGGTTAAATGAGTGGTTTAACTGACTATAGAGTTCAACGTGAGTCATAAAGAAAAATATTTGGCCTGATGAAATGTGAAGACTTCAGAGTTTGAGGATAATGGCTACAGAGAGATGTTTCCCTGAGGAGGGAAACATCTCTCTGTAGCCATTAGGAGGAGAGTCTGAGGAGAGAGGAGAGAGTCTCCCCTGTCTGAGGAGAGAGTTGAGAGTCTCCCCTGTCTGAGGAGAGTCTCCCCTGTCTGAGGAGAGAGTTGAGAGTCTCCCCTGTCTGAGGAGAGTCTCCCCTGTCTGAGGAGAGAGGAGAGAGTCTCCCCTGTCTGAGGAGAGAGGAGAGAATCTCCCCTGTCAGAGGAGAGAGTCTCCCCTGTCTGAGGAGAGAGTCTCCCCTGTCTGAGGAGAGTGTCTCCCCTGTCTGAGGAGAGAGGAGAGAGTCTCCCCTGTCTGAGGAGATAGCAGAGAGTCTCCCCTGTCTGAGGAGAGAGCAGAGAGTCTCCCCTGTCTGAGGAGAGAGCAGAGAGTCTCCCCTGTCTGAGGAGAGAGCAGAGAGTCTCCCCTGTCTGAGGAGAGAGCAGAGAGTCTCCCCTGTCTGAGGAGAGAGCAGAGAGTCTCCCCTGTCTGAGGAGAGAGCAGAGAGTCTCCCCTGTCTGAGGAGAGAGCAGAGAGTCTCCCCTGTCTGAGGAGAGAGTCTCCCCTGTCTGAGGAGAGAGTCTCCCCTGTCTGAGGAGAGAGTCTCCCCTGTCTGAGGAGAGAGCAGAGAGTCTCCCCTGTCTGAGGAGAGAGGAGAGAGTCTCCCCTGTCTGAGGAGAGAGCAGAGAGTCTCCCCTGTCTGGGGAGAGAGGAGAGAGTCTCCCCTGTCTGAGGAGAGAGTCTCCCCTGTCTGAGGAGAGAGTCTCCCCTGTCTGAGGAGAGAGTCTCCCCTGTCTGAGGAGAGAGTCTCCCCTGTCTGAGGAGAGAGTCTCCCCTGTCTGAGGAGAGAGGAGAGAGTCTGCCTGTCTGAGGAGAGAGCAGAGAATCTCCCCTGTCTGAGGAGAGAGAAGAGAGTCTCCCCTGTCTGAGGAGAGAAGAGAGTCTCCCCTGTCTGAGGAGAGAAGAGAGTCTCCCCTGTCTGAGTAGAGAGGAGAGAGTCATTCTAAGCATTTTAGCCTTGAGCATGTCTCAGCTATGCTATTGTGTCTTATGTGAAGGGCCCCTATTCATGAATTGTTTCAGAGTAGGAGTGTTGATCAGTTTAGTCTTTTAGAGCATAATGAATAAGACTACAAGGACAGGAGGAACCTGGTCCTGTATCAGCACTTCTACTCTGAGACTCTATGAATACGGGCACAGAAGCACAACGTTTCGTTTATCAAAAAGACAAAGAGCGAGGGGAAAGAAGGCGACGACACACAAAGCTATTGGTACCTCAGGCCAGCACCAGACGAGCCCTGAGAGGAAGCGGTTAGTTTACATTTCATTGTCCTTTGTGGAAACGGCACCGTAGGATCAGTTTTCATATTCAAAGGACTGCAGTTTCTTTGCTTTTGCCACTACTCGTTAATGAGTTACTGTTCTTTTTTTGAAAAAATGTCCAAAATATCCAATTGTGCTGTTGAGTTTTTTTAATTTTTTTATTGTTTTGTCCTTAAAGTAATACAGGTTTTAGTTGAGCTGAGTTGATCTGTTTGGCATAACGGTGTTAGGTTTCACATGGAACTTTCCTAATTATAAGTGGTAAAATAAACTACAGAATGAACTCTAATAAATCTCCAGACAAACGAGATGTTGTGACTGTAGTAACATGTTGTTTTAATCAAAAGCTTTATAAAGAACCAACTAGTGGAAGAAAGAAGTGTCCTGGATCACCTGATTTTTAACCTCATTACATGTACATAGCAATTCAATAATTGTTTATTAGAGTACAGTAATCACAATGCAAATGCTACTTCATATTGTTGTCCTTGTGTTGTTGTCAACATGTCATTTAGGTTGTCTGCGATGCAGCCTTATTCCCTTATGAAGCCCCATTATTCTAAGGCACTGCATCTCAGTGCTAGAGGTGTCACTACAGACCCTGGTTCGATTCCAGGCTGTATCACAACTGGCCGTGATTGGGAGTCCCATAGGGTGGCGCACAATAGGCCCAGGGTCGTCCGGGTTAGGGGTTGGCTGGTGTAGGCCGTCATTGTAAATAAGAATTTGTTCTTAACTGACTTGCCTAGTTAAATAAAGGTTAAATAAAAAAATACAAAATTCTACCACACTCTGGCTACAGAGGCATAATCATTTCAAAAGGATTGTTTCAGAGGAAAAAAGAGAGTGAGAGAATGAAAGGGAGGAAGAGGGAGAGAAGGTGAAAGAGGAGAGAGGGAAAGTGAGGGCGCTGTTCTGTGCTCCTCAGAGCTTGTTGGTCCAGTGGCTTCCTGACAGGATGTGTCTCGGGTTCCCCTCAGTAGAACTTGACACCCAGCCGTTCAGATGTGCAGCTCCGCTGGCCAGCCCAGGGCCCCAGGAGAGAGGAGGGTTGTCCTGGGGTGAGCATGCCGGAGCCTGGGGCCCAGAGCACCTGTGGCTCTCTAATAACCAGGGGAAAAGGAAAGGAAAGGAGAGGGGGGGAACTAGGTATTAAGGGGCATTACATCCTGTAACATATACCTCCTTAGATTAACGGTCCTCATCTTCTTCTTAGCGTTTCAGCACCAGCTGAACCCTAACATATCCCATGTTTTGCTATAGACTGGTCTGTGGAGTGTTTTGCTATAGACTGGTCTGTGGGAGTGTTTTGCTATAGACTGGTCTGTGGGAGTGTTTTGCTATAGACTGGTCTGTGGGAGTGTTTTGCTATAGACTGGTCTGTGGGAGTGTTTTGCTATAGACTGGTCTGTGGGAGTGTTTTGCTGTAGGATACTCTGTGGGAGTGTTTTGCTATAGACTGGTCTGTGGGAGTGTTTTGCTATAGACTGGTCTGTGGGAGTGTTTTGCTATAGACTGGTCTGTGGGAGTGTTTTGCTATAGACTGGTCTGTGGGAGTGTTTTGCTACTGGCTACTCTGTGGGAGAGTTTTTCTATAGGCTACTCTGTAGGAGTGTTTTGTTATAGACTGGTCTATGGGAGTGTTTTGCTATTGGTTGGTCTATGGGAGCGTTTTGCTATTGGTTGGTCTGTGGGAGCGTTTTGCTATAGGTTGGTCTGTGGGAGTGTTTTGCTATAGGCTGGTCTGTGGGAGTGTTTTGCTATTGGCTGGTCTGTGGGAGGGTTTTGCTATAGACTGGTCTGTGGGAGTGTTTTGCTATTGGCTGGTCTGTGGGAGGGTTTTGCTATAGACTGGTCTGTGTGAGTGTTTTGCTATAGACGTCTATGGGAGTGTTTTGCTATTGACTGGTCTGTGGGAGTGTTTTGCTATTGGCTACTCTGTGGGAGTGTTTTGCTATAGTGTATTCTATAGGCTACTCTGGGAGTGTTTTGCTATAGTGTACTCTATAAGCTACTCTGGGAGTGTTTTGCTGTATGCTACTCTGTGGGAGTGTTTTACTATAGTGTACTCTTTAGGCTACTCTGTGGGAGTGTTTTGCTATAGTGTACTCTATAGGCTACTATGTGGGAGTGTTTTGCTGTAGGCTACTCTGTGGGAGTGCTTTGCTATAGGTTGGTCTGTGGGAGTGTTTTGCTGTTGGCTGGTCTGTGGGAGTGTTTTGCTGTTGGCTGGTCTGTGGGAGTGTTTTCCTATAGGATACTCTGGGAGTGTTTTGCTATAGGATACTCTGTGGGAGTGTGTTGCTATAAGCTACTCTGTGGGAGTGTTTTGCTATAGTGTACTCTATAGGCTACTCTGTGGGAGTGTTTTGCTGTTGGCTGGTCTGTGGGAGTGTTTTCCTATAGGATACTCTGGGAGTGTTTTGCTATAGGATACTCTGTGGGAGTGTTTTGCTATAAGCTACTCTGTGGGAGTGTTTTGCTATAGTGTACTCTATAGGCTACTCTGGGAGTGTTTTACTATAGTGTATTCTATAGGCTACTCTGTGGGAGTGATGCAAATCTCCCTTTTTAATCAGGAACTAGTTGGGAGATTCTCCTGGATGACATTTCCCCTGGGTACCGATCCAGGATCAGCTTCCCCTCCCTCAATCCTAACCTTAACCAGTATTGGGGGAAATGCAAAACTGACCCAAGATCAAGGTAACTTCCAAGCTTAATAACAAGGGGACAAGTAGACATGGAAAGCAACAGAAACTGCAACCCTCCAGGACAGCGTTAGTTAGGGCATCACTGAGAGGGGAGTACTGATAGATGAGAGGGTAGACAATGAGGCCTTTATGATGGGGGGGGGCTTGGTGGTAGGTGGGGAAGAAGGGGTAGTTTGATTAAGGGAATGTGTCTGTTTTGGACATGGTTTTAGTAGCCAATTCATGCAAAACCAAAAATAAGGACTCCGGGAAGTCGTTTTGGACACTCGCATCAATATGAGTAAGCGAGGACTTTTCAGGACATTGTTTATCAAAGCAATCGGTGGTGGTATAGACACAATGGATAGACGCAACGCTGAGAGTGACAATCCTGCCCCGCTGCTCTCCGTATTATTCCTTTTCTCCTCGACATGGCTCAGTTACTCCTCCCAGAGCCGGGGCCATCCGTCTGGACCTGACACTTCCTTTTTGGCTTGGACAGGGCTCTCTCTTCCCCGTCCAGAAACATTTTGCTCACCAGCTCTCACTGTCTCTCTCTCTCACGCTCTTTCTATTTCTCTCTCTGTCTGTCTCTCTGTCTGTCTCTCTGTCTCTCTCTCATGCTCTTTCTATCTCTCTCTCTGTGTCTCTCACCCTCTCTCTCTAGTTTTTTTCTGAATGTTTCTCTTCAGGTGTTTATGTTCTCCTGTCAAGGTCAATACACAGTATGTTCAGTGTTTGTTTTGAAACAAATTTCATGAATAAAATGGAAATGTACACCTGGCTAGACAGAAAAGAAAGCAAATGTTACAATAGGCACCATAATAGGTGTCACCTGCATTACTAGCTGTTTTGGGTTTTAGGCTGGGTTTCTGTACAGCACTTCGAGATATTAGCTGATGTACGAAGGGCTATATAAAATAAACTTGATTGATTGATTGATAATATTGCTTCCTAAACCACCACCATATAATCTCTGTCTAAACATGCACCATAATATCTCTGTCTAAACATGCGCCATAATATCTCTGTCTAAACATGCACCATAATATATCTGTCTAAATCTGCACCATAATATCTCTGTCTAAACCAGCACCCTAATATCTCTGTCTAAACTTGCACCATAATATCTCTGTCTAAACCTGCACCATAATATCTCTGTCTAAACTTGCACCATAATATCTCTGTCTAAACCTGCACCCTAATATCTCTGTCTAAACCTGCACCATAATATCTCTGTCTAAACTTGCACCATAATATCTCTGTCTAAACATGCACCATAATATCTCTGTCTAAACATGCACCATAATATCTCTGTCTAAACCTGCACCCTAATATCTCTGTCTAAACATGCACCATAATATCTCTGTCTAAACATGCACCATAATATCTCTGTCTAAACCTGCACCCTAATATCTCTGTCTAAACATGCACCATAATATCTCTGTCTAAACCTGCACCCTAATATCTCTGTCTAAACCTGCACCATAATATCTCTGTCTAAACCTGCACCCTAATATCTCTGTCTAAACCTGCACCCTAATATCTCTGTCTAAACATGCACCATAATATCTCTGTCTAAACATGCACCATAATATCTCTGTCTAAACATGCACCATAATATCTCTGTCTAAACATGCGCCATAATATCTCTGTCTAAACATGCACCATAATATCTCTGTCTAAACCTGCACCCTAATATATCTGTCTAAACCTGCACCCTAATATCTCTGTCTAAACTTGCACCATAATATCTCTGTCTAAACTTGCACCATAATATCTCTGTCTAAACATGCACCCTAATATCTCTGTCTAAACCTGCACCCTAATATCTCTGTCTAAACATGCACCATAATATCTCTGTCTAAACCAGCACCATAATATCTCTGTCTAAACCAGCACCCTAATATCTCTGTCTAAACCAGCACCCTAATATCTCTGTCTAAACCTGCACCCTAATATCTCTGTCTAAACCTGCACCCTAATATCTCTGTCTAAACCAGCACCCTAATATCTCTGTCTAAACCTGCACCCTAATATCTCTGTCTAAACCAGCACCATAATATCTCTGTCTAAACCAGCACCCTAATATCTCTGTCTAAACCTGCACCATAATATCTCTGTCTAAACCAGCACCCTAATATCTCTGTCTAAACCAGCACCATAATATCTCTGTCTAAACCTGCACCCTAATATCTCTGTCTAAACCAGCACCCTAATATCTCTGTCTAAACCAGCACCCTAATATCTCTGTCTAAACATGCACCATAATATCTCTGTCTAAACCTGCACCCTAATATCTCTGTCTAAACCTGCACCATAATATCTCTGTCTAAACCAGCACCCTAATATCTCTGTCTAAACATGCACCCTAATATCTCTGTCTAAACCTGCACCATAATATCTCTGTCTAAACCAGCACCCTAATATCTCTGTCTAAACCAGCACCATAATATCTCTGTCTAAACCTTCACCCTAATATCTCTGTCTAAACCAGCACCCTATAGACCAGTTGATAATCCACAGCCGTTCCCTGTAGCTTAGATCACCACTCACTGTTGAGTGACCACTCACTGTTCCTCCTCATATTAGGATACCGAACCAGTGAGGACTGGGTGTGTTTATGCGTACCTGCCTGTCTATGCTTTGAGATGAGGTCATCGACCGTGTGTACTGGAGGAGTTGAGTCTGTGAGGAGATATAAAGGCTTAGGGACAGGGCTGACTGATGGACAGGGCTGACTGATGGACAGGGGGCAGGTGCAGACCCAAGCTGCCTGCCACCGCTCTGCTGTGAGGACGCTGCCCTGCGCCCTGGCCTGCTCACACAGTGTGAAAGTGTGGTGGTGAAGCTCCACTGTGAGCCTGCCTTAACATGGTGTAGAGAGGGGGACAGAGGGAGGTGCGGTACTGTAGCTTGTAGGGCTGTTGTTTTTTAGGGCTGGTGGGGGGGCACATTGACTGAACACCTAATCAAATGGCTACCCAGACTATTTGCTTAGCCCCCCCCCCCCCCTTACGCTGCTGCTACTCTCTGTTATTATCTATGCATAAATCACTTTAATAACTCTACCTACATGTATATCAAATAAAATGTATTTATATAGCCCTTCGTACATCAGCTGATATCCCAAACAGCAAGTAATGCAGGTGTAGAAGCACGTATATATTGTATATATTACCTCAATTACCTTGACTAACCGGTGCCCCCGCACATTGACTCTGTACCGGTACCCCCTGTATATCTCCTTGCTATTGTTATTTTACTTTCATTATTTGTTACTTTTATTTCTTATTTTTCTTTAGGTATTTTTCTTAAAACTGCATTGTTGGTTTAGGGTTTGTTGTATTCAGCATTTCACTGTAAGGTCTACTACACTTGTTGTATTCAGCATTTCACTGTAAGGTCTACTACACTTGTTGTATTCAGCATTTCACTGTAAGGTCTGCTACACCTGTTGTATTCAGCATTTCACTGTAAGGTCTACTACACCTGTTGTATTCAGCATTTCACTGTAAGGTCTACTACACCTGTTGTATTCAGCATTTCACTGTAAGGTCTACTACACCTGTTGTATTCAGCATTTCACTGTAAGGTCTACTACACCTGTTGTATTCAGCATTTCACTGTAAGGTCTACTACACCTGTTGTATTCAGCATTTCAATGTGAGGTCTACTACACCTGTTGTATTCAGCATTTCACTGTGAGGTCTACTATACCTGTTGTATTCAGCATTCCACTGTAAGGTCTACTACACCTGTTGTATTCAGCATTTCACTGTGAGGTCTACTACACCTGTTGTATTCAGCATTTCACTGTGAGGTCTACTACACCTGTTGTATTCAGCATTTCACTGTGAGGTCTACTACACCTGTTGTATTCAGCATTTCACTGTAAGGTCTACTACACCTGTTGTATTCAGCATTTCACTGTAAGGTCTACTACACCTGTTGTATTCAGCATTTCACTGTGAGGTCTACTACACCTGTTGTATTCAGCATTTCACTGTAAGGTCTACTACGCCTGTTGTATTCAGCATTTCACTGTAAGGTCTACTACACCTGTTGTATTCAGAGCATGTGACAAATACAATTTTGATTTGATAGGTTAGTGAGTGTTGACAAGGTAACGCTGTGTCATGTTGCTGTTGTATCGCCTTACCGGACAAGGGGACATTCAAAGTATGCGTCCACAATGGCACCCTATTCCCTATATAGCGTAGTATTTAGGTTTAGGCTCAGGCTTAGGCTCAGGCTTAGGTTTATTAGAACATCTTGGTACATGCAGAACACATACATATAATGTGATGTCATACAATATCAAAAACAGGTCAAATTATATGATCTGCCTATAAGGACTAGATGTTACCAGATATGATCTGCCTATAAGGACTAGATGTTACCAGATATGATCTGCCTATAAGGACTAGATGTTCCTAGATATGATCTGCCTATAAGGACTAGATGTTCCTAAATATGATCTGCCTATAAGGACTAGATGTTCCTAAATATGATCTGCCTATAAGGACTAGATGTTACCAGATATGATCTGCCTATAAGGACTAGATGTTCCTAGATATGATCTGCCTATAAGGACTAGATGTTCCCAGATATGATCTGCCTATAAGGACTAGATGTTACCAGATATGATCTGCCTATAAGGACTAGATGTTACCAGATATGATCTGCCTATAAGGACTAGATGTTCCTAGATATGATCTGCCTATAAGGACTAGATGTTACCAGATATGATCTGCCTATAAGGACTAGATGTTCCTAGATATGATCTGCCTATAAGGACTAGATCTTACCAGATATGATCTGCCTATAAGGACTAGATCTTACCAGATATGATCTGCCTATAAGGACTAGATGTTCCTAGATATGATCTGCCTATAAGGACTAGATGTTACCAGATATGATCTGCCTATAAGTCATCACTAAATCATACGCAGTGCGTCATCAAAGTCATACACAGGACAACCAATAAGCATACCACTAACTGGGTAAATAGGCATGTCAAACGTTTGAGTGAATTACAGCACCCTGCAATTGGTACCTTATCCTGTTAGTAGGTTGGGGAATGACCACCAGCAGTGGACCTTAAGTAGGTGCGTCAGAGCAGCTAAAAGACACATTGTTTGTTCAGTGAGATAGAGCAGAGGCAGACTGGAGCCGTTGGCCATGATATGTGAGTTTGGAAATGGGAAAGTAATCATAGGGGGAGACAGTGGGTCGGAGAGGGACTGTAAACACTAACTCACCGGCCCCCGCTGCCGTCTGTGTGTGAACACACACTGTTCACACACACACTGTTCACACTGCGTGGAGGGGAAGGGAAACAGCGCAGGCCGTAAATGGATGGAAAATGGCTGTTTAAGCGTGTGTTGATGACTACGGCTCCACTGTCCTCGGAGTGTCTGGGAAATAAACACTTGCTAGCGGTAATATTACCACCCGCCCAAAACACACACCTCCCTCCTCCCCTGGCCTCCCTTAGCTACCCAGGCCTTTCAGAGCCTCTGGATGTATCCCACATAGCACCCTATGCCCTATATAGTGCCCTTCTTTTCCCCAGAGCCCTATGAGTCCTGGTCAAAGTAGTGCACTAGAAACGGAATAGGGTGATGTTTGGGACGTAGCCTGTCTCTTTGAAGAGAGAGCAGTCCAATTGAGATGATATTACTCAGTTAAGCATCATTAAAGACAGTACCTGCACAGCTGACAAAGCAAGTAAGCTATGATTCCTACTGCCCTGCGGGCAAGAGGTGTCCTGAAAGAGAAGCTCACGGTTTTGTGTGTGGATTGTTTTGTTATGGTTTGAAAAGGGCAGTTTGAGGAAAAAGGCTAATGATTTCAAACCGCTTCCATAAAGACTGGGGCTAGAGGGGATTAAAGCCATCACAACAAACCGAGGGAAAGCTAATGACTGGTATTGATATTTCAGACCAAGGCCTCATACCACATTTAACCAAGTCATATCAACAAAATGCTGCTACTTCTAGCCTCTATCTTTATACATCTCCTGGGGCTGTAAATGTATGAAGTGTCTCAGAGTAGGAGTACTGATCTAGGATCAGGTCCCCCTTTTCCATACGATGTTCTTCTTTATGATCTAAAAGGCTAAACCGATCCTAGACAATTTGTGAATATTTTCACTGGTATGTTCCTTCACTTGATCCATTGTCTGTTCCATTGTCTGTTCCATTGTCTGTTCCTCTACAGCATATTAATGGGCTGTGTCAGTGGTGATTAGATTAGAAACAGACTAAGTCAATCTGGACATGGTTCTCTCCATCAACACAGGCAGGATCTCACATACCAAACTCTATGGCCGTATGTATCAAGAGTAGGGGTGCTGATTTAGGATCAGTTATCCCTTTTTAGATCACAATGAATAACATTACATGGACAGGGGTATCTGATCCTAGATCAGCACTCCTACTCTATGGGTTATCCACTAGTACTGTTGTTGAGTTGCCCTGGACATTAGCATCGTTTGTCTAGGTCAGGGTTTCTCAAACTTTTTGTGACCGGGGACCCTTTTTGTGATATTAAATTCCTTAGGGACCACCTCGTAATCAGTATACATCTCGAGTGAGATAAAAAATAGCATATAAGGAGTTGTATTATGACTTTGGTATTGCGAACCAAGTCACGATCCCTGGGAAGAAACATTCTAAAAGACCTTTACATCAGAAAGAACGTTTTAGTTTTCAAGCTAATATCCTGCAATTCTACCCGTTTTGTCATGAGGCAGAGAGAAAACTTTGCAGTTTTAAGTCTTAAATTACAGTGCATTTATGTAAAAAAAATAAAAAACATTTTGGGGGAATACAATACAAAAATGTTTAATTGGTGGAGTACCGTGGATACCAATATCCCTGTGAGCCTCCCAGGCCCATGTTGCCCAGAGTTAAGAATAGACATTGTAGTTTAATGGGGGGATGGCAGGTATCCTAGTGGTTAGAGCGTTGGACTAGTAACCGAAAGGTTGCAAGATCGAATCCTTGAGCTGACAAGGTAAAAATCTGTCGTTCTGTCCCTGAACAAGGCAGTTAACCCATTGTTCCTAGGTCGTCATTGAAAATGAGAATTTGTTCTCAAAGGTTAACTGACTTGCCTAGTTAAATAAAGATACAATTAATAATATTATATTACACCCTCTAAATGTATTCCAACGATACCTTTGTTTAATCTGTTAGTAATATTCATGATTTATTTTTTTATGTAATGTAAATGTTTTTTTCATATTTTACCCCTGGTCTTGGTCATGGAGTTAAGGTTTCAGATAACACTTAACTTCCAGCTGTCAGGTATAATGCCTTATGATAGAGTAGGGTGAAGTTGCCCCTAGATGGTGTTCCTGGGCCAGTTTTACGTTTTCCCCTATAGCGTACCACAGTATGAGTCATAATACCCATAAAACCTAGCGGTCAAACAGGGAAAGGGTTCCAATCGTTTTTCCACCATTCATTTTTCCCATGGTAGATTTTAGAAACACTAAACGTAAGGACTGTGTTTCGTGTATGCTTACCCTGGTGTGCCGTTTTGATAACCGTGTAAATTTCTCCAGGACAAGATTACCTGTATCAATATATTCGCCTGTATTTACCCCCAACAAATGAAATGCTAAAATATCTGCTAATGTGGCTATCATAAAGAACTACAAATGCCATGATGATCTGGACGAGACTGCCGAATCGATGTAAAGGTAAGAATCTCTGGTTGGATTAATCTAATGTTAGCTAAATGTAGCAATGAATAAATTGTCTACATTTCTTTAAATGTACCTTTTAGCAAAGGTGCCAGCTAGAGGTGACGAGCAGGAGCTTGCAGGGATTTGTAGTTTTGCATGATGTTTACTTCGATGCTAATTAGCATTTTCGAATCTGAGAATAAATAGATCCGACTAAATTGATACCAGTCACCTTGTCCGCAAGAGATTTACATGGTTATCACAAAGTCACGCTAGGGCAAGCTTACACGAAACACAGCCCTTATTTAAAGTGGTTCTAAAATCCCCTATGGGAAAAATAAATGGTGGGAAAACGATTGGAACCAATTCCATGTATGACACCTCCCCTGTGGGGCTCTATAATAGTGGTTGGTATTTGGGAGGGGAAGCTGATCCTAGATCTGTAACTAGGGGAAACTTCACCCCTGACCTTATTTTACACTGATTTGTCATTCATTCATTTGTCAAGAACATCCTTATGTCTTGTTATTGTCTTCTCATAACGATCCAAACCACCATTTTGGATCAGTTACGAGAGACTCATAAAAGCTTTGGATAAAAAGCATCTGCTAAATGGCGAATGACTAGGGAGACATAACTTCTCCTTTCTTGTCTTTGTCTCTATCTGTCCTCGACAAAGAGTTTTTCCAAGGTTTATTTGAAGCTGGAGTGTTTATTTGGTGTTTCCAATGCAGTGAATTGGTGCTTGAAGTGGGACCTTGAAACAGCTCGGGGAAGAAAATGAACATGTTTAAAACCTTCAGGAACGGGTTGTCAGGAGACAGAACAGCTGTCCCGACACTGTTTATTTGAGAGAGCTTTGGAGAGATGATGTGGGCGTTTCTTGTGTCGCTTCATTTTCAACGCAAAATGGGTTTAAAGATTGTTTATTATCCTTAGAATGTGTTTTAGTTTCCTTTTTAGATTGTTTCATCAGGGGGGTGTGTGTGTGTGTGTGTGTGTGTGTGTGTGTGTGTGTGTCCGGGTCCGCTAGGTACCGCCCTATGGGTCCGCTAGGTACTGCCCTATGGGCCCCGGGTTCGCTAGGTACCGCCCTATGGGCCACGGGTTTGCTAGGTACTGCCCTATGGGCCACGGGTTCGCTCTAGGTAGGGAATATGGGCACTGGGTACTCTAGATAGGGAATGTGGGCCCTGGGTCCTCTAGGTAGGGAATGTGGGCCCTGGGTCCTCTAGGTAAGGAATATGGGCCCTGGGTCCTCTAGATTGGGAATATGGGCCCTGGGTCCTCTAGGCAGGGAATATGGTGCCATTTGGGACCGTATGTGAAAGTGCTCCTTTCAGCTACTACAGTAAATATCTTCTCCATAGTAGACATGACAGTTTGGTCTGATGGTATCTTAGCGTTGCGTAAAGCCTTACTGTTAGTGCTTGGCTATGGAAGGTGTGTGTGTGTGTGTGTGTGTGTGTGTGTGTGTGTGTGTGTGTGTGTGTGTGTGTGTGTGTGTGTGTGTGTGCATTCATGGCTGTGTATCTGATAGCGGTATAGTATTTTGCAACCTTCACTAAGCTCAGTGGATATGAATAGTTTTTTTTTAGTTGCTCTATTCCTGGTTACGTATTCTCTGTATGTTTAGGTCATCCTCCATGCCAGTATTGTTCTCATTGGATTGCCTCGGGAGGACCCTGACATTCCTAAATATCTATTGTGTCATTCACCAGAGCTGGGATATTTTGGCTGGAGTTTACTACCTCTAGGTGGCTGGATTTGTTGTGTTGTGCTGATTTGAAGTTGCTGGATTTGTTGTGTGCTGCCATGTTTGTGAAGCGACTCAGAGTTTAGGAGTTGGTAGTTGTACTATAGCTCCAGTTTGTGGTCAGAAAAAGGTCCAGGTTTGATCTCCCTACGGACGTGAATCCATCCTAGTTCAGCAGTCTTACTCTGTTTTATGAATACCCTGATTCCTTTCTGGATTATTATCACTAAGTATCTGAGACATAACATAATATGAGTCTTGAATTTCATTCTAGCGAGGTGCTTCTGTTTCAGCCTGTTCCACAGATCTTGCCAACTCTTATGGTCATTGGGGTGACTGCACAAACAGATCTGGGCCCAGGCTAGCTCTGTTTCCGACCCAAGTGGCTTTTCTCAGCAGTGACAGAAAGCAGCAGATAGATTCCTCACCTCACTGATCTCTCTGCCAGTTACGAGTGGCTGTTGCCTTTCAAATGATTCTTTAAACATCCGTCGTATCATTTAGACAAAACGCAATGACAACACTTTCACTTGACATGCCTATGACTTTCATATGCCACTAATACGTTTGGTTCAGGCAACCTTTTAGAAGGCTGTACTCTTCAGGCTGTGTGACTGTCCTGCTTGCCCATAAAAGGTTGTGTAGGTGGGTGTCTGCCTAGCTTCACTCTCCTGTGTGATGTGAGTGTGAAGAGCAGTCCAGATGACAGAGAGGGGAGGGGGGGGGGGGGGGGGGTATAATGAAGAGACCAGCTGGATGCCTTTCACACTATTCTGTGGATTTAGTGTGATTAGTGTTTCTCGTGGCTCAAAAGAATAACATCGAGTGGCTCGTCTGCTTTGGAATGAGCACAAAGTTCTGGCGCCCTTTAGTTGCTGTCATTCAAAGCTACACAATCGCTCCCTCGGCTGGAAAACATCATGTTTGTTGGTCAAAAGGTTGGCAGTTGTATACTAGTTATATAGTGCCCATTCTTCTGGGAGATACATTGAGGAATGCCTACAGTATTAACAAATGTGTTGCTAAAGCTTTCAGCGTCCCTGAATGCTCCCTCCTAGAGCAACTCGTTTAGTCTCAGAGGAAGCTTCACTCTTTGAAGTGGTTTCTTCTCTCTCATTTTCTCCCCCATTTTTCTCTTTAACTTTCTCTCTTTCTCATCCCCCTCTTCTTCCCTCTCCCTCCTCCTTCTCACCCCCTTCCCTCTCTCTCTGTCTGATTGATGTTTATGGGCCTTGTGTGACATTTGATGTGGACCAGTTACCTGGTGGTCACCTGTTCCTGTCTCAACCAGTGCTGGGAGTGGGGTCTGGTAAGATGGGTGACAGGGGGATGATTGATGGGAGGGGTCAGAGGTTAGCGACGGTCTCTCTCATCTCTCCCTGAACGTTGGCTCCTCTCTTCCTCCTCAGCTGTCTGGGTGCAGGGAACCCTCACCTGCCGCCACCGGCCTGGACAAACAAAGCCCAATGACTTTATGAGAAAGGGGAGAGAAAGGGGGGGAGCGAGGGGTGGGAGAGAGAGAGGGGGGAGGAGAGAGAAAGGGGGGGGAAGAGAAAAAGGGGGGAGAAGAGGAAAGAGAAAGGGGGGAGGAGAGAGAAATAACAGGGAAGAAAGGGGAAAAAGGTGGCTGCTAGGTGAGGAGGGGGTGTTTGGGGAGAGAGAAAGGGGAGAGGGGAGAGAGAAATGGGTGAGGAGAGAGAGAAAGAAAGGGGGGGAAGATATACAAAGGGGCGGGGGAAAGAGAGAAATAACAGGGAAGAAAGAGGGGGAAAAGGGGGCTACTGGATGAGGAGGGGGTGTTGGGGGAGAGAGAAAGGGGAGAGGGGGAGAGAGAAATGGGTGAGGAGAGAGAGAAAGATATACAAAGGGGCGGGGGAAAGAGAGAAATAACAGGGAAGAAAGAGGGGGATAAGGGGGCTGCTGGATGAGGAGGGGGTGTCAAGGGAGGGAAGAGTAATGATGTAGAACTTCCGTTAGCCCTCAGGGCACCTTTCCATATATCTGGGACAATGTCCGACTCAACTGATGATGACCCACACAATGCCCAGTACTGATGACAGAGACCGCCACCCTCAATCCTCAGCCCTGTGTGAGCACGCTATCGCTCTATGTGAGCATTTCAGTTGCTGTTGGGTCTCGTTCAGTCACTGCAACTGTATCTTCTCATGAATCAGTAGTGTACTTTCACTACACTTTGAGGTGGTCTGTTCAAAGGGACATTCTTGTCTGCCTAGGCTGTAACCCATCTCAACGTTTCAGGGAGGCTTCAGCATGAAGATAAGACCAGTCAAAGAGGAGAAAAAAAAATCTTTCACACCAGTTCCCGCTCTTCTCTTTGCCCTGAGAACCTTGTCAAACACACACAAGACATACTACAGTCTAAATGAGCGGGGGAGAGGGACGGAAAGAGTAAGGAGCGATCCGCTGGAATGAGGTACCGTTCTACCCGTCGTCTAAGTGGAAAGGGGGGGGAGATTGTGTTTATGTGGAGTTGGTGAAGAAAAGCTTTTCTGTTTGGCCTGTTTGACATGACTGGGCTAAACTAATGATGCCTGTCTCTGTACCCTGTACTGTGAGTCAGAGTTACACGCTCAACTCCCCTTTTCTTCCCCTGTTTCCCCCTCCTCTCTCTTTGGTAGTTTGTACAATGTGGCGCCTGCTGAAAGAGCAGGCTTTTAGGTGCTTGGTAATTGGGTGCTGAAAGCACCCCGTATCCTGCCTATACGTTCTCCGTCAATGAGGTATGGCCCCGCGATGAGCACCAAGCTAAGGATCACACCCTGCATCATGTGTCATAGCAAATACAAGGCCCACCATCACCATCAATCGCGCTTATGTAAATGATCCAGCACGGGGATGGTTTTAGACCCAGAGAAATGGAAAAGGGTGACGGGAAAGAGAAACATGCTGGGAAGAAGATGAATGGACGTGTCTCTCTGTAGAGACTAAAAAGACCTGTCGGTTGTACACACGTGGTTAATGACCCCCCCCCCCCCCCCAAAGCTAGTCTGTATCATGAAGAGTGATACAAACTCAGACTCCTAAGGGGATACCTTTTTTTCTTTCATGTATGTCGGTTACAGCTTTATCATGTCAAATATTCCCGCTTTATTTTGTTATCACGTGGTCATCTGACCACACACACACACACACACACACACACAGACACACACACACACACACAGACACAGACATTCCCTCCCCAGAGACTCGGCTTCTAGAAATGTCAGTTACATTTTTCCAGTCTCTCTCGTCCCTCTCAACCAACCACGAACATGTTTTTCTTCCAGTGGCTAAGTTTATACAGTTGCTGATGTGGCGGAGAGCTTTTCCTGTGAAGAGGTTAGAAGGAGCTAGGGTACCAGGGATCGCTGGTCACATAACTGACCAAAACAAAAGCCGTTTCCATTGGAGTTATAGTAAGTACACTTGATTCCTTCTTGGCTCTGACACAACTTTTCCGCCGTTCTTTTGTTAGAAATGTAAATGGTGTCCTCCCATGGCATTCCACATGACCAGCTAGGTGAGGTGCAGAGCCCAGCGGATGAACTCTCTGTGTTCCAAATGGCTCTAATCTATCAATATCTATCTATTACCCATGGGCCCCTGGGGGAATGCACCACACACACTGGTTGTCTCTGAACAGCACCACACACACCCTGGTTGTCTCTGAACAGCACCACACACCCTGGTTGTCTCTGAACAGCACCACACACCCTGGTTGTCTCTGAACAGCACCATACGCTGGTTGTCTCTGAACAGCACCACACCCTGGGAGTCTCTGAACAGCACCACACACCCTGGTTGTCTCTGAACAGCACCACACACCCTGGTTGTCTCTGAACAGCACCACACACCCTGGTTGTCTCTGAACAGCACCACACACCCTGGTTGTCTCTGAACAGCACCACACACCCTGGTTGTCTCTGAACAGCACCATACGCTGGTTGTCTCTGAACAGCACCACACACCCTGGTTGTCTCTGAACAGCACCACACACACTGGTTGTCTCTGAACAGCACCACACCCTGGTTGTCTCTCAACAGCACCACACACTGGTTGTCTCTGAACAGCACCATACCCTGGTTGTCTCTGAACAGCACCAAACCCTGGGAGTCTCTGAACAGCACCACACACACACTGGTTGTCTCTGAACAGCACCAAACCCTGGGAGTCTCTGAACAGCACCACACCCTGGTTGTCTCTGAACAGCACCACACCCTAGTTGTCTCTGAACAGCACCATACACTGGTTGTCTCTGAACAGTTGACAGCTCCCAGGTGTTGGATTATTCTGGTGCACCAGGGCTGTTTTGTCAACAGCTCAGCGGCACCTCACATAACTGTACACAATGCTCACATGGCGTGATGAGAAGGGGGAGCGACTGAGGAGGAGGGCGGGAGGGAAAGGGGAGCGACAGAGGAGGGGGGGGGCGACAGAGGAGGGAAGGGGGGGGCGACAGAGGAGGGAAGGGGGGCGACAGAAGGAGGGAAGGGGGGTGACAGAAGGAGGGAAGGGGGGCGACAGAAGGAGGGAAGGGGAGCGACAGAAGGAGGGAAGGGGGGCGACAGAAGGAGGGAAGGGGGGCGACAGAAGGAGGGAAGGGGGGCGACAGAGGAGGGAAGGGGGGCGACAGAGGAGGGAAGGGGGGCGACAGAAGGAGGGAAGGGGAGCGACAGAAGGAGGGAAGGGGGGCGACAGAGGAGGGAAGGGGGGCGACAGAGGAGGGAAGGGGGGCGACAGAGGAGGGAAGGGGGGCGACAGAGGAGGGAAGGGGGGCGACAGAGGAGGGAAGGGGGGCGACAGAGGAGGGAAGGGGGGCGACAGAAGGAGGGAAGGGGGCGACAGAAGGAGGGAAGGGGGGGCGACAGAAGGAGGGAAGGGGGGCGACAGAGGAGGGAAGGGGGGCGACAGAGGAGGGAAGGGGGGCGACAGAGGAGGGAAGGGGGGCGACAGAGGAGGGAAGGGGAGCGACAGAAGGAGGGAAGGGGGGCGACAGAAGGAGGGAAGGGGGGCGACAGAAGGAGGGAAGGGGGGCGACAGAAGGAGGGAAGGGGGGGCGACAGAAGGAGGGAAGGGGGGGCGACAGAAGGAGGGAAGGGGGGCGACAGAGGAGGGAAGGGGGGCGACAGAGGAGGGAAGGGGGGCGACAGAGGAGGGAAGGGGGGCGACAGAAGGAGGGAAGGGGGCGACAGAAGGAGGGAAGGGGGGGCGACAGAAGGAGGGAAGGGGGGCGACAGAAGGAGGGAAGGGGGGCGACAGAAGGAGGGAAGGGGGGCGACAGAGGAGGGAAGGGGGGCGACAGAGGAGGGAAGGGGGGCGACAGAGGAGGGAAGGGGGGCGACAGAAGGAGGGAAGGGGAGCGACAGAAGGAGGGAAGGGGGGCGACAGAAGGAGGGAAGGGGGGCGACAGAAGGAGGGAAGGGGGGCGACAGAAGGAGGGAAGGGGGGGCGACAGAAGGAGGGAAGGGGGGGCGACAGAAGGAGGGAAGGGGGGCGACAGAGGAGGGAAGGGGGGCGACAGAGGAGGGAAGGGGGGCGACAGAGGAGGGAAGGGGGGCGACAGAAGGAGGGAAGGGGGCGACAGAAGGAGGGAAGGGGGGGCGACAGAAGGAGGGAAGGGGGGGCGACAGAAGGAGGGAAGGGGGGCGACAGAGGAGGGAAGGGGGGCGACAGAGGAGGGAAGGGGGGCGACAGAGGAGGGAAGGGGGGCGACAGAAGGAGGGAAGGGGGGCGACAGAAGGAGGGAAGGGGGGCGACAGAGGAGGGAAGGGGGCGACAGAAGGAGGGAAGGGGGGCGACAGAAGGAGGGAAGGGGGGCGACAGAAGGAGGGAAGGGGGGCGACAGAAGGAGGGAAGGGGGGCGACAAGGAGGGAAGGGGGGGCGACAGAAGGAGGGAAGGGGGGGCGACAGAAGGAGGGAAGGGGGGCGACAGAAGGAGGGAAGGGGGGCGACAGAAGGAGGGAAGGGGGGCGACAGAAGGAGGGAAGGGTGGCGACAGAGGAGGGAAAGGGGGCGACAGAAGGAGGGAAGGGGGGCGACAGAAGGAGGGAAGGGGGGCGACAGAAGGAGGGAAGGGGGCGACAGAAGGAGGGAAGGGGAGCGACGGAGGAGGGCAGGGGGAGGAGGAGGAGGGAAGGGGGAGTGACAGGAGGAGGAGGGAATAGGGAGTGACAGGAGGAGGAGGGAAGGGGGAGCAATGGAGGAGGTTGGAGGGAGGGAAGGGGGGAATTTACCAGTGCACAGCACTCTCTCCTCTCTGTTCTGAACTGAGACGAGCTCCCTGCAGCTCTGTCAAATCCCATTTATTCAGCCACTTCACCTCTCTCTGCACCTCTCTCTGCACTTCTCTCTGCACTTCTCTCTGCACCCAAATCAGAGCATGCGTCCCAAATGTCACCCTATTCCCTGTATAGTGCACTTCTTTTGATCAGGGCCCTTAAGGCACTATTGTAGTTCACTATAAACACAGGGCACTATAAAGGGAATAGGGTGCCATTTGGAACATATCCTGAGCTTTGTTTATGTGGCCCTTTGAAAGCCTGTCTCTGTCGTCTGTCTGTCTGTCTGTCTGTCTGTCTGTCTGTCTGTCTGTCTGTCTGTCTGTCTGTCTGTCTGTCTGTCTCTCTCTCTGTCTCTCTGTCTGTCTGTCTGTCTGTCTGTCTGTCTGTCTCTGTCTGTCTCTGTCTGTCTGTCTCTGTCTGTCTGTCTCTGTCTGTCTGTCTCTGTCTGTCTGTCTCTGTCTGTCTCTGTCTGTCTCTGTCTGTCTCTGTCTGTCTCTGTCTGTCTGTCTCTGTCTGTCTCTGTCTGTCTCTGTCTGTCTGTCTGTCTCTGTCTGTCTCTGTCTGTCTGTCTGTCTCTCTCTTTCTGTCTGTGTCTGTCTCTCTCTTTCTGTCTGGCCTCAGGGATATTTGACATGGTATTAGGTTTGATAAGAGAACAGGTTTAGTCAACCTCACTACCTCTAGCTCCATTCTTCTCCGTGGACGACGGTGGCAGTAAAGTTGAAATGGCTGACGTTTTTGTTTGAATTGGATCTATGTTTTGGAGTGGAAGGAGCTGGAGCCTCAGGATTCACGTGAGAAAGTAAACCGTGTTTTATCATCACATTCAAGCTTCCATCATCCTTCCGTCATCCTTCCATCGTCCTTCCATCATCCCATCTCTGTGACTTAGACCAGTGTTTATGTGAGTGAGTGCTCCTATAAGGCACACCTCCGGTGCACTCTTTTAAACAGACGTGTGTTAAATGGCAGGTTGAAGGAGCAATCAGCAGTTGAAACAATAACAAAAGGTTTTCCCCCGTCACTGTTTCAGTAAAAAGCTGAGGGAATGAGACTGGAGAAATGTAACCACTCTCAAATTCATAGACAGAGCTATGGATTCAAGGACTGACCATCCATGACATCATCAACAGTATAGTTTCATCAATGTTTGTTTACATTTACTCTGTATTCAAACATTGGAGTGAAACAATGAAGCTTTTATTTTGAGTTCTGATCAGTGGAGGCTGCTGATGGGAGGACGGCTCATAATAATGTCTGGAACGGAGTTAATGGAATGGCATCAAACATATGGAAACCATGGAAACCACGTGTTTGATGTTGTTGATACCTTTCCACCTATTCCGCTCCAGCCATTACCATGTGCCCATCCCTCCCCATTTAAGGTACCACCAACCTCCTGTGGTTCTGAAGTAGAACCAGCTTATATTTTGTGTTCTGATGAGGTACGACAGTTGAATTAAGCTCACAAGCCATTATAACTTAGAATCTTCAAGAATCAATGGGTATACTGTTTATCAATGGGTACATAAGATTCATTTTTAAGCCCAAAAATCTATGTTGCAACTGCAGATTTCCCATTTAAACCAAGAACACGCCACATACACACTTCCCCTGCTGTTTGAAGTCAAAACCGATGGCTGACCTTTCCCCTAATTACAATATAATTGAATTGAATTGGCCTCATTGGTCTGAAGTACAACGTCAATGATACATATGTCTACCAGGCTGCAAGGAGTAGTGGGACACAGAGTTACCAGGAAAGAGATATCTTTCCAAATTACTCAACTTCAGTTCACCTCAATTTGTCCTTGTGCATGAAGATCTACAATTTCAAGATGTCCCTTGTTTTAGGGGAATAGGGAATAATATGGATTTAATCATTTCAGGAGTTAATTTTAAATGTTCTTACTCCTGTTACAGGTTTGACTGAGAACCATTAAAGGGATAGTTGACCCAAATGCCAAAATGACATTGTTAATAAAGCATGAATTGCTGTTTTACCTTGTCCATAGACTGCTTTACAGGGAAAGGAAACCAGTGTGTCATTTTGTTATTTTGGGAGAACTAGCCGTTTAACAAAACATGTTATTTGTTTTGGGGGGTAAAATGGATTATCGTGAGGTGTCAAAGTTCTTTGATGAGAGGAGCGGTGGCAAAGACGAAAGAGCCAAGAGTGCCAATCATCAGCCTTTGATTAACAGCCCCGAAAATATACATCCTGTCCTGTAAACCCCTCCTCTTCTTCAGTATCCTGTAAACCCCCCCTCTTCTTCAGTATCCTGTCCTGAAACCCCTCCTCTTCTTCAGTATCCTGTCCTGTAAACCCCTCCTCTTCTTAAGTATCCTGTCCTGTAAACCCCTCCTCTTCGCCAGTATCCTGTCCTGTAAACCCCTCATCTTCTTCAGTATCCTGTCCTGTAAACCCCTCCTCTTCTTCAGTATCCTGTCCTGTTAACCCCTCCTCTTCTTAAGTATCCTGTCCTGTAAACCCCTCATCTTCTTCAGTATCCTGTCCTGTAATCCCCTCCTCTTCTTAAGTATCCTGTCCTGTAAACCCCTCCTCTTCTTCAGTATCCTGTCCTGTAAACCCCTCCTCTTCTTCAGTATCCTGTAAACCCCTCCTCTTCTTCGGTATCCTGTAAACCCCTCCTCTTCTTGAGTATCCTGTAAACCCCTCCTCTTCTTCAGTATCCTGTAAACCCCTCCTCTTCTTCAGTATTCTGTAAACCCCTCCTCTTCTTCACTATCCTGTAAACCCCTCCTCTTCTTCAGTATCCTGTCCTGTAAACCCCTCCTCTTCTTCACTATCCTGTCCTGTAAACCCCTCCTCATCTTCAGTATCCTGTCCTGTAAACCCCTCCTCTTCTTCAGTATCCTGTCCTGTTAACCCCTCCTCTTCTTCAGTATCCTGTCCTGTAAACCCCTCATCTTCTTCAGTATCCTGTCCTGTAAACCCCTCCTCTTCTTCAGTATCCTGTCCTGTAAACCCCTCCTCTTCTTCAGTATCCTGTCCTGTAAACCCCTCTTCTTCTTCAGTATCCTGTCCTGTAAACCCCTCTTCTTCTTCAGTATCCTGTCCTGTAAACCCCTCCTCTTCTTCACTATCCTGTCCTGTAAACCCCTCCTCATCTTCACTATCCTGTCCTGTAAACCCCTCCTCTTCTTCAGTATCCTGTCCTGTAAACCCCTCCTCTTCTTCAGTATCCTGTCCTGTTAACCCCTCCTCTTCTTCAGTATCCTGTCCTGTAAACCCCTCCTCTTCTTCAGTATCCTGTCCTGTAAACCCCTCCTCTTCTTCAGTATCCTGTCCTGTAAACCCCTCCTCTTCTTCAGTATCCTGTCCTGTAAACCCCTCCTCTTCTTCAGTATCCTGTCCTGTAAACCCCTCCTCTTCTTCAGTATCCTGTCCTGTAAACCCCTCCTCTTCTTTAGTATCCTGTCCTGTTAACCCCTCATCTTCTTCAGTATCCTGTCCTGTTAACCCCTCATCTTCTTCAGTATCCTGTCCTGTAAACCCCTCCTCTTCTTCAGTATCATGTCCTGTAAACCCCTCCTCTTCTTCAGTATCCTGTCCTGTAAACCCCTCCTCTTCTTGAGTATCCTGTAAACCCCTCCTCTTCTTCAGTATCCTGTAAACCCCTCCTCTTCTTCAGTATCCTGTCCTGTAAACCCCTCCTCTTCGTCAGTATCCTGTCCTGTAAACTCCACTCAAAGTCCTATCTTTACTACACAAATAGATGGTTTCCCAGACACAGATTAAGTATTTTCCTGAACTAAAAAGTATCTTTGATTCTCCACTGAAAGCCCTTTTTAGTCCAGGACTACTGTTAGAACAGTCTCGATGTTGAAATGATCTGACATGTCTGGTGTAATATGGCTGCTTTTTAGGCTTAATCTGTATCCAGGAAACCGCCCCAAGAAGACAACTGGCAAAAGTAATGAATGTCCCCAAAAGTCACACATGTCTTTTATACGCTGAGTAGATAAAACATTAGGAACATCTGCTCTTTCCATGACATACCAGACTACTGACCAGGTGAAAGCTATGATCCCTTATTGATGTCACTTGTTAAATCCACTTCAATCAGTGTAGATGAAGGAGAGGAGACGGGTTTAAGAAGTAGTTTTAAGGCTTAAGGCAATTGAGACATGGATAGTGTATGTGTGCCGTTCAGAGGGTGAAGGGATAAGACAAAAGGTTTAAGTGCCTTTGAACGGGGTATGGTAGTAGGTGCCAGGCAGGCGCACCGGTTTGTGTCAAGAACTGCAACGCTGCTGGGTTTTTCACGCTTAACAGTTTCCCGTGTGTATCAAGAATGCTCCACCACCCAAAGGACATCCAGCCAACTTGACACAACTGTGGGAAGCATTGGAGTCAACATGGACCAGCATCCCTGTGGAACGCTTTCGACACCTTGTAGAGTCCATGGCTAGAAGAGGCAATTCTGTGGGCAGATTGGGGATGCAACACAATATTAGGAAGGTGTTCCTAATGTTTTTTACACTCAGTGTATACGTCGAATACATGTTAAGGGACTAGGCTTTCTGTAAAGCTATTGTCTATACATAATAAGGATAATGTCCCACTTCTTTTGGCTACCTGGTTCCATGGTCTTCCACTCTGTCTGGAAAGCTCTTCCGTTGTTGACAGATTGGACGATTTGATCGGTGTGAAGTCAATCTTTGGAGTGGGTATCATATGACTGCTAGTGTTTATTGTAACAAGGAAGGACACTTACTTTTTTTTTGTTGTTGGACGATCTCCACGATGCAGCTGTGAAGCATCTGGTCTGAATGAGTGTGCCAGAATGAATGAAAACCCCCTCTAACGTATGAATGAAAGTTCTCTGTGTCCCAAATGGCATCCGTATTTCCTATAGTGTACACTACTTTTGAACCGGGTCCATAGGGCTCTTGTTAAAAGTAGTGCGCATGGGACAGGATACTATTTAGAACACTTACGTCTTTGGACTTTCTTCTCCTGATGTGACAAACAGGTGCTCTTTTGAAACGGGATGTGTGTGTAGGAAATGCTGGAGACTATAGTACAACAATGGCTACTTGAATGTGACTATTTTGAAATATGATTTCCAAGACTTTGCCATGTTATCTTTTTTTTTGTGAACACCTGTTTATTATTGACTTGTACAACAACGTTATAATCAATGAGAAACAAAAACAAATGTTGAATCCAGCCCATCCCAACCCCATCCCAACCCCATCCCCAGCCCATCCCAACCCCAGCTCACCCCAACCCCATCCCAGCTCACCCCAACCCCATCCCAGCCCATCCCAACCCCATCCCATCCCATCCCAACCCCAGCCCATCCCCAGCCCATCCCCAGCCCATCCCATCCCAACCCCAGCTCATCCCAACCCCAGCTCATCCCAACCCCAGCTCATCCCAACCCCAGCTCATCCAACCCCATCCCAACCCAACCCCAGCTCATCCCAACCCCAGCTCATCCCAACCCCATCCCAACCCAACCCCAGTTCATCCAACCCCATCCCAACCCAACCCCAGCTCATCCAACCCCAGCTCATCTCAACCCCAGCCCACCCCAGCTCATCCAACCCCAGCTCATCCAACCCCAGCTCATCCCAACCCCAGCTCATCCCAACCCCAGCTCATCTCAACCCCAGCCCACCCAACCCCAGCTCATCCAACCCCAGCTCATCCCAACCCCAGCTCATCCCAACCCCAGCTCATCCCAACCCCAGCTCATCTCATCCCCAGCTCATCCCAACCCCAGCTCATCCCAACCCCATCCCATCCCAACCCCATCCCATCCCCAGCCCATCCCATCCCCAGCCCATCCCAACCCCAGCTCATCCCAACCCCAGCTCATCCCAACCCCATCCCAACCCCATCCCAACCCCATCCCAACCCCAGCTCATCCCAACCCCATCCCAACCCCAGCTCATCCCAACCCCAGCCCATCCCATCCCAACCCCAGCTCATCCCAACCCCAGCTCATCCCAACCCCAGCTCATCCCAACCCCAGCTCATCCCAACCCCAGCTCATCCAACCCCAGCTCATCCAACCCCAGCTCATCCCAACCCCAGCTCATCCCAATCCCAGCTCATCCCAATCCCAGCTCATCCCAACCCCAGCTCATCCCAACCCCAGCTCATCCAACCCCAGCTCATCCCAACCCCAGCTCATCCAACCCCAGCTCATCCCAACCCCAGCTCATCCAACCCCAGCTCATCCCAACCCCAGCTCATCCCAACCCCAGCCCATCCCAACCCCAGCCCATCCCAACCCCAGCTCATCCCAACCCCAGCTGATCCCAACCCCAGCTCATCCCAACCCCAGCTCATCCAACCCCAGCTCATCCAACCCCATCCCAGCTCATCCCAACCCCAGCTCATCCCAACCCCATCCCAACCCCAGCTCATCTCAACCCCAGCCCATCCCATCCCAACCCAACCCCAGCTCATCCAACCCCATCCCAACCCCAGCTCATCCCAACCCCAGCTCATCCCAACCCCAGCTCATCCCAACCCCAGCTCATCCCAACCCCAGCCCATCCCAACCCCGGCTCATCCCAACCCCGGCTCATCCCAACCCCGGCTCATCCCAACCCCGGCTCATCCCAACCCCGGCTCATCCCAACCCCAGCTCATCCCAACCCCAGCTCACCCCAACCCCAGCTCATCCCAACCCCAGCTCACCCCAACCCCAGCTCATCCCAACCTGCTCATCCCAACCCCAGCCCATCCCAACCCCAGCTCATCCAACCCGCTCATCCCAACCCCAGCTCATCCCAACCCCAGCTCATCCCAACCCCATCCCAACCCCATCCCAACCCAACCCCAGCCCATCCCAACCCCATCCCAACCCCATCCCAACCCAACCCCAGCTCATCCCAACCCCAGCTCATCCCAACCCTAGCTCATCCCAACCCAACCCCAGCTCATCCCAACCCCAGCTCATCCCAACCCCAGCTCATCCCAACCCAACCCCAAAATGACTTGTTTTTGTGACAAAACTAATGAAGGTGTGATTGTTGCTTGTGAATCCTAAGTCTAACCCTCTGTCTCTCTGTCTTGTCCTTGTTGCTAACATTCTGATTGAGGTTGTTGCTTGTGAATCCTAAGTCTAACCCTCTGTCTCTCTGTGTCCTGTCCTTATAGCTAACGTTCTGGACAGTATGTTGCTGAGGACTTTGGGGAAGGCGGCGGTGGACAGTGGAAAGGACGCCAGTGGGAACACAGCCCCAGCCCTGCCCCAGCGACAGCTCTGGTGTTACTGCTATCACCACTGTCCTGAGGACTCCACCAACAACACCTGCAGGTGTGGGCCCAACACACACACACACACACACACACACACACACACACACACACACACACACACACACACACACACACACACACACACACACACACACACACACACACACACACACACACACACACACACACAAACGGATGTATGCGCACACACACACACATGCACTCATGAATGTACTCTCTCTCTCACACACACACAGACACACACACACACACATTTATTGTAATATCCTTGTGGGGACCAAACAATTGATTCCCATTACAAAATCATATTTTCCCTAACTCCTAAACGTAAACCCTAAGCCTAAAGTAGCCTTTTTCTTTGTGGGGACCGGTGAAATGTCCCCACTTGTCCAAATTCCTTGTTTTACTATTCTTGTGAGGACTTCTGGTACCCATAAGGATAGTAAAACCAAACACACACACACACAAATGCAAAACCATACTCACACGCACACACTATATCCTACGCATATATTTGATGCTCGTCTTGCACATGTAGATCCAACACTCTGGCCCATCCACATTCACAGTGCTGATCTCAGATCAGGTTCTCTCTGTCCATATAATCTTATTAATTATGATCTAAAAGGGAAAACTGATCCTAGACCAGCATTTTTAAACGATTAGGCTGTATTGATAACCATGGAAGAGAAACTGTTTCAGTACTTCACCTTAGTGCAGTACACTTACAGTATGATGTAACAGTTTCATGTGTATTGTTCTGCCTAATGCAGTTTGTTTGGAGGGAAAACGCTCGCTGACACGTTCCCTGTCGATGTGTTTTCCCCTTAGCAACTCAACCCTCAAATATTCCCTGACGTTCCCATATTATTGCCTGATGTGCTGTGCTAATTAGTTTAACGCACAAGCGGTCACACACAATAACATCAGTGGCTAATTACTCTGTCTCTTGCCAACTTTGAATATAACATGAATTCTTCATTATTAACGTCATGAAACAGAAGTCGTCTGGGCTAATATTTAACTCCAATAACAACCCTGAACGTGACCTGTTAGTAAAGCTGCACACACACAAACACTCACTCACACTATTCCTGTGAGGACTTTTTGGGTACCAAAAATGTATTCCCATTCAAAATCCCTTTTACCCCTAAACCTAAACCCCGGAGACTTTTTACAAGTGAGGACCGGCAAAATGTCATCACTTCTCAGAATTTTTGTTGGCTCACTATTCTTGTGAGGCCTTCTGATAATCACAAGTATAGTAAACTGTGTACACACACACACACACACACACACCAGCTGTGAATGGTACTCACAACATTTGACTAATTAGCCCCGATCACTAATTAATTAGATGAAGCTGTTGATAATATACATTATTAATAAATACATGAAGTCATTGTGCTGGACATAATAGAAATGACTGATGATCATTTTTATGCTTATTGATTTGTGCTATTAATGCAGTAATGGTGATAATGTATATAGTAATGATGTATGTGAAGCACCTTGTACTGCTTTTTTTTTTGGTACGAAATAAAGTTTGATTTGATTGTGATGATCTAGATGGTAATGTAATGCGTTGTGTTCTAGGATGGATAATGATCTGAGTAATGGTGATAGTGCAGGTAGATTGTGATGATCTAGATGGTAATGTAATGCGTTGTGTTCTAGGATGGATAATGATCTGAGTAATGGTGATAGTGCAGGTAGATTGTGATGATCTAGATGGTAATGTAATGCGTTGTGATTTAGGACGGATGGGTACTGCTTCACCATGGTGGATGAAGAGGAGGGAGGGGTCCCTGTTCTCACATCAGGATGTCTGGGTCTGGTGGGATCAGAGTTCCAGTGCAGGGTAAGTCTGAGGACCACCACCACACTGAGACCACCCCACTCCACCCCACTGAAACCACTCCACCACACTGAAACCACCCCACTCTACCACAGTGAATCCACCGCACTCCACCACACTGAAACCACTCCACCACACTGAAACCACCCCACTCTACCACACTTAAACCACCCCACTCCACCACACTAAAACCACCCCACTCCACCACACTAAAACCACCCCACCACACTGAAACCATCCCACTCTACCACACTAAAACCACCCCACTCCACCACACTAAAACCACCCCACCACACTGAAACCATCCCACTCTACCACACTGAAACCACTCCACCACACTGAAACCACCCCACTCTACCACAGTGAATCCACCCCACTCTACCACACTGAAACCACTCCACCACACTAAAACCACCCCACTCCACCACACTGAAACCACCCCACTCCACCACACTGAAACCACCCCACTCTACCACAGTGAAACCACCCCACCACAGTGAAACCACCTCACCACACTAAAACCACCCCCCTCTACCACACTGAAACCACCCCACCACAGTGAAACCACCCCACCACACTGAAACCACCCCACTCCACCACACTGAAACCACCCCACTAAACCACACTGAAACCACCCCACTAAACCACACTGAAACCACCCCACTCCACCACACTGAAACCACCCCACTCTACCACACTGAAACCACCCCACTCTACCACAGTGAAACCACCCCACTCCACCACACTGAAACCACCCCACTCTACCACACTGAAACCACCCCACTCTACCACACTGAAACCACCACACTGAAACCACCCCACTCTACCACAGTGAATCCACCCCACTCTACCGCACTGAATCCACCGCACTGAATCCACCCCACTCTACCACACTAAAACCACCCCACTCCACCACACTGAAACCACCCCACTCTACCACACTGAAACCACTCTACCACACTGAAACCACTCTACCACACTGAAACCACTCTACCACACTGAAACCACTCTACTCCACTGAAACCACCCCACTCCACCACACTGAAACCACCCCACTCTACCACACTGAAACCACCCTACTCCAACACACTGAAACCACCCCACACTACCACACTGAAACCACCCCACTCCAACACACTGAAACCACCCCACCACACTGAAACTACCCCACCACACTGAAACCACCCCACCACACTGAAACCACCCCACTCTACCACACTGAAACCACCCCACCCCACCACACTGAAACCACCCCACCCTACCACACTGAAACCACCCCACTCTACCACACTGAAACCACCCCACTCTACCACACTGAAACCACCCCACTCCACCACACTGAAACCACCCCACTCCACCACACTGAAACCACCCCACTCCACCACACTGAAACCACCTCACTCCACCACACTGAAACCCCCCCACTCCACCACACTGAAACCACTCCACTCTACCACAGTGAAACCACCCCACTCCACCACACTGAAACCACTCCACTCTACCACACTGAAACCACCTCACTCCACCACACTGAAACCACCCCACTCCACCACACTGAAACCACTCCACTCTACCACACTGAAACCACCCCACTCCACCACACTGAAACCACCCCACTCCACAACACTGAAACCACCTCACTCCACCACACTGAAACCACCCCACTCCACCACACTGAAACCACCCCACTCCACCACACTGAAACCACCCCACTCTACCACAGTGAAACCACCCCACCACACTAAACCCCCCCCCCCTCTACCACACTGAAATCACCCCACTCCACCACACTGAAACCACCCCACTCCACCACACTGAAACCACCCCACTCTACCACACTGAAACCACTCTACTCCACTGAAACCACCCCACTCCACCACACTGAAACCACCCCACTCTACCACACTGAAACCACCCTACTCCAACACACTGAAACCACCCCACACTACCACACTGAAACCACCCCACTCCAACACACTGAAACCACCCCACTCCACCACACTGAAACCACCCCACCACACTGAAACCACCCCACCACACTGAAACCACCCCACTCTACCACACTGAAACCACCCCACCCCACCACACTGAAACCACCCCACTCTACCACACTGAAACCACCCCACTCTACCACACTGAAACCACCCCACTCTACCACACTGAAACCACCCCACTCCACCACACTGAAACCACCCCACTCCACCACACTGAAACCACCCCACTCCACCACACTGAAACCACCTCACTCCACCACACTGAAACCACCCCACTCCACCACACTGAAACCACTCCACTCTACCACAGTGAAACCACCCCACTCCACCACACTGAAACCACCCCACTCCACCACACTGAAACCACCTCACTCCACCACACTGAAACCACCCCACTCCACCACACTGAAACCACTCCACTCTACCACAGTGAAACCACCCCACTCCACCACAGTGAAACCACTCCACCACACTGAAACCACCTCACTCCACCACACTGAAACCACCCCACTCCACCACACTGAAACCACCCCACTCCACCACACTGAAACCACCCCACTCCACCACACTGAAACCACCCCACTCCACCACACTGAAACCACCCCACTCCACCACACTGAAACCACCCCACTCCACCACACTGAAACCACCCCACTCTACCACAGTGAAACCACCCCACCACACTAAACCCCCCCCCCCCTCTACCACACTGAAATCACCCCACTCCACCACACTGAAACCACTCTACCACACTGAAACCACTCCACCACACTGAAACCACCCCACTCTACCACAGTGAAACCACCCCACCACACTAAACCCCCCCCCTCTACCACACTGAAATCACCCCACTCCACCACACTGAAACCACCCCACTCCACCACACTGAAACCACCCCACTCCACCACACTGAAACCACCCCACTCTACCACACTGAAACCACCCCACTCTACCACACTGAAACCACCCCACTCCACCACACTGAAACCACCCCACTCTACCACACTGAAACCACTCTACCACACTGAAACCACTCCACCACACTGAAACCACCCCACTCTACCACAGTGAATCCACCCCACTCCAACACACTAAAACCACTCCACTCTACCACAGTGAAACCACCCCACTCTGCCACACTGAAACCACCTCACTCCACCACACTGAAACCACCCCACTCTATCACACTGAAACCACCCCACTCTACCACACTGAAACCACCCCACTCTACCACACTGAAACCACTCCACTCTACCACACTGAATCCACTCCACTCTACCACACTAAAACCACCCCACCACACTGAAACCACCCCACTCTACCACACTGAAACCACCCCACTCCACCAAACTGAAACCACCTCAGTCCACCACACTGAAACCACTCTACCACACTGAAACCACCCCACTCTACCACACTGGAACCACCCCACTCCACCACACTGAAACCACCCCACTCTACCACCTTGAAACCACTCTACCACACTGAAACCACCCCACTATACCACAGTGAATCCACCCCACTCTACCACACTGAAACCACCCAACTCCACCACACTGAAACCACTCCACTCTACCACACTGAAACCACCCCACTCTACCACAGTGAAACCACCCCACCACAGTGAAACCACCCCACCACACTGAAACCACCCCACTCCACCACACTGAAACCACCCCACTCCACCACACTGAAACCACCCCACTCTACCACACTGAAACCACCCCACCACACTGAAACCACCCCACTCTACCACAGTGAAACCACCCCACTCCACCACACTGAAACCACCCCACTCTACCACACTGAAACCACCACACTGAAACCACCCCACTCTACCACAGTGAATCCACCCCACTCTACCGCACTGAATCCACCGCACTGAATCCACCCCACTCCACCACAGTGAAACCACCCCACTCTACCACACTAAAACCACCCCACTCCACCACACTGAAACCACCCCACTCTACCACACTGAAACCACTCTACCACACTGAAACCACTCTACCACACTGAAACCACCCCACTCTACCACACTGAAACCACCCCACTCTACCACACTGAAACCACTCTACCACACTGAAACCACTCTACCACACTGAAACCACCCCACTCAAACACACTGAAACCACCCCACTCAAACACACTGAAACCACCCCACTCCACCACACTGAAACCACCCCACCACACTGAAACCACCCCACCACACTGAAACCACCCCACTCTACCACACTGAAACCACCCCACCCCACCACACTGAAACCACCCCACTCTACCACACTGAAACCACCCCACTCTACCACACTGAAACCACCCCACTCTACCACACTGAAACCACCCCACTCTACCACACTGAAACCACCCCACTCCACCACACTGAAACCACCCCACTCCACCACACTGAAACCACCTCACTCCACCACACTGAAACCACCCCACTCCACCACACTGAAACCACCCCACTCCACCACACTGAAACCACCCCACTCCACCACACTGAAACCACCTCACTCCACCACACTGAAACCACCCCACTCCACCACACTGAAACCACTCCACTCCACCACACTGAAACCACTCCACTCTACCACACTGAAACCACCCCACTCCACCACACTGAAACCACCTCACTCCACCACACTGAAACCACCCCACTCCACCACACTGAAACCACCCCACTCCACCACACTGAAACCACCCCACTCCACCACACTGAAACCACCCCACTCTACCACAGTGAAACCACCCCACCACACTAAACCCTCCCCCTCTACCACACTGAAACCACCCCACTCCACCACACTGAAACCACCCCACTCTACCACACTGAAACCACCCCACTCTACCACACTGAAACCACCCCACTCCACCACACTGAAACCACCCCACTCTACCACACTGAAACCACTCTACCACACTGAAACCACTCCACCACACTGAAACCACCCCACTCTACCACAGTGAATCCACCCCACTTTACCGCACTGAATCCACCGCACTGAATCCACCCCACTCCACCACAGTGAAACCACCCCACTCTACCACACTAAAACCACCCCACTCCACCACACTGAAACCACCCCACTCTACCACACTGAAACCACTCTACCACACTGAAACCACTCTACCCCACTGAAACCACCCCACTCCACCACACTGAAACCACCCCACTCTACCACACTGAAACCACCCTACTCCAACACACTGAAACCACCCCACTCTACCACACTGAAACCACCCCACTCCAACACACTGAAACCACCCCACTCCACCACACTGAAACCACCCCACCACACTGAAACCACCCCACCACACTGAAACCACCCCACCACACTGAAACCACCCCACTCTACCACACTGAATCCACCCCTCCCTACCACACTGAAACCACCCCACTCTACCACACTGAAACCACCCCACTCTACCACACTGAAACCACCCCACTCTACCACACTGAAACCACCCCACTCTACCACACTGAAACCACCCCACTCCACCACACTGAAACCACCCCACTCCACCACACTGAAACCACCCCACTCCACCACACTGAAACCACCTCACTCCACCACACTGAAACCACCCCACTCCACCACACTGAGACCACTCCACTCCACCACACTGAAACCACTCCACTCCACCACAGTGAAACCACCCCACCACACTAAACCCCCCCCTCTACCACACTGAAATCACCCCACTCCACCACACTGAAACCACCCCACTCCACCACACTGAAACCACCCCACTCTACCACACTGAAACCACCCCACTCTACCACACTGAAACCACCCCACTCCACCACACTGAAACCACCCCACTCTACCACACTGAAACCACTCTACCACACTGAAACCACTCCACCACACTGAAACCACCCCACTCTACCACAGTGAATCCACCCCACTTTACCGCACTGAATCCACCGCACTGAATCCACCCCACTCCACCACAGTGAAACCACCCCACTCTACCACACTAAAACCACCCCACTCCACCACACTGAAACCACCCCACTCTACCACACTGAAACCACTCTACCACACTGAAACCACTCTACCCCACTGAAACCACCCCACTCCACCACACTGAAACCACCCCACTCTACCACACTGAAACCACCCTACTCCAACACACTGAAACCACCCCATTCTACCACACTGAAACCACCCCACTCCAACACACTGAAACCACCCCACTCCACCACACTGAAACCACCCCACCACACTGAAACCACCCCACCACACTGAAACCACCCCACCACACTGAAACCACCCTACTCTACCACACTGAATCCACCCCTCCCTACCACACTGAAACCACCCCACTCTACCACACTGAAACCACCCCACTCTACCACACTGAAACCACCCCACTCTACCACACTGAAACCACCCCACTCTACCACACTGAAACCACCCCACTCCACCACACTGAAACCACTCCACTCCACCACACTGAAACCACCTCACTCCACCACACTGAAACCACCCCACTCCACCACACTGAAACCACTCCACTCCACCACACTGAAACCACCCCACTCTACCACAGTGAAACCACCCCACCACACTAAACCCCCCCCCCTCTACCACACTGAAATCACCCCACTCCACCACACTGAAACCACCCCACTCCACCACACTGAAACCACCCCACTCTACCACACTGAAACCACCCCACTCTACCACACTGAAACCACCCCACTCCACCACACTGAAACCACCCCACTCCACCACACTGAAACCACCCCACTCCACCACACTGAAACCACCTCACTCCACCACACTGAAACCACCCCACTCCACCACACTGAAACCACTCCACTCTACCACAGTGAAACCACCCCACTCCACCACACTGAAACCACCTCACTCCACCACACTGAAACCACCCCACTCCACCACACTGAAACCACTCCACTCTACCACACTGAAACCACCCCACTCTACCACACTGAAACCACCTCACTCCACCACACTGAAACCACCTCACTCCACCACACTGAAACCACCCCACTCCACCACACTGAAACCACCCCACTCCACCACACTGAAACCACCCCACTCTACCACAGTGAAACCACCCCACCACACTAACCCCCCCCCCTCTACCACACTGAAATCACCCCACTCCACCACACTGAAACCACCCCACTCCACCACACTGAAACCACCCCACTCTACCACACTGAAACCACCCCACTCTACCACACTGAAACCACCCCACTCCACCACACTGAAACCACCCCACTCTACCACACTGAAACCACTCTACCACACTGAAACCACTCTACCACACTGAAACCACTCCACCACACTGAAACCACCCCACTCTACCACAGTGAATCCACCCCACTCTACCGCACTGAATCCACCGCACTGAATCCACCCCACTCCACCACAGTGAAACCACCCCACTCTACCACACTAAAACCACCCCACTCCACCACACTGAAACCACCCCACTCTACCACACTGAAACCACTCTACCACACTGAAACCACTCTACCCCACTGAAACCACCCCACTCCACCACACTGAAACCACCCCACTCTACCACACTTAAACCACCCTACTCCAACACACTGAAACCACCCCACTCTACCACACTGAAACCACCCCACTCCAACACACTGAAACCACCCCACTCCACCACACTGAAACCACCCCACCACACTGAAACCACCCCACCACACTGAAACCACCCCACCACACTGAAACCACCCCACTCTACCACACTGAATCCAACCCTCCACACCACACTGAAACCACCCCACTCTACCACACTGAAACCACCCCACTCTACCACACTGAAACCACCCCACTCAACCACACTGAAACCACCCCACTCTACCACACTGAAACCACCCCACTCCACCACACTGAAACCACCCCACTCCACCACACTGAAACCACCCCACTCCACCACACTGAAACCACCTCACTCCACCACACTGAAACCACCCCACTCCGCCACACTGAGACCACTCCACTCCACCACACTGAAACCACTCAACTCCACCACACTGAAACCACTCCACTCCACCACACTGAAACCACCCCACTCCACCACACTGAAACCACTCCACTCC
This sequence comes from Salvelinus fontinalis, assembly GCF_029448725.1. Taxonomy (NCBI): domain Eukaryota; kingdom Metazoa; phylum Chordata; class Actinopteri; order Salmoniformes; family Salmonidae; genus Salvelinus; species Salvelinus fontinalis. The sequence continues at coordinate 9,426,591 of NC_074668.1, forward strand.
ACCACACTGAGACCACCTCACTCCACCACACTGAAACCACTCCACTCCACCACACTGAAACCACCCCACTCCACCACACTGAAACCACCCCACTCCACCACACTGAAACCACCCCACTCCACCACACTGAAACCACCTCACTCCACCACACTGAAACCACTCCACTCCACCACACTGAAACCACCTCACTCCACCACACTGAAACCACCCCACTCCACCACACTGAAACCACCCCACTCCACCACACTGAAACCACCCCACTCCACCACACTGAAACCACCTCACTCCACCACACTGAAACCACCCCACTCCACCACACTGAAACCACTCCACTCTACCACAGTGAAACCACCCCACCACACTAACCCCCCCCCCCCTCTACCACACTGAAATCACCCCACTCCACCACACTGAAACCACCCCACTCCACCACACTGAAACCACCCCACTCTACCACACTGAAACCACCCCACTCTACCACACTGAAACCACCCCACTCCACCACACTGAAACCACCCCACTCTACCACACTGAAACCACTCTACCACACTGAAACCACTCTACCACACTGAAACCACTCTACCACACTGAAACCACTCCACCACACTGAAACCACCCACTCTACCACAGTGAATCCACCCCACTCTACCGCACTGAATCCACCGCACTGAATCCACCCCACTCCACCACAGTGAAACCTCCCCACTCGACCACACTGAAACCACCCCACTCTACCACACTGAAACCACCCCACTCCACCACAGTGAATCCACCCCACTCCACCACACTAAAACCACTCCACTCTACCACAGTGAAACCACCCCACTCTGCCACACTGAAACCACCTCACTCCACCACACTGAAACCACCCCACTCTACCACACTGAAACCACCCCACTCTACCACACTGAAACCACCCCACTCTACCACACTGAAACCACTCCACTCTACCACACTGAATCCACTGCACTCGACCACACTAAAACCACCCCACCACACTGAAACCACCCCACTCTACCACACTGAAACCACCCCACTCCACCACACTGAAACCACTCTACCACACTGAAACCACCCCACTCCACCACACTGAAACCACTCCACTCCACCACACTGAAACCACTCCACTCCACCACACTGAAACCACTCCACTCCACCACACTGAAACCACTCCACTCCACCACACTGAAACCACCTCACTCCACCACACTGAAACCACCCCACTCCACCACACTGAAACCACTCCACTCTACCACACTGAAACCACCACACTGAAACCACCTCACTCCACCACACTGAAACCAGTCCACTCCACCACAGTGAAACCACCCCACCACACTAAAACCCCCCCCCCTCTACCACACTGAAATCACCCCACTCCACCACACTGAAACCACCCCACTCCACCACACTGAAACCACCCCACTCTACCACACTGAAACCACCCCACTCTACCACACTGAAACCACCCCACTCCACCACACTGAAACCACCCCACTCCACCACACTGAAACCACCCCACTCCACCACACTGAAACCACTCCACTCTACCACACTGAAACCACCCCACTCTACCACACTGAAACCACCCCACTCCACCACACTGAAACCACCCCACTCCACCACACTGAAACCACTCCACTCCACCACACTGAAACCACCCCACTCTACCACACTGAAACCACCCCACTCTACCACACTGAAACCACCCCACTCCACCACACTGAAACCACCCCACTCTACCACACTGAAACCACTCTACCACACTGAAACCACTCCACCACACTGAAACCACCCCACTCTACCACAGTGAATCCACCCCACTCTACCGCACTGAATTCACCGCACTGAATCCACCCCACTCCACCACAGTGAAACCACCCCACTCTACCACACTGAAACCACCCCACTCCACCACAGTGAATCCACCCCACTCCACCACACTAAAACCACTCCACTCTACCACAGTGAAACCACCCCACTCTGCCACACTGAAACCACCCCACTCCACCACACTGAAACCACCCCACTCCACCACACTGAAACCACCCCACTCTACCACACTGAAACCACCCCACTCTACCACACTGAAACCACCCCACTCTACCACACTGAAACCACCCCACTCTACCACACTGAAACCACTCCACTCTACCACACTGAATCCACTCCACTCTACCACACTAAAACCACCCCACCACACTGAAACCACCCCACTCTACCACACTGAAACCACCCCACTCCACCACACTGAAACCACTCTACCACACTGAAACCACCCCACTCCACCACACTGAAACCACCCCACTCTACCACACTGAAACCACTCTACCACACTGAAACCACCCCACTATACCACAGTGAATCCACCCCACTCTACCACACTGAAACCACCCCACTCTACCACACTAAAACCACCCCACTCCACCACACTGAAACCACCCCACTCTACCACACTGAAACCACTCTACCACACTGAAACCACTCTACCACACTGAAACCACTCTACCCCACTGAAACGACCCCACTCCACCACACTGAAACCACCCCACTCTACCACACTGAAACCACCCCACTCCAACACACTGAAACCACCCCACTCCAACACACTGAAACCACCCCACTCCAACACACTGAAACCACCCCACTCCACCACACTAAAACCACCCCACTCCAACACACTAAAACCACCCCACTCTACCACACTGAAACCACCCCACTCTACCACACTGAAACTACCCCACTCCACCACACTGAAACCACTCCACCACACTGACACCACCCCACTCCACCACACTGAAACCACCCCACCACACTGACACCACCCCACTCCACCACACTGAAACCACTCTACCACACTGAAACCACCCCACTCCACCACACTGAAACCACCCCACTCTACCACACTGAAACCACCCCACTCTACCACACTGAAACTACCCCACTCCACCACACTGAAACCACTCCACCACACTGACACCACCCCACTCCACCACACTGAAACCACCCCACCACACTGACACCACCCCACTCCACCACACTGAAACCACTCTACCACACTGACACCACCCCACTCTACCACACTGAAACCACCCCATTCCACCACACTGAAACCACTCCACTCCACCACACTGAAACCACCCCACTCCACCACACTGAAACCACCCCACTCTACCACAGTGAAACCACTCAGTGATTAAGTTTCCCCTAGGTACCGATCTAGGATCAGCTTCCCCTCCACCAATCCTAACCTTAACAAATAAGGGGGAAAATGCAAAACTGACCCAGATCAGCGCATAGAGGTAACTTCACCATTCACCAGTAAATCCACACCTTTGGACACTGACAGCAGCACCAACCACCTGGACGGCACAGTAGAAAGCAGACAATGCCCTCCACACACAATCAGGGGACTTACTGTATGTATCAATCTTCTTAGAGTAGGAGTGATGATTTTAGGGTCTGTTTAGCATATTACATCACAATGAATAATGATGGATGATTCTCAGAACCATTCTCAAAGTAGGATGGCTGCTGATTACTCGTAGTAGATACAGTCCATAGGTAATGAGATACTTTTGTATGTATTGTGTATGTGGGCTTTTTCAGCCACATCCTTTGCTGACGGGTGTATAAAATCAAGCACACAGCCATGCAATCTCCATACACAAATATTGGCAGTAGAATGGCCTTACTGAAGAGCTCAGTGACTTTCAACGTGGCACTGTCATAGGATGCCACCTTTCCAACAAGTCTGTTCGTCAAATTTCTGCCCTGCTAGAGCTGCCCCGGTCAACTATAATTGCTGTTATTGTGAAGTGGAAACGTCCAGGAGCAACAATGGCTCAGCCGCAAAGTGGTAGGCCACACAAGCTCACAGAATGGGACCTCTGAGTGTTGAAGCGTCTGTTCTTCGTTGCAACACTCACCACCGAGTTCCAAACTGCCTCTGGAAGCAACGTCAGCACAAGAACTGTTTGTCGGGAGCTTCTTGAAATGGGTTTCCATGGCCGAGCAGCCACATACAAGCCTAAGATCACCATGTGCAATGCCAAGCGTCGGCTGGAGTGGTGTAAAGCTCGCCGCTATGGGACTCGGGAGCAGTGGAAATGCATTCTCTGACGTGAGGAATCACGCTTCACCATCTGGCAGTCTGATGGACAAATCTGGGTTTGGCGGATGCCAGGAGAACACTACCTGCCCGAATGCATAGTGCCAACTATAAAGTTTGGTGGAAGAGGAATAATGGTCTGGGGCTGTTTTACAAAGGTTCGGGCTAGGCCCTTTAGTTCCAGTGAAGGGAAATCTTAACGCTACAGCATACAATAACATTCTAGATGATTCTGTTCTTCCAACTTTGTGGCAACAGTCTGGGGAATGCCCTTTCCTGTTTCAGCATGACAATGCCCCATGCACAAAGCGAGGTCCATACAGAAATGGTTTGTCAAGATTGGTGTAGAAGAACTTGACTGGCATGCACAGAGCCCTGACCTCAACTCCATTGAACACCTTTGAGATTAACTGGAATGTAGGCTGCGAGCCAGGCCTTTCTCCCAACATCAGTGCCCGACCTCACTGATGCTTGTGGCTGAATGGAAGCAAGTCCCTGCAGCAATGTTCCAACCTCTAGTGGAAAGCCTTCCCAGAAGAGTGGAGGCTGTTATAGCAGCAAAGGGGAGACCAACTCCATATTAATGCCCATGATTTTGGAATGAGATGTTCGACAAGGTGTCCACATACTTTCGGTCATGTAGTGTAGTCAGCACACCACAAACACATCTTTAATTCATCAATGTGTTGTCTGTACGAGGTGACCTCCAGGCGATATGTGCCCATTTTGGGTCAAAACATTTTCATAAAAGTATGAACGTTGATGCGGTGTGGGAAATTGAACAGCAACAGTATCTGATGTATTCATATGATGTAATTGTGCTTCCAGGATACAGGCAACTCCCGACTGAGAAGATCCCTGGAGTGCTGTACTGACCAGGACTACTGCAACAAAGACCTGCACCCCACCCTGGCTCCACTCAAAACACCCAGTAATATGCTTTATACACACACACTCGTAATACACAGACAGAAGTGACCAGTGATAGTGAGTTGACAGCGAGTTGTCAGGGACAGCGAGTTGTCAGGGACAGCGAGTTGTCAGGGACAGCGAGTTGTCAGGGACAGCGAGTTGTCAGGGACAGCGAGTTGCCAGGGACAGCGAGTTGCCAGGGACAGCGAGTTACCAGGGACAGCGAGTTGCCAGGGACAGCGAGTTGCCAGGGACAGGGCCCAGCGAGTTACCAGTGACAGTGACAGGGCCCAGCGAGTTACCAGTGACAGTGTCAGGGCCCAGCGAGTTACCAGTGACAGTGACAGGGCCCAGCGAGTTACCAGTGACAGGGCCCAGCGAGTTACCAGTGACAGGGCCCAGCGAGTTACCAGTAACAGTGTCAGGGCCCAGCGAGTTACCAGTGACAGTGTCAGGGCCCAGCGAGTTACCAGTGACAGTGTCAGGGCCCAGCGAGGGGACAGTGACAGTGTCAGGGCCCAGCGAGGGGACAGTGACAGTGTCAGGGCCCAGCGAGGGGACAGTGTCAGGGCCCAGCGAGTTACCAGTGACAGTGTCAGGGCCCAGCGAGTTACCAGTGACAGTGTCAGGGCCCAGCGAGTTACCAGTGACAGTGACAGGGCCCAGCGAGTTACCAGTGACAGTGACAGGGCCCAGCGAGGTACCAGTAACAGGGCCCAGCGAGTTACCAGTAACAGGGCCCAGCGAGTTACCAGTAACAGGGCCCAGCGAGTTACCAGTAACAGGGCCCAGCGAGTTACCAGTGACAGTGTCAGGGCCCAGCGAGTTACCAGTGACAGTGTCAGGGCCCAGCGAAGTGACAGTGACAGGGCCCAGCGAGTTACCAGTGACAGTGACAGGGCCCAGCGAGTTACCAGTGGCAGTGTCAGGGCCCAGCGAGGTGACAGTGAGAGAAGCAGGTGAAATGGAGCTGGTAAAGTCAGCTGCATAGCTCCGCTCCTCTTTAGTGGTCGGCCCACAATCGGCCCAAGAGATCACTAGCTGGGGTTTCTGTAGAAGACCCACAACTAGATATATTTCTTCAGTTCTTTTTTGTGTGTGTACAAGTGTGTGTGTCAGACTGAAAGGATGTGTTGGACTTCACACACAAGGCAGGTCCAGGGTGTGTGTGTGTGTGTGTGGCAGTAAGACTAGAGTCCCAGAGAAAGCAGAACTCCCAACGGACATGGCCAGCAGTGTCATCAATCTGAAACTCGAGTAGCGGGCTTCAGGAAGAGATCCTATCGATCAGGGCTAGGTTTCCCTCAGCTAGTTCACTCTGGTCCCTGGGGACACCACTGTGTGTGTGGAACTGAGAGAGAGTAATACATGTTGGATTAACAATAAAGAACCTTTGAAATAACATGACTTAATGATGACTGTTTTTGACTGTTGTCTATTTCCAAAGGGATGTGTGGCCCCTGTTTGTATTGAATATGTGATCTGTTACTTATATGAAGTGATCAGTTATTACTCTCTCCCCCGTTTCTTCTCTCCTTCTTTTGCACTCCCTCTCTCTCCCCCTCCACCTCTCTCCGCACTCAACCCCTCCTCCCTGCCCTCTCTCACCCCCCCCTCTCCCCACTCAAACCCTCCTCCCCGCCCTCTCTCACTCCCCTTCTCTCTCTCCAACTCTCCCCCTCCTCCCCGCCCTCTCTCACTCCTCTTCTCGCTCTCCAACTCTTCCCCTCCTCCCCTCCCCCTCCCCCCTCTCTCGCTCCCCTCTATCGCTCTCTCTCTCCCCCCTCTCGCTCTCCCCCACTCTCTCTCTCTTACCCCCCTCTCCCTCTCTCTCTGTAGATTATGCAGATGGGAACATTCACCACATGGCTCTTCTCATCTCTGTTACTGTGTGCAGCATCATCCTGGCTCTCATCATTATTTTCTGCTACTTCAGGTGAGACTCAGTTTGCCTCGAGAGAACGTTTTAGAACAGGGCTGCTCAACCCTGTTCCTGGAGAGCTACCTACCATCTTGTAAGTTTTTGCTCTAACCCCATTTGTAACTAACCTGATTCAGTTTATCAACCAGGTAATTATTAATATCAAGTATGCAAGATTAGGGTTGGAGTGAAAACCTACTGGAGGGTAGCTCTCCAGGAACAGGGTTGGAGTGAAAACCTACTGGAGGGTAGCTCTCAGGAACAGGGTTAGGCAGTTAGTCCTGTTCCAGAATGACCGCTTACCCATGTTATGAATAAGGTTATTCCCAGTACATGTACAGTCTATTTGTTCATCCGTACTTAAAATATTAATTTCACGTTGGGAACAAATTAATTTAAAAAAGACACTGTTATTTTATTGTGTTTCTGTTTTGTCTGATGAATCCACAGGACAAGTATTGTTTGTACTTTGAATGAAAATAATTGAACACAAGGAAGAATCATATATTTCTGATATGACATGTTTTCTAGTCAATGTTTGAATCATCCAGAATTGAGATATTACATAGACTACTCACATTAAAGGGTTGTGTGTGTGTGTGTGTGTGTGTGTGTGTGTGTGTGTGTGTGTGTGTGTGTGTGTGTGTGTTTGGCTGTGCTGCAGGTACAAGCGCCAGGAGTCTGGGCCACGCTACAGCATTGGTCTGGAGCAGGATGAGTCCTACATCCCGCCGGGAGAGTCTCTCAGAGACCTCATAGAACAGTCCCAGAGTTCAGGCAGTGGCTCAGGTCTCCCCCTGCTGGTATGTTACACACACTGCATCCCTCTATTACCAGCTCACTGGTTGTATCCTCCCGAAGTGTGGATTTAATCACGTCCTTTCACCGATTGTAAAGTAAATTACTGGTGTAAGAAACATTGTGAAAACTCCCACTAGCCCATGTCTAGACCAATTCAATTCTTTGGATTTGTGGGAAGTAGTGAAGGAGTGTGCACTTCCAGAAAAAGGTTTGTGGAAAGCAATGAAGGAGTGTACACTTCAGGAGAAAGGAGATATTTGAAAGACACCCACACACCCAGGAAGTACAACTGATGAACAACACAATGATACAACTGATATGTTTGTGCTATGACAGAGGGTTTGTCATAACTCCCCTCATCTACCACACTGTGGGGGGAAACCCCCCTCATCTACCACACAGTAGGGGGAAACTCCCCTCATCTACCACACAGTAGGGGGAAACTCCCCTCATCTACCACACAGTAGGGGGAAACTCCCCTCATCTATCACACAGTAGGGGGAAACTCCCCTCATCTACCACACAGTAGGGGGAAACTCCCCTCATCTACCACACTGTGGGGGGAAACTCCCCTCATCTATCACACAGTAGGGGGAAACTCCCCTCATCTACCACACAGTAGGGGGAAACTCCCCTCATCTACCACACTGTGGGGGGAAACCCCCCTCATCTACCACACAGTAGGGGGAAACTCCCCTCATCTACCACACAGTAGGGGGAAACTCCCCTCATCTATCACACAGTAGGGGGAAACTCCCCTCATCTATCACACAGTAGGGGGAAACTCCCCTCATCTATCACACAGTAGGGGGAAACTCCCCTCATCTATCACACAGTAGGGGGAAACTCCCCTCATCTACCACACAGTAGGGGGAAACTCCCCTCATCTATCACACAGTAGGGGGAAACTCCCCTCATCTATCACACAGTGGGAGGAAACTCTCCTCATCTACCACACAGTAGGGGGAAACTTCCCTCATCTACCACACAGTAGGGGGAAACTCCCCTCATCTACCACACTGTGGGGGGAAACTCCCCTCATCTACCACACTGTGGGGGGAAACTCCGTCATCTACCACACAGTGGGGGGAAACTCTCCTCATCTATCACACAGTAGGAAGAAACTCCCCTCATCTACCACACAGTGGGGGGAAACTCCCCTCATCTACCACACAGTAGGGGGAAACTCCCCTCATCTACCACACAGTAGGGGGAAACTCCCCTCATCTACCACACAGTAGGGGGAAACCCCCCTCATCTACCACACAGTAGGGGGAAACTCCCCTCATCTACCACACAGTAGGGGGAAACTCCCCTCATCTACCACACAGTAGGGGGAAACTTCCCTCATCTACCACACAGTAGGGGGAACTCCCCTCATCTATCACACAGTAGGGGGAAACTTCCCTCATCTACCACACAGTAGGGGGAAACTCCCCTCATCTACCACACTGTGGGGGGAAACTCCCCTCATCTACCACACTGTGGGGGGAAACTCCGTCATCTACCACACAGTGGGGGGAAACTCTCCTCATCTATCACACAGTAGGAAGAAACTCCCCTCATCTACCACACAGTGGGGGGAAACTCCCCTCATCTACCACACAGTAGGGGGAAACTCCCCTCATCTACCACACAGTAGGGGGAAACTCCCCTCATCTACCACACAGTAGGGGGAAACTCCCCTCATCTACCACACAGTAGGGGGAAACTTCCCTCATCTACCACACAGTAGGGGGAAACTCTCCTCATCTATCACACAGTAGGGGGAAACTTCCCTCATCTACCACACAGTAGGGGGAAACTTCCCTCATCTACCACACAGTAGGGGGAACTCTCCTCAACTATCACACAGTAGGGGGAAACTTCCCTCATCTACCACACAGTAGGGGGAAACTTCCCTCATCTACCACACAGTAGGGGGAAACTTCCCTCATCTACCACACAGTAGGGGGAAACTCCCCTCATCTACCACACAGTAGGGGGAAACTTCCCTCATCTACCACACAGTAGGGGGAAACTTCCCTCATCTACCACACAGTAGGGGGTGAAACTCTCCTCAACTATCACACAGTAGGGGGAAACTCCCCTCATCTATCACACAGTAGGGGGAAACTCCCCTCATCTACCACACAGTGGGGGGAAACTCCCCTCATCTACCACACAGTAGGGGGAAACTCCCCTCATCTACCACACTGTGGGGGGAAACTCCCCTCATCTATCACACAGTGGGGGGAAACTCCCCTCATCTACCACACAGTAGGGGGAAACTCCCCTCATCTACCACACTGTGGGGGGATACTCCCCTCATCTATCACACAGTAGGGGGAAACTCCCCTCATCTACCACACAGTAGGGGGAAACTCTCCTCATCTACCACACAGTAGGGGGAAACTCCCCTCATCTACCACACAGTAGGGGGAAACTTCCCTCATCTACCACAAAGTAGGGGGAAACTCTCCTCATCTACCACACAGTAGGGGGAAACTCTCCTCATCTACCACACAGTAGGGGGAAACTCTCCTCATCTACCACACAGTAGGGGGAAACTCCCCTCATCTACCACACAGTAGGGGGAAACTCCCCTCATCTACCACACAGTAGGGGGAAACTCCCCTCATCTACCACACAGTAGGGGGAAACTCCCCTCATCTACCACACAGTAGGGGGAAACTCCCCTCATCTATCACACAGTAGGGGGAAACTCCCCTCATCTACCACACAGTAGGGGGAAACTCCCCTCATCTATCACACTGTGGGGGGAAACTCCCCTCATCTACCACACAGTAGGGGGAAACTCCCCTCATCTATCACACAGTGGGGGGAAACTCCCCTCATCTACCACACAGTAGGGGGAAACTCCCCTCATCTACCACACAGTAGGGGGAAACTCTCCTCATCTATCACACAGTAGGGGGAAACTCCCCTCATCTATCACACAGTGGGGGGAAACTCCCCTCATCTATCACACAGTAGAGGGGAACTCTCCTCATCTACCACACAGTAGGGGGAAACTCCCCTCATCTACCACACAGTAGGGGGAAACTTCCCTCATCTACCACACAGTAGGGGGAAACTCTCCTCATCTATCACACAGTAGGGGGAAACTTCCCTCATCTACCACACAGTAGGGGGAAACTTCCCTCATCTACCACACAGTAGGGGGAACTCTCCTCATCTACCACACAGTAGGGGGAAACTCCCCTCATCTATCACACAGTAGGGGGAAACTCCCCTCATCTATCACACAGTAGGGGGAAACTCCCCTCATCTATCACACAGTATGGGGAAACTTCCCTCATCTACCACACAGTAGGGGGAAACTTACCTCATCTACCACACAGTAGGGGGAAACTTCCCTCATCTACCACACAGTAGGGGGAAACTCCCCTCATCTACCACACAGTAGGGGGAACTCTCCTCAACTATCACACAGTAGGGGGAAACTCCCCTCATCTATCACACAGTAGGGGGAAACTCCCCTCATCTACCACACAGTAGGGGGAACTCTCCTCATCTATCACACAGTAGGGGGAAACTCCCCTCATCTACCACACAGTAGGGGGAACTCTCCTCATCTATCACACAGTAGGGGGGAACTCCCCTCATCTACCACACAGTAGGGGGAACTCTCCTCATCTATCACACAGTAGGGGGAAACTTCCCTCATCTACCACACAGTAGGGGGAAACTCCCCTCATCTATCACACAGTGGGGGGAAACTCCCCTCAACTACCACACAGTAGGGGGAAACTCCCCTCATCTACCACACTGTGGGGGGAAACTCCCCTCATCTACCACACAGTAGGGGGAAACTCTCCTCATCTATCACACAGTAGGGGGAAACTTCCCTCATCTACCACACAGTAGGGGGAAACTCCCCTCATCTATCACACAGTGGGGGGAAACTCCCCTCATCTACCACACAGTAGGGGAAAACTCCCCTCATCTACCACACTGTGGGGGGAAACTCCCCTCATCTATCACACAGTAGGGGGAAACCCCCCTCATCTACCACACAGTAGGGGGAAACTCTCCTCATCTACCACACAGTAGGGGGAAACTCCCCTCATCTACCACACAGTAGGGGGAAACTTCCCTCATCTACCACACAGTAGGGGGAAACTCTCCTCATCTACCACACAGTAGGGGGAAACTCTCCTCATCTACCACACAGTAGGGGGAAACTCTCCTCATCTACCACACAGTAGGGGGAAACTCTCCTCATCTACCACACAGTAGGGGGAAACTCTCCTCATCTACCACACAGTAGGGGGAAACTCCCCTCATCTACCACACAGTAGGGGGAAACTCCCCTCATCTACCACACAGTAGGGGGAAACTCCCCTCATCTACCACACAGTAGGGGGAAACTCCCCTCATCTATCACACAGTAGGGGGAAACTCCCCTCATCTATCACACAGTAGGGGGAAACTCCCCTCATCTACCACACAGTAGGGGGAAACTCCCCTCATCTATCACACAGTAGGGGGAAACTCCCCTCATCTATCACACAGTGGGAGGAAACTCTCCTCATCTACCACACAGTAGGGGGAAACTTCCCTCATCTACCACACAGTAGGGGGAAACTCCCCTCATCTACCACACTGTGGGGGGAAACTCCCCTCATCTACCACACTGTGGGGGGAAACTCCCCTCATCTACCACACAGTGGGGGGAAACTCTCCTCATCTATCACACAGTAGGAAGAAACTCCCCTCATCTACCACACAGTGGGGGGAAACTCTCCTCATCTATCACACAGTAGGGAGAAACTCCCCTCATCTACCACCAATGTGAAGAAACCTTGTCTGACATCGCCCTCCTCTCCTCCCCTCCTCCCAGGTGCAGCGCACCATAGCCAAGCAGATTCAGATGGTTAAGCAGATTGGAAAGGGCCGCTACGGGGAGGTGTGGATGGGCAAGTGGAGAGGAGAGAGGGTGGCCGTCAAAGTCTTCTTCACCACCGAAGAGGCCAGCTGGTTCAGAGAGACTGAGATTTACCAGACTGTCCTCATGAGACACGAGAACATACTGTGTAAGGAGAGAGAGTGGCTGTGTGAGATACACAGTGCATTCGGAAAGTATTCAGACCCCTTGACTTTTTCCACATACAGCCTTATTATAAAATTAAATAATTGTGAATTTTTTTGTTGTTGCAATATACACACAATACCCCATAATGACAAAGCAAAAACAGTAGTTTTTTTGCAAAGGTATATATAAAAAAAACTGAAATATTACATTTACGTAAGTATTCAGACCCTTTACACAGTGCTTTGTTGAAGCACCTTTGGCGCCGATTACAGCATAGAGTCTTCTTGGGTATGACGCTACAAGCTTGGCACACCTATATTTGGGGAGTTTCTTCCATTCTTCTCTGCAGATCCTATCAGGCTCTGTCAGGTTGGATGGGGAGTGTTGCGACACAGCTATTTTCAGGTCTCTCCAGAGATGTTAGATCAGGTTCAAGTCTGGGCTCTGGCTGGGCCACTCAAGGACCTTCAGAGACTTGTCCCGAAGCCACTACTGTGTTCTCTTGGCTGTGTGCTTGGGGTTGTTGTCCTGTTGGAAGGTGAACCTTCACCCCAGTCTGAGGTCCTGATTGCTCTGGAGCAGGTGTTCATCAAGGATCTCTCTGTACTTTGCTCCATTCATTTTTCCCTCGATACTGACTAGTCTCCCAGTCCCTGCTGCTGAAAAACATCCCCACAGCATGATGCTGCCACCACCATGCTTCACTGTAGGGATGGTGCCAGGTTTCCTCCAGACATAATGCTTGGCATTCAGGCCAAAGAGTTCAATCTTGATTTCATCAGACCAGAGAATATTGTTTCTCATGGTCTGAGAGTCCTTTAGGTGCCTTTTGGCATCCTCCAAGTGGGCTGTCATGTGCCTTTTACTGAGGAGGGGCTTCCGTCTGGCCACTGTTCCATAAAGGCCTGATTGGTGGTGTGCTACAGAGATGGTTGTCCTTCTGGAAGGTTCTCCCATCTCCACAGAGGAACTCTGGAGCTCTGTCAGAGTGACCATCGGATTCTTGGTCACCTCCCTGACCAAGGCCCTTCTCCCACGATTGCTCAGTTTGGCCGGGCAGCCAGCTCTAGGAAGAGTCTTGGTGGTTTCAAACTTCTTCCATTTAAGAATGATGGAGGCCACAGTGTTAGTGTTCTTGAGGATCTTCAATGCTGCAGTCATTTTTTGGTGCTGTACCCTTCCCCAGATATGTGCCTCGACACAATCCTGTCTCGGAGCTCTACGGTCTATTCCTTCGACCTCATGTTTACATTTACATTTAAGTCATTTAGCAGACGCTCTTATCCAGAGCGACTTACAAATTGGAAAGTTCATACATATTCATCCTGGTCCCCCCGTGGGAATTGAACCCTGGTCCCCCCGTGGGAATTGAACCCACAACCCTGGCGTTGCAAGCGCCATGCTCTACCAACTGAGCCACACGGGACTTGGTGTCTTGGTCATGTCATGTCTTGGCTTTTGCTCTGACATCAACTGTAGGACCTTATATAGACAGGTGTGGGCCTTTCCAATTCATGTCCAATCAATTGAATTTACCACAGGTATAGTAGACTCCAATCAAGTTGTAGAAACATCTCAAGGATGATCAATGGAAACAGGATGCACCTGAGCTAAATTTCGATTGATGAACATTTTTTATTTAATCCATTTTAAAATTGGTTTGTAACGTAACAAAATGTGTAAAAAGGGAAGGGGTCTGAATACTTTCTGAATTCTCTGTGCATATACTGTAATGCTATAATAGTGCTATAATGTTCCACAGTTCCATATATCTCTACTTCCCCTGTGTCCATCAGGCTTCATAGCGGCTGACATCAAGGGAACAGGCTCGTGGACCCAGCTCTACCTGATCACAGACTACCATGAGGGTGGCTCTCTGTACGACTACCTCAAGTCCACCACGCTTGACACCAAGGCCATGCTGCGGCTGGCCTACTCCTCAGTGTCAGGCCTCTGTCACCTCCACACAGAGATCTTTGGCACCCAGGGCAAGCCGGCCATCGCCCACAGAGACCTGAAGAGCAAGAACATCCTGGTGAAGAAGAATGGAGCCTGCTGCATCGCTGACCTGGGCCTGGCCGTCAAATTCATCAGGTAGGAAGGGAGAGTGTTAGTGTGTGTAGTGTGTGCGTGCATGTCAATCGATTGTCCCTCATAATTGATTGATTCATTCGATTCAACCAAACTATTTGCATGAGAGTAGCATAGTGTCACAATAGACAACAATAAGATGAAAAGGTTAATGGAAATACAAATAGGAACATTTAATTAAAAACTAAACAAACAAAAAAATCTAATAACATGGTCTCCCTCTGTTCTTCTCTCCCTCCATCACTATCTCTCTTCCTCTGTTCTTCTCTCCCTCCATCATTATCTCTCATCTAATCTAACATCTCTCCCTCTGTTCTTCTCTCTTCACTATCTCTCATCTAACATCTCCCTCTGTTCTTCTCTCATCTAACATCTCCCTCTGTTCTTCTCTCCATCACTATCTCTGATCTCATCTAACATCTCCCTCTGTTCTTTTCTCCATCACTATCTCTGATCTCATCTAACATCTCCCTCTGTTCTTCTCTCCCTCCATCACTATCTCTCTTCCTCTGTTCTTCTCTCCCTCCATCACTATCTCTCATCTCATCTAACAACTCTCCCTCTGTTCTCTTCGTCCGTATTTCTCCCTCTTTTTTTCTATCCATCCATCACTATCTCTCTCATCTAATCGAACATGGTCTCCCTCCCTCCCTCCCTCCATCCCTACCTCTCCTTTCTACCATCCCAGTGACACCAACGAGGTGGACATCCCTCCTAACACCAGGGTTGGCACCAAGCGCTACATGCCCCCAGAGGTCCTGGATGAGAGCCTCAACAGGAACCACTTCCAGTCCTACATCATGGCCGACATGTACAGCTTCGGCCTCATCCTCTGGGAGATCGCAAGGCGCTGCGTCTCAGGAGGTACTGTAACCGAGTAGTTTCACCCTAGATGCTGATCTCGGGTCAGTTTAGCATTTTTCCCAATTATGGTTGAGGTTAGGATTGGGGGAGGGAAAGCTGATCCTAGATCTGTACCTATGGGAAACTGTCTTAGGAGGTACTCTTTCAGCAAACACACTGACTTTGGGTGAAATTCGATCAAATCCGCATTGTGGTATTTATGTGTTCCAGGTATTGTAGAGGAGTACCAGCTACCGTACCATGACCTGGTGCCCTCCGACCCCTCGTATGAGGACATGAGAGAGGTGGTCTGCATCAAGAAGTTACGACCTTCCTTCCCCAACCGCTGGACTAGCGACGAGGTAAGCCAGTCACACACACACACACACACACACACACACACACACACACACACACACACACACACACACACACACACACACACACACACACACACACACACACACCAACCATGCACACCAACCATGCACAGTAGAGGATGTGTAGTACACACACACACACACACACACACACACACACACACACACACACACACACACACACACACACACACACACACACACACACACACACACACACACACGTTGGTTAATCCAAACTCTAGAGCTGACTGTGTTTTGTTGTGTCCCCTACAGTGCCTTAGGCAGATGGGCAAGTTGATGACGGAGTGTTGGGCCCACAACCCGGCCTCTCGCCTCACTGCACTGCGTGTCAAGAAGACCCTGGCCAAGATGTCCGAGTCTCAGGATATTAAACTGTGATGGCGGGGAGGGACACTCCAGGCGTGGGGGAAACACGTCACCACGGACCGACAGCCAGCGCTCTGCTCCGCTCTACCCACAGTCTTCTGCTGCATGGGGGGTCAGGAGGACCAGAAGCCAGCAGTGCACCACAAGGTAGCCTCACCCCGGGCCACGGTCACTCAGAGAGAAGGAGAGAACTGCCCGTAACCCCTGGAACCCCTTGAACTGTCGTGATGAACTACTTGTTTAGATACTGAAGACCTGGGGCAGGTATTGCCTTTTTAAAGGGACCTGCTACTATCACGTTTGGTTGGCTTGGACAAAGAGGACACAAGCCAAGTGGGTTGTCTTTGTGCTTTCTGTGAAAGCTGCTCTAGTTTTGGATGACGGGCCAGTGGTGGCCAGAGGAAGAGGGAGGTGGGAAACTGCATGAGGAGGGTGGAGGGTGACCCCTTCAGGCGCATCACAGGATGACAGCAGGAGGAATCAGCTGACAATCTGAAGCCATAATCAAGTGTCGATTTAGATTGTTGGGTGTATTTATTAGTGCAAACCGTAGAAAAACATTTTGCACAACAAAAGTTTTGCAACAAAAACAAGCATTTCTTATTGGACAATTTTACATTAGTCCCTCCCCATTTTAGCCAGTTGGCTTCTGTTTGGTTCCTAGTGAATACACCCCTGTTGTTGTCCAGTAGTTTACCAAGGTAAACCATGGTGTGTCTGGAGTAAAGGGGGGGGGGGGGGGGGGGGGGGGGGGTTTCTTCACCATGAGTACATTATAAAGTGTCAAGTACTGATTCACTGGGGCCTCATTTGTAAAAGTAGCTTCATTTTTATGTACACCACAAATAAAGATATTCAAATGATATCAGTTCTAATTCAAATTGTATCTGCAATAAAACATTTAGGTGATGATGTCTTTGGTATTTATCATCTGATTTGACCTTACCAGGGACCCCATGCACATCACACAGGTACTTTAGTGACATGGTTAGTTAAAGGGGCGGCAGCGTAGCCTAGTGGTTAGAGCGTTGGACTAGTAACCGGAAGGTTGCAAGTTCAAATCCCCGAGCTGACAAGGTACAAATCTGTCGTTCTGCCCCTGAACAGGCAGTTAACCCACTGTTCCTAGGCCGTCATTGAAAATAAGAATTTGTTCTTAACTGACTTGCCTAGTTAAATAAAGGTAAAAAAAAAAAAAAGGGACAGTTCTCCCTTAAGTCAGAACGTTGACACCGTTTGACCTCAGACCATTAAAAACAACCGATGTATATGAAAACGCCAGAAATATGAAAACAGCAAATATATAACCTTGGTATTTTTTTGGGGTTTATTTTATTTGGATCCCCATTTGCTGTTGCGATAGTTACTCTTCCTGGGGTTCACATGCAACATGAAATAATACAGAACATGTCTAAACAAGAACAGAACTAATCAATGTAAAACGTCACACCTATCAGTAAATACACACAAAATATCCAGGTCAAATATGACGCTGTGTTGCTTTCTGAAACCAGGTTTGCTGTTCACATTTTTTATTTAGCAGACCCTCTTATCCAGAGCGTCCTATAGTAGTGAGTGCATACATGTTCGTACTTGTTTCATGCTGGTCCCTTGTGGGAATCAAACCCACAACCCTGGCATTGTAAGTGCCATGCTCTACTAGCGGAGCTACATGGGACACTGAACCAGTCTAAGATGTAAGGGAATTCCATCCAATTATGGCTCTATATAATACTGTAAGTTTTCTTGAATTTGTTCTGGATTTGGGGACTGAAAAGACCCCTGGTGGCATGTCTGGTGGGATAAGTGTGTGTGTCAGTGTTGTGTGTAAGTTGATTATGAAAACAGTTTGGAATTTTCAACACTGTTTCTTTTAAAAACAAGAAGCAATGCGGTCAGTCTCCTCTACTTTTAGCCAAGAGAGACTGGCAGCATAGTATTGATATAAGGCCTCTGATTACAGGGAAGAGCAAGACGTGCCGCTCTGTTCTGGGCCAACTGACCACATGACTGTGAAATAATCAAGATAAGATGAAACTAGAGCCTGCAGGACTTGCTTTGTGGAGTGTGGTGTCAAAAAAGCAGAGCATCTCTTTTTCACGGATAGATCTCTCCCCATCTTTACAACCATTGAATCTATATGTTTTGACCATGACAGTTTACAATACAAGGTAACATCAAGTAATTTAGTCTCTTCAACATGCTTAACAGCCACACTATTCATGATCAGATTCAGCTGAGGTCTAAAACTTAGGGAATTATTTGTACCAAATACAATGCTCTTAGTTTTAGAGATGTTCAGGACTAGTTTATCACTAGCCACCCATTAAAAAACTGACATGCAACACTTTGTGTAGGATTGAAGTGATTTCACTAGCTGTGGTTGCTGACACAGGGTTGAATCAATAGCATACATGGACACATGCATTGTATCTGGTCAAACACTATTCTTTTCAGAAGTTTGCTAAGAGTCGGCAGCAAGCCGATTGGTCGGTTGTTAGAACCAGTAAAGGGTGCTTTGCCAATCTTGTGTAGCGGAATGACTTTGGCTTCCCTCAAGTTCTGAGGACAAACATTTTCATCCAAACTTTCCATCTACGTTGTCAATACCAAGTGGTTTCTCATTATTGATGGACAACAATCATTTTCCCACCTCACCCACACTAACTTTACAGCAAGATGGCGCCGACAGACATGACAGCTCTGCTTCTAGCTTCGCAGTATTTTGTTTCTTTGTGTGTTATTTCTTATAATAACACACAACGTTTTTGGTGTTATTACATACAGCCATAAATAACTTTAGGATATCTGAGTGGTGCTAACTCACCAGCATTACGAGCAGGAATACAACTTTCCCAAATTGGATCGTCTGGTTTGTTTAAGTATATCTTAAAACACAAAACACAAATACTTTTAGCCTTCCTTAGGTCTTCATGTTCCTCACTGACAATCTGAAATGCTCCACCCATACAAACAGTATGGTAAAGAAGGCTGAAGAAATTTGGCTTGGTCCCTAAGACCCTCACAAACTTTTACAGATGCACAATTGAGAGCATCCTGTTGGGCTGTAATCACTGCCTGGTGATACGCAGGGCACTCCAGATGGTGGTCCGATCTTCCCAATGCATCACCGGGTGCACACTGCCTGCCATCCAGGACACATACAGCACCCGATGTCACAGGAAGGCCAAAACGATATTCAAGGGCATCAAACACCCGAGCTACGGCCTGTTCACCCGCTATCATCCAGAAGACGAGGTCAGTACAGGTGCATCGAAGCTGTGACCGAGAGACTGAAAAACCTCTATCTCAAGGCCATCAGACTGTTTAATAGCCAGATATAAATACCAGGAAGAAACAATTACATAAATGCATCAAGTGCAGTGTCTGGATGCTCCTCATTACACACATCAGACTAACAAATATCAGTACCAAACGTTTTGTATGATCTCTTATACACTATTTTGGGCCCAGCTTTTGGAACTTGTCTTTTCTAGATATGGTCAGTACATACAATGGGTATAGATACAGCTGTAGAGTTCTGCAGCATTGGTAAAAATATAATCAATACACGTGGATGATATAGTTCCTGTAATGTTTGTAAACACCCTGGTAAGTATTTTTAATAACAGGCATTAGTTACAGTGAGCAGGTTCCTCTTGAGAGGACAGCTTGATGAAAGCCAATCTGTATTCAGTTCACCCAGGAAATAGACATCTCTTTTAACACCACACACATTATCAAGCATTGCACACATATTATCCAGATAATGAATGTACTTGGCGGCCTATAGCAGCACCCCAAAGGAAGAGGCTTTAGATGAGGCAGGTGAACCTGCAACCACAACACTTTATTAATTTTGTATTTGTTTTATTTAACCTTTATTTAACTAGGTCGACAGCATTAGACTTTAGATCCACTAAGCGTTACGGGAATATGGCTCTGAACATATTGTAATATTTTACACATTAGAAAGTCTCTCAGCCTATCACACAATGTTATGCAAATTAGTTGCTGTATGTAATGATGCGGGAGGCATGCTGAGGGACAGTTTTGGCGAAGGCATTTTTGTGCTGCAGGTCAGTGCTGGGGAGCACTGTCTGTTCATCCAAATAAAACATTACTTGATTATTTCGTGGGAATTCAGTGTCCTAGACTGTTTACACTAGTCAACAAACTATGTGTGAGTTTCGGGGGCCTTACAGGTTCGTTACAAATTGGTGACAGAGGTGGGATCAGCACGCCAACTAACTAACAGCAACTCGCGGGCTTGGCTAACTTTAGCTGATTAGCTGCGTGGGAAAATGGAGGGAGAAGTCGAACAACCCGGGAACATTAAACAACAACCAGTGAACGTGTGGGACAAGCAAGGTTACTCTGCCTCCAGATGTTCGAGTCATTGTGTGAGAGCGTGGCACAATTGCAGACCGAGGTGCAGTATTTGGCAGCGAAGCAGCCACATCAGAGGGAGACATACCAAAGCAGCAGAGCGTTTCCAGGGTCTTCTCCAAGCATCTTCCAGCGTCTCATGGACCTGGTTTTGTCTGATTTACAGTGAACAACATGTTTGGTGTATTTAGATGACATCATAGTATTTGGTCGTACATTCCAAGAACATGTGTTTAGACGAGGTTTTCAGCAGATTGGAGCAGGCAGGACGTAAGTTGAAGCCATCTAAGTTCCATTTGTTCAGGTCGCAGGTGAGCTACCTGGGACACATCATCTCGGCTGAGGGAGTGTCTACTGACTCGATGAAAACAGAGACAGACAGGTCATGGCCTAGCCCCAAATTACTGACAGAGCAAGAAGCTTATCTAGGCCTGGCGTCACACGTGGGTTCATACCAGATTTTGAAGTTATGGCGGAGCCTTTGTACAGATTGGGAGAAATGTTTAAGTGGAACGCAGCGTGTCACGTGGCCTTTAATTAATTAAATTCAAAACTTACCACATCCCCCACACTTGCTTTCCCGGACCCACATCTAGATTTCATAATGGATACTGATGCATGTCGCACAGGCATAGGGGCAGTCCTCTCCCAGAAACACGCGGGTAGACAGCCAATCAGGTACTGTCAAAACAGGAGAGGAAGTATTCAACTTCCATGAAGGAGCTTCTTGATGTGGTAGTGTTTCTTAAACATTTCAGACACTTTTTGCTGGAGAGGACATTTCTACTGGGAAATAATCACAGCTCACTGAGGTGGCTGAGTAACTTCAAACAACATGAGGGACAGTTGACTGGATGGCTAGAGAAACTGGATCAGTTTGACTATGATATTGTCGTTGAGGCCAGAGAGACTGCACAGTAATGCAGATGGTGTGTCACACAGAGAATGTGGACACAGCCGTCTCACAGGAGGCCACTGTCAATCTGAAAGCCATCGTAAACAAGCCTCAGGATGTCACTATTGAGCCTGCAGTTGGAGCTCAAACGAGCCAGGCAGTACTCAAAAATGCAGCTTTCCTTTTGGAAGCACAGGATAGACACCCAATGGTCTCCCAGTTAAAGACATGGAAAAAAAGAGTGTAAAGCAGAGCTCCCTGTGGAGTTGCAATCAGAGCCAAAGTTCAGGCCTTTCAAACAAGTGACACACCATCTGCATTACTGTGCATTACATGTGAAGAAGGGGGATTTATTCCTTGAGAGTCAAAACAATGAGACAGATGACACCATCTGGAGAGGGGTTCTACCAGATGAGCTCGTTCATGAGGTACTTACCTTTATCCACAATGATAGAACAAGAGGCCATTTAGGAGTTGAAAAACTCACCAATAAAATCAGAGCAAGATTTTATTGGCCAGGCTGGCAGAGAGCCATAAAGCAGTGGTGTAAGGGCTGTGTGGCGTGTGCTGCGTATAAGTTACAGGGTCCAGCCCCCAGAGCAGCCATGACAAGTTCTGTCACAGGCAGCCCTTTTGAGAGAATAGCTGTAGACTTAATGGGTCCATTTACAGAGATGGGACGAGGTAATTATGGTAGTGGTAGTGTCAGATTACTTTACTAGGTGGTCAGAGGCATATGCTATGCCCAATCAGGAAGCAGTAATAGTGGGCATGAAACTGGTAAAGGAATTTGTGTTGAAGCTAGGCGTTCCTCTCTCTATCCATAGCGACCAGGGGTGACATTTAGAGAGATGTGCAATCTTTTACAAATGAACAATACCCAAACCTCTCCATACCACCCACAATCAAATGGTTTAGTGGAAAGAATGAACAGAACTCTGATCAATATGATGCCATTTTTTGTTGATGACAATCAAATAAATTAGGATGAGATACTCCCATATGTGATGACGGCATACAGGAGAAGTGTTCAATCTTTTGGGCTCCTGAGTGCCGCAGCTGTCTAAGGCACTGCATCTCAGTGCTAGAGGTGTCACTACAGACCCTGGTTTGATCCCGGTCTGTATCACAATTGGAGGTTATTGGGAGTCCCATAGGGCGGCGCACAAGTGGCCCAGTGTCGTCCGGGTTAGGGGAGTGTTTGGTCGGGGTAGGCCGTCATTGTCAAATAAGAATTTGTTCTTAACTGACTTGCCTAGTTAAATAAAATACAAATATATTCACGGGGTTCACACCATACATGGTGCTTTTCAGTACTGAAATGACATTACCAGTTAATGTGGTTATGGAAACATTATGTGTCTCAGTATGTGCAAAAGGTGCAAGGGTATTTAAGCACTGTAAGGGAAGCTGTAATGAGAAATCACATAAAAGCCACATGTAAACAAAAGCAATACATTGATCTAAAGGTGACACCCCAGAGGTATGAGGAAAATTAATATGTGTGGCTTAGAGACTACCACAGGGGATCACCCAAACTGAGACAGAAATTCAAGTGTCCTTTCAAAATTGAAAAGAAACTGTCAGAGGTGCTGTATGAAGAAATATAGTGTAATTGACCTTATCATGCTGTGGTACACTACAACAGGCTCAAACCTTACTTGGGTTTGTTTCAAAGCATGAGGTTACTGGCACGAGACAAGAGACTGAGTTGAGCACTGACTCATTTGTGCCTAGTCAGACATACTACCCCTCAAGAAAACAGGGTTCTCCAAGGTAAAAGCAACCAATGTTGCCTAGGTTACCCTTCAAGAGAAGGGTGGGGGACATTGTGAGACTGTGGGCTCCAAGGGATGTTAATGTCTCAGTGGAACGGGAACTGGACACTGTCAGGACTGAAAGCTCAGTCGAAGACACAGAGACTCATACAAAGCAAACGGACGTGAACACTGAGTTTCCCTGTGCACCTGTAAGAGAAAGTGTCCCCTTTGAGACGGGTCAAGCACCTGAGTCAATTGCAGCGGAAGATCACATGGGTCAGGGCGGTAGACCCCAAATAAAGTCGGAAGTTTACATACACTTAGGTTGGAGTCATTAAAACTTGTTTTTCAAACACTCCACAAATGTCTTGTTAACAAACTATAACTTTGGAAAGTCGGTTACGACATCTACTTTGTGCATGACACAACAAATTTTTCCAACAATTGTTTACAGACAGATTATTTCACTTATAATTCACTGTATCACAATTCCAGTAGGTCAGAAGTTTACATACACTAAGTTGACTGTGCCTTTAAACAGCTTGTAAAAATCCAGAAAATTATGTCATGGCTTTAGAAGCTTCTGATAGGCTAATTGACATCATTTGAGTCAATTGGAGGTGTACCTGTGGATGTATTTCAAGGCCTACCTTCAAACTCAGTGCCTCTGCTTGAAATCATGGGAAAATCAAAGAAATCAGCCAAGACCTCAGAAAAAAGATTGTAGCCCTCCACAAGTCTGGTTCATCCTTGGGAGCAATTTCCAAACGCCTGAAGGTACCACATTCATCTGTACAATCAATAGTACGCAAGTAAAAACACCATGGGACCATGCAGCCGTCACACCGCTCAGGAAGGAGACGCGTTCTGTCTCCTAGAGATGAACGAACTTTGGTGCGAAAAGTGCAAATCAATCCCAGAACAACAGCGAAGGACCTTGTGAAGATGCTGGAGGAAACAGGTACAGAAGTATCTATATCCACAGTAAAATGAGTCCTGTATCAACATAACCAGAAAGGCCGCTCAGCAAGGAAGAAGCCACCGCTCCAAAACCGCCATATAAAGCCAGACTACGGTTTGCAACTGCACATGGGGACAAAGATTGTAGTTTTTGGAGAAATGTCCTCTGGTCTGATGAAACAAAAAATAGAACTGTTTGGCCATAATGACCATCGTTATGTTTGGAGGATAAAGGGGGAGGCTTGCAAGCCGAAGAACACCATCCCAACCGTGAAGCACGGGGGCGGCGCATCATGTTGTGGGGGTGCTTTGCTGCAGGAGGGACTGGTGCACTTCACAAGCATTCTTCCGAAGTTGTGGCAAAATGGCTTAAGGACAACAAAGTCAAGGTTTTGGCGTGGCCATCACAAAGCCCTGACCTCAATCCTATAGAAAATGTGTGGGCAGAACTGAAAAAATGTGTGCGAGCAAGGAGGCCTACAAACCTGACGCAGTTACACCAGCTCTGTCAGGAGGAATCGGCCAAAATCCACATAACTTATTGTGGGAAGCTTGTGGAAGGCTACCCGAAACGTTTGACCCAAGTTAAACAATTTAAAGGCAATGCTACCAAATACTAATTGAGTGTATGTAGACTTCTGATCCACTGGGAATGTGATGAAAGAAATAAAAGCTGAAATAAATCATTCTCTCTATTATTATTCTGACATTTCACATTCTTAAAATAAAGTGGTGATCCTCACTGACCTAAGACAAGGAATTTTTACTGGGATTAAATGTCAGGAATTGTGAAAAACTGAGTTTAAATGTATTTGGCTAAGGTGTATGGAAACTTCTGACTTCAACTGTATTAGGACGCATGTCAATGCATTCTGAATGCATTTGGTTACTGTACACTTCTCAGAGGGTATTTTATGTGTGTTTATCCAGATTATTAAACAAAGAGTGTGTTCAGTTTAAGAAGGGGTAGTAATGTTTTACACAATGTTATACAAATGAGTTGCTGTGTGTGAGAATGTGGGAGGCATGTTGAGGGAGAGTTTTGGGGAAGGCGTTTTTGTGCTGCCAGTCAGTGTTGGGGAGCACTGTCTGTTCATCCAAATAAAATACAACTTGATTATTTCATGGGAAATCAGTGTCCTAGACTGTTTACACTAGTCAACAAACTACATGTGAGTTTTGGTGGTCTTACAGGTTCATTACAATATACAGTAACACCTACTCAATAGTCTCTTTAGATGTTATATCCCTGCATTGCTACTGCTGTATCATTGAATGAATGATCTAAGTGATTCTCAGCCAAATATTGAATGTTATGTAAACAAGTTATTGATTTTTAAGGCTACTTATATTAATATGGGCATTTTTTACCTTTCCTGGGTAACTTATCAGAGATAGATAGAATATAAAACAAGAAACATTAAAAAAAACAAAGCATGACATGAACGTTGTCTAATAGAGTCAGGCACTTGTGAGTGTCAGTTGGTGTATGTGTGTGTTTTGTATTTGTATTTATTATGGATCCCCATTAGTTCCTGCCAAGGCAGCAACTACTCTTCTTGGGGTTTATTATGGTTCCCCATTAGTTCCTGCCAAGGCAGCAGTTACTCTTCCTGGGGTTTATTATGGATCCCCATTAGTTCCTGCCAAGGCAGCAGCTACTCTTCCTGGTGTTCATTATGATTCCCATTAGTTTCTGCCAAGGCAGCAGCTACTCTTCCTGGTGTTCATTATGATTCCCATTAGTTCCTGCCAAGGCAGCAGCTACTCTTCCTGGTGTTCATTATGATTCCCATTAGTTCCTGCCAAGGCAGCAGCTACACTTCATGTGGTTTATTGTGGATCCCCCTTAGTTCCTGCCAAGGCAGCAGCTACACTTCCTGGGGTTTATTATGGATCCGCATTAGTTCCTGCCAAGGCAGCAGCTACTCTTCCTGGGGTTCATTATGATTCCCATTAGTTCCTGTCAAGGCAGCAGCTACACTTCCTGTGGTTTATTATGGATCCCCATTAGTTCCTGCCAAGGCAGCAGCTATTCTTTCTGGGGTCCAAATACATTAAGACAGTTACTGCACATCACACAAAAAAGATAAAACAGTATATCATATAACATTATTACACCACTACATATCTACAATACAACATGTGTAATACCACCATACAACAACATTACAATATACACTACTGTTCAAAAGTTTGGGGTCACGTAGAAATGTCCTTGTTTTCCATGAAAACATACATGAAATGAGTTGCAAAAGGAATAGGAAATATAGTCAAGGTTATAAATAATGATTTGTAATTGAAAAAAATAATTGTGTTCTTCAAACTTTACTTTCGTCAAAGAATCCTCCATTTGCAGCAATTATACCCTTGCAGACCTTTGGCATTCTAGTTGTCAATCTGCTGAGATAATCTGAAGAGATTTCACCCCATGCTTCCTGAAGCACCTCACACAAGTTGGATTGGCTTGATGGGCACTTCTTACGTACCATACGGTCAAGCTGCTCCCACAACAACCCAATAGGCTTGAGATCTGGTGACTGTGCTGGCCACTCCATCTATATATATTTTTGTACTCTGTCGTCTTTGGGTAGGTGGAGGGAGTCTGGAAAGGCATCTAGGAATCTTTGGGTTCTCCGAGAATTTATAGCACGGCTTTTGATGATTCTTGGTTGGGGTCTGAGCAGATTATTTGTTGTGATTGCAAACGTAATAAAATGGTGGTCCGATAGTCCAGGATTATAAGGAAAAACATTAAGATCCACAATATTTATTCCACGGGACAAAACTAGGTCCAGAGTATGACTGTGGCAGTGAGTAGGTCCGGAGACATGTTGGACAACGACCCACTGAGTCGATGATGGCTCCAAAAACCTTTTCCATATGAATATTAGTCACCAAAATGTTTTATATTATCTACCATGACTACAAGGTCCGATAGGAAATCAGGGAACTCAGTGAGGAATGCTGTATATGGCCCAGGAGGCCTGTAAACAGTAGCTATAAAAAGTGATTGAGTCGGCAGCATAGATTTCATGACTTGAAGCTCAAAAGACAAAAATGTAGTCAATTTTCTTTTTGTAAATTGAAATTTGCTATTGTAATGTTAGCAACACTCCACCTTTGCGGGATGCACAGGGGATATGGTCACTATTGTAACCAGGAGGAGAGGCCTCATTTAACACAGTAAATCCATCAAGCTTAAGCCATGTTTCATTCAGGCCAATCACATCAAGATTATGATCAGTGATTAGTTCATTGACTATAACTGCCTCGGAAGTGAGGGATCTACCATTAAGTAACCCTATTTGAGATGTGAGATATAATCACAGCCGTGCATATCCCCCCCAAGCAGACACCTCGACGGCCCTGAAAGAACTTAATTGGACTCTATGTAAACTGGAAACCACATATCCGGAGGCTGCATTTATTGTAGCTGGGGATTTTAACAAAGCTAATCTGAAAACAAAGCTCCATAAATGTTATCAGCATATCGAATGCTCGACCCAGGCTGGCAGCATTCTGGATCATTGTTACTCTAACTTCCGTGACGCATACAAAGCCATCCCTCGCCCTCCTTTCAGCAAATCTGACCACGACTCCATTTTGTTGCCCCCAGCCTATAGACAGAAACTAAAACAGGAAACGCCCATGCTCAGGTCTGTTCAATGCTGGTCCGACCAATTGGATTCCACGCTTCAAGATTGCTTCGATCACATGGACTGGGATATGTTCCGGATAGCCTCAGACAACAAGACTGATGTATATGCTGATTCGGTGAGCGAGTTTATTAGCAAGTGCATCGGTGATGTTGTACCCACGGTGACTAATAAAACCTTCCCCAACCAGAAACCGTGGATTGATGGCAGCATTCGCGCAAAACTGAAAGCACGAACCACTGCTTTTAATCATGGCAAGGCGACCGGAAACAGGATCGAATACTCCACCTCAGTCTTCCTCTGATCCATTTGCAGCTTTTCAGTGATCAGTTGTCTTACTCCCCAGACTCTTTCCAGTTCTCATGTGAAGACTCTGGTATGCCATCTACAATGATGTTATTTCTCCTGGACTGTCCCGCTAGTCTGTTTCCCCAATCCTCTGTAATAATGATTCACAGACAATGCTGATGTCATTTCGCGTGGACTTAATGTCATCTTGCTCCAAATCTCTTTCAAGACATCCACCTCTCCTTGGGAGAACTGCAAACTGTTCTTAAGGTCCTGGACCTCTCTGGTCAGTCCGACCATTTTGTTACTTGAGTCCATCAGTATTTGGACAAAGTTCTTGAAACTATTTTCCTGTTGTTTTAACTTATTGTAGAACCGTTTTGTTTTGTTTGAAAGATCCTTCATCTGTGATAAAACACCGTCCTCTTTGTGACTCCCACACGCTTTGGGAAACATGGTAGCAATGTAGGCTAATGCTGGTACTCCACACAGTTCCGAAAATCTTGCTAGCTTGATAACTAGTTTGCAGCTAGGCTAGCTGCTACGCCAAGCAGCTCCTCAGTCTTTTGGTTGGCAGGATACCTGGACAGACATTAGCGGTGCCAGCAACTAAGGCTAACCGCTAATACATTTGCATCTGACTGGAATTTTGCTGAGACTCCTGTTTCTCCAGTTTAGCTATCTACAGAACTGACACTTCACACTTTTTTTTTTTTTTTTTACAGTCTTTTATGTCCTGAAGTACAGCCAGTCAGTGTGTCAGACCTTGTGCCGTCCATCCTACTCAACTACCCAGCGAGCACAGTGGATCTGGGCTGATTCCGGCTGAGAGTCGGGGCACTCGGCTGAGAGTCAGACTCGACCGACGTCATGTGACCCGAGTCTGGGCCGCCTTCGGCAGTATTACTTATGGCTAGGATGCAGGGATTGAGCCCAGGACGATTCAGGTGAGAGTTATCTGGCCCAAATGTATTACTTGGGGCTCGGGCCAGATAACTCTCACCTGAATCGGCCCGAGCCCCAAGTAATACATTTGGGCCAGATAACTCTAAATGTATTACTTGGGGCTCGCGCCGATTCAGGTGAGAGTTATCTGGACCGAATGTATTACTTGGGGCTCGGGCCGATTCAGGTGAGAGTTATCTGGCCCGAATGTATTACTTGGGGCTCGGGCCGATTCAGGTGAGAGTTATCTAGACCGAATGTATTACTTGGGGCTCGGGCCGATTCAGGTGAGAGTTATCTGGCCCGAATGTATTACTTGGGGCTCGGGCCGATTCAGGTGAGAGTTATCTGGCCCGAATGTATTACTTGGGGCTCGAGCCGATTCAGGCTGCTCTCTGGCAGATGATTACACGGGCTGCTTTATATAATTTATATTTAATTATTTATTTTTCCATATTTTCTCATTGTTTCTCTGATCAAAAAATACAATTAACATATAAATAAAATTCTTTAAGAGTCCTGTGTATTATTTTGATACTTTATGCAAGGCGATTGATAAGCATTAAAAACTTTGTGGATGGAGCCTCCCGAGTGGCGCAACGGTCTAAGACACTGCATCGTAGCAGCAAACTGCGTTGCTACAGATGCTGATTTGAGACCCGTGCCGGCCGCGACCAGGAGACCCATGCACAATTGGCCCAGCATCGTCTGAGTTAGGGGAGGGTTTGGCCGGCAGGGATGTCCTTGTCCCATCACAGTGTAGTGACTCCTGTGGCAGGCCAGGCACATGCACACTGACACGGTCACCAGGTGTATGGTGTTTCCTTCGACACAATTTTTTTGTGGATGGGTATGATTTGTATGTATAAAATGTAATTTAATAATATTTAAAATGACTAAATTGGGTAATTTTGTAGACATTTATTTAAATTTGCATCGGGCCGCTTCTGGGGAGACTCTGGTAAGATGCTGGCAAAGTTCATTTTGATTCCGGGCCGAGTCCGACACCGGGCCGATTCAATCAGTTCCGGCCCTCCTTCTGGGCCGATTCCTCATTGCTAGCTGGGTACTTTGTCAAAACTTACAAAACCTCCTAAAGAATTGTGAAGGGCATCACTGGGTATCCTTCTCACTCTACCGTTCTCTCTCTCTCGCGCTACACTGTCTCTCCTCAGTTTACAAGAGGAGGAAGAGGGGACAGACATTTTATCGGTAATCTACAGTACCCCCCTCTATTATCCCAAGGTACATCTGAGGTACTGTCATTGTAATAGAGTTAGACATGGAGAATAGGTTGTTGTGGTTGAATTGTGCACAGAATGAGTGCCTGCCCTGCTTTTCCTCAGTGGTCTGTGTCTTATCAGGCCTCTGCTTTATTGGGCCTGTAAAGAGATATGTTGATGAGACAGAGATTAATCAATGTACTAGGCTTAACATTCCCCCAATAAAACAGTTCCATACTCCTGATGCCTTAACTACTGTTGTGGCTGATTTTCTCATGCATATTCAAGTCAAAAGCGAGACGTGTGCAGAGTTCATACTTTGGTCGATCTTCGCATTGTAATATGTTGCTGAACACCGGGCAATATGGCTTACTTTAATGATGTGTTTGGCCTAATGTAGGACTCACTCTAGCTCTGATCCATGGCGTTAGGTCCAGGGCACATTCCTCCACTAATAATATTAGTTGTGGAGGAACGTACACTAACGCCCTGGACCAGAGCTAAACTAGCTCATGCATTAACATAAGACCACATCAGTACTCATTTTCAGCATTGCTTATAAATATAATTTATTAACAGTCTTAAAAATTCTTTCTTACACTTTGTACAGAAACGGAGGAGATGCAAGCGTTTTGGGAGAGTCAGCGGCGGCGTCATGAGGCCAAACTAGAGTGGACGACAACCTCACTACACTAACACAAATTATATCATTAATCATTTTTATTCAGATAACAAAATAAAATGCACTTACTAGCACAGCTCTATTAATATCATTTGTTTGTAAAGGATGCCAAGTTTGCATAGTAGACACACAGCTTTTACCAAAAACAAAATAAACCAAACTGGTAAACATACAACCTAGTATGTAACTGTACTGCTCTTTTTATATACTGTACTGAAACAGCCAAAAATGTATTTGACAGTGGTATTTTGTACATCATAAAACATTTACATACTTTGATATCTTCTAACGCAGGCTGTCACATTAACATCCCTGTGTTGTATATTTCACTTTGTTGGTCAACATGCACTCTTTTCTTTCTACATGAAAAATATCCCTTTTTAATTCTTTCGGCATTCACCCTGTTGATGCGTTGTGGAACATATGGCCATATATGGCAATGTGGACATTTTGAAACAGGAGGCAAGTGTGAGCGCTTTTCAAACTATGATACTCTGCGTCCCTGTAGTCCACTTATTCACGGTTCAGTTTGTTATGAAACGAAAGTATTGGCTTCTATTTTACCCTCCTGAAACTTTGTCTATGCTATAGTTAAGCAGGTTTTCCACGTCTACACAAACAGCTTAATATGCAGCTTTGTCTTCCATTCTAGAGTTGTTTTGACCCCCACATTTTGACATTGAAGAAATGCATACTGTAAGTATCATAATACGATGTGGGACAGACTATTATCTAACACCTATATTGATATTTGAAAGTTGTATGTAGTCATTGCATGTATGTTATTCTATAGCCTGGTCCCAGATCTTTGTATGCTATCAAATCAATTCATTGTCATGCCAAACTAGTTATTCTATGGTAAAGATTTTTTATTTTCTTTGAAACCAAAATCAAACTCCTCTTCTGAATGACATCAAGTGAGATAATGAAGGACAGAATGTAGAACATAGCTAGTCAAATAGCCGTTGCCATATTCAACTATGTACCTGTATAAGTTGGGAAAATAAGGCAGTCCAACTTAAAGCAACTGAGGCTTTTATGTCCACATTTCATTGCATCTTTACTCCATATTATGGTATTGGCCTCTCCACTCTGGTCTCAGATCAGTTTGATATGGTGTAACTCCAGAGCAGAAACAGGCAGTCCCACCCGCTCCAGGGTGAAGTTTCCCCAAGGTACAGCTTTGACTCCTCCAATCATAACCTTAACGATTAGTAGGGGACATGCAAAACTGACCCAAGATCTGCGTCTAGGGGCAACTTCACTGTACTCCAGTCCCCACCCACACCCACTTTATTCTCTATCAGTAAGACCCAGATATGCTTGACCTCAATAATTCTCTGCACATTTATCCCCAACAAAAGCGGCCAGTGCTCAAATGCACAGTTGTTCTGCAAAATAGGCAATTTCGAACAACAAAGCTAATGTGTTAGCTAGCCCCCTCCCTACAGTTCACAGCTCTAACTGAAAATAAATCACAATACAAATGAATAATGATTAACAATAAAGCAATAGTATAATGCCATTAGAATGTACTTGTTATTCATGTATTTACACGGTTCAGACACGATTATAAGATAGATGTTGTTATTTTTCCAAAGGCCACAGGATGGCGCTAGAGATCAACAAAACCACAATGAAACAAATTAGACAAAAGGGTAGAAAGACATAAGAGTTTCTTCACCACACCTTGAATCCTGAAATTAAAATCATGATTAAACATATTTAGGGAAATCAACACAAGCTAAATGTAATCAACAGAACCAATGTATGGGTAGTATTGGTGGTGCGGATAAAATGGACTGCATTCGGTTCTCCATATCGCATAACTACATTATTCCAAGGACTCCACTTCAATACTTGTCCCTTTTCGCTCCCTGTCTGTCTCCCTATTCTGACTGAGCGACAGTCACTGAGTAGCCTACATACGTTAGTAAAGTCTGAAGTAGGAAATCATCCACATATATGGACAGCAGAATAGACCGTTTCCTAGGAAACTGTATAAAGAAAAGCAGACTGTACCAAGGAACGCACAGCCAAGGATAACAATGGGATCTCCAGGATTTGTTTTCTTTCTGTTGTCCCCCAATACAAAATAATCACAGCAAAGAGAACGACTCGGATCACACATCAACAACAAGGTCTTTTTGCTCACTAATTTCTCCCACCCACACGTGTTTTTTTGTCCCGACCATTGCCATGGGTGACAGTCAGGACATTGTCTGTCTGTGCGTTGGTCTATTTGTGTCCGTCGGTGTCCGTGACTCAGACACACTCAGATGGTCCCTGGTCCGGTCCTCGGGTGTCAGTGCTCCGTCGTCATGGGAGCAGGCTGTCGTGGCGACCCATCTCCTCCAGCACGGCAGCCAGTCTGTTGAGGTTCCCGTCTGGGAAGTGTTGGGCCTCCCACAGGTCCAAGATCACCCCTGTGGGACTGGACTTGGTGGCAAAATAGTTCAGATACCTGAGAGACAACAAGAGACACCTTTGTGGTAAAAAAAAACAGGGTCGCTGTCATGTCCAACACCATAATGCAGCCATCTTTAGAGTGGTTCTCTCTCCACCCCTCTGCTTCAGGATGAGGCTGCTCCTGCTTAGACGTTAACTAACTTAAGGATGAGGCTGCTTCTGCTTAGACGTGAACTAACTTAAGGATGAGGCTGCTCCTGCTTAGACGTTAACTAACTTAAGGATGAGGAGGAGGATGCTTAGACGTTAACTAACTTAAGGATGAGGAGGAGGATGCTTAGACATGAACTAACTTAAGGATGAGGCTGCTCCTGCTTAGACGTTAACTAACTTAAGGATGAGGCTGCTCCTGCTTAGACGTGAACTAACTTAAGGATGAGGAGGAGGATGCTTAGACGTGAACTAACTTAAGGATGAGGCTGCTCCTGCTTAGATGTGAACTAACTTAAGGATGAGGATTCTCCTGCTTAGACGTTAACTAACTTAAGGATGAGGAGGAGGATGCTTAGACATGAACTAACTTAAGGATGAGGATGCTCCTGCTTAGATGTTAACTAACTTAAGGATGAGGAGGAGGATGCTTAGTCATGAACTAACTTAAGGATGAGGCTGCTCCTGCTTAGACATTAACTAACTTAAGGATGAGGCTGCTCCTGCTTAGATGTGAACTAACTTAAGGATGAGGAGGAGGATGCTTAGACATGAACTAACTTAAGGATGAGGATGCTCCTGCTTAGACGTGAACTAACTTAAGGATGAGGAGGCTCCTGCTTAGACGTGAACTAAGTTAAGGATGAGGAGGAGGATGCTTAGACATGAACTAACTTAAGGATGAGGCTGCTCCTGCTTAGACGTTAACTAACTTAAGGATGAGGCTGCTCCTGCTTAGACATTAACTAACTTAAGGATGAGGCTGCTCCTGCTTAGACATTAACTAACTTAAGGATGAGGCTGCTCCTGCTTAGACGTGAACTAACTTAAGGATGAGGATGCTCCTGCTTAGACATGAACTAACTTAAGGATGAGGCTGCTCCTGCTTAGACGTTAACTAACTTAAGGATGAGGCTGCTCCTGCTTAGACATGAACTAACTTAAGGATGAGGATTCTCCTGCTTAGACATGAACTAACTTAAGGATGAGGAGGAGGATGCTTAGACGTGAACTAACTTAAGCAGCCTCTGCCTTCCCCCCCAGTGCAGTCAGAGAGGAGGGGGGAGAGGCTTGACTTTAGGACACCGCTTCTGCCTTCTCTCTCTCCCTCCCTTCCTCCCTCCCTTCCTCATCTTCTGTTGCTCGCTTGTCTCACTCTCTCCATCCACTTGTGTGTCAGCTGTCTTAATCTAAAAATGTATCTTGGTGATAAAAATGGGTCTATGTCTGAAGTCTTGCTAACCACTGCTTCAAATCGGGTTAACCCACTCGAGGACAGTCATAGCTTGCCTACATAGGCAAGGATCACCACAATTATGGATGGGGTAGGTGGTGAGGATGTGACATCATTGTG
The DNA here is from genome assembly GCF_029448725.1 of Salvelinus fontinalis. NCBI lineage: Eukaryota > Metazoa > Chordata > Actinopteri > Salmoniformes > Salmonidae > Salvelinus > Salvelinus fontinalis. The sequence goes on from NC_074668.1 coordinate 9,461,852, forward strand.
TGCATTTATAAGGTGGTGTGCAAGGGTGTAGGGTGAAGTTGCCCCTAGACACTGATCTTGGGTCAGTTTTGCATTTCCCCCAATAAAGGTTAATACATTTCCCCCAATAAAGGTTAGGATTGGGGGATGGGAAGCTGTATGTATGTACAGTGCCTTCAGAAAGTATTCATACCCCTTGACATATTCCATATTTTGTTGTGTCACAGCCTGAATTGAAATATATTGAAAATGAAATCCAGAAATATAACAATTACATAAGTATCCACACCCTTGAGCCAATACATGTTAGAATCACCTGCGATTACAGCTGTGAATCGTTGTCTTTAAGGGCATAGCACACCTAGATTGTACAATATTTGCATATCATAATTTTTTTAATTCTTCAAGCTCTGTCAAGTTGTTAATCATTTTTGAACAGACATTTTCAAGTCGTGCCAAAGATTTTCAAGCCGATTTAAGTCAAAATTGTAACTACGCCACTCAGGAACATTCAATGTCGTCTTGGTAAACAACACCGGTGTATATTTGGCCTTGTGTTTTAGGTTATTGTCCTAATGAAAGGTGAATTTGTCTCCCAGTATCTGTTGGAAAGCAGATTGAACCAGGTTTCCTTCTAGGATTTTGCCTATGCTTAGCTCTATTCCGTTTCCTTTCATCCTAAAAAACTCCCTAGTCAATGCCAATAACAAACATACCCATAACATGATGCAGCCACTACCATACTTGAAAATATGATGACTCATATTTTCTGATGATGACTGATACTCAGTAATGTGTTGTGTTGGGTTTGACCCAAACATAACAGTTTGTATTCAGTATTCAATATCTTAGCAATTTTACTTTAGTGCCTTATAACTTCTTATGGCTGCAGGGGCAGTATTGAGTATCTTGGATGAAAAGGTGCCCAGAGGTGCCCAGAGTAAACTGCCTGCTCCTCAGTCCCAGTTGCTAATATATGCATATTATTAGTCTATTTGGATAGAAAACACTCTGAAGTTTCTAAAACTGTTTGAATGATGTCTGTGAGTATAACAGAACTCATATGGAAGGCAGAAACCTGAGAAAAAATCCAACCAGGAAGTGGGAAATCTGAGGTTGTAGGTTTTCAACTCATCGACTATCGAATACACAGTGGGATATGGGTAATTTTGCACTTCCTAAGGCTTCCACTAGATGTCGACAGTCTTTAGAACCTTGTCTGATGCTTCTACTGTCAAGTGGGGCCGAATGAGAGGGGATTGAGTAAGGTCTATCATGACCTGAACATGCGCTGACCATGCGCGTTCATGTGAGAGCGAGCTCTGTTCTATAGCATTTCTGAAGACAAAGGAATTCTCTGGTTGGAACATTATTGAAGATTTATGTTAAAAACATCCTAAAGATTGATTCAATACATCGTTTGACATGTTTCTACTGACTGTTAAATATTTAAAAAAAATATTCTTTTTGAATTTCGCGGCTCTGCCTTTTCAGTGGGGGTGGGGGGGGAGTGCCGCTAGCGGCACCCTCATCCTAGACAGGTTAAGGAACTTTTTGACATTTCGTCTGCTTTTAGTGAACGCGCTTCGTGACTTTGGATTTGTTTACCAAACGCGCTAACAAAAGTAGCTATTTGGACATAAATGATGGACATTACCGAACAAATCAAACATTTATTGTGTAACTGGGATTCCTGGGAGTGCATTCTGATGAAGATCATCAAAGGTAAGTGAATATTTATAATGTTATTTCTGACTTCTGTTGACTACACAATATAGCGGATATATTTTTGTCTTGTTTGGTCTCTGAGCGCCGACCTCAGATTATTGCATGGTTTGCTTTTTCCGTAAAGCTTTTTTGAAATCTGACACAGCGGTTGCATTAAGGAGAAGTGGATCTAAAATTCCATGTATAACACTTGATTTTTGATCAACGTTTATTATGAGTATTTCTGGAAATTGATGTGGCTCTCTGCAAAATCACCGGATGTTTTAGGAACTATTGAACATAACGCGCCAACGTAAACTGAGATTTTTTAATATAAATATGAACTTTACCGAACAAAACATACATGTATTGTATAACATGAAGTCCTATGAGTGTCATCTGATGAAGATCATCAAAGGTTAGTGATTAATTTTATCTCTATTTCTGCTTTTTGTGACTCCTGTCTTTGGCTGGAAAAATTGCTGTGTTTTTCTGTGATTTGGCGGTGACCTAACATAATCGTTTGTGGTGCTTTAGCTGTAAAGCCTTTTTGAAATCGGACACTGTGGTGGGATTAACAACAAGATTACCTTTAAAATGGTATAAGATACTTGTATGTTTGAGGAATTTTAATTATGAGATTTCTGTTGTTTGAATTTGGCGCCCTGCACTTTCACTGGCTGTTATCAGATTGCAGCCCTAACTTAAACAGGATGCATGTTTTGGAATATTTTTATTCTATCCAGGCTTCCTTCTTTTCACTCTGTGATTTAGGTTAGTATTGTGGAGTAACAACTGATGATGGATCAACAACATTGTAGTTTCCTGCATCTTTGTAGTCACTGGGTGTATTGATACACCATCCAAAGTGTAATTAATGACTTCACCATGCTCAAATGGATATTCAATGTCTGCCTTCTTTATTGTTACCCATCTACCAATAGGTGCCGTTCTTCGCGAGGCATTGGAAAACCTCCCTGTTTGTGGTTGAATCTGTGTTTGAAATTCACTGCTAGACTGGGGGACCTTACAGATAAGTGTATGTGTATGGTACATAGATGAGGTAGTCATTCAAAAATCATGTTAAACACATATTTTTGCACACAGTGAGTCCATGCAACGTATGTGACTTTTAAGCACATTCTTAGTCCTGAACTTATTTAGGCTTGCCATAACAAAGGGGTTGAATATTTATTGACTCAAGGCATTTCAGCTTTTCATTTTGAATTAATTTGAAAAGATTTTGAAAAACATAATTCCACGTTGACAATAGGGGGTAAAGTAGGCCAGTGACAACATCTCAGTTAAATACATTTTAAATTCAGGCTGCAACACAACAAAATGTGGAATAAGTCACAGGGTGTGAATAGTTCCTGAAGGCGCTGTATGTGCTAGGGTGTTCCTTCTGACCTGTCCAGGTTGAGTTTGTGGGCCAGCATCCTCCAGTCATTGGATCCTCTGGTCTGGGGCGCGTCAAGGCTGCCACAGAGCTTCTGTCTGATGGAGAGGGGGATACGGAAGGCGTTGAGCCCCACCAGGGTGGTGATGTTGCTAGCCGGGTCCATGAGAGACGTGTCGATGTTCTGGGTGTCCTGAGATGGAGAACAGACAGACATACAAACAAAGAGTGTTAGCTGTGTGATGACAGGGCTGAGTGGCGGCGGCGGGGGGGGGGGGGGGGGGGGGGGGGGGTCTTCTATGCTTTTGGGGATCTAAAATCCCCCAAAGTCCCCACAAGAATAGTTAAACAACAAGTCCTGATGAGGACAAAGGTTATTTTAACCTTAGGGGTGGGGTTTAGGGTTGCAATTAGGGTTTACTGGTTATCTTTAGGGTTAGGAGTTAGGTTTAGAGTTACGTGTTAAGGTCAGATGATTGGGTTAGGCTTAGGGAAAATATAATTTTGAATGGAAATACATTTTAGGTCCCCATGAAGATAGAAGAACAAAACGACTGTGTGTGTTTTAATTTTACATTACTTTAGCAGACACTCTTATCCAGAGCGATTTACAGTAGTGAGTGCATACATTTTCCTAAGTAGTCCCCCATGGGAATTAAACACACAACCCTGGCGTTGCAAGCACCATGCACTACCAACTGAGCCACAATAGACCACATGGTATTTACCATCCAATGAAATGCTTACTTGCAGGTTTCCACTCGACAATGCAACTGTAACAGTCCTGACCTATTTATGTTAGTTTTTATGTGTTTATGGTCAGGGCGTTAGTTTTGGGTGGGCAGTCTATGTTATCTGTTTCTATGTTGTTTTTGGTTTGCCTGGTATGGCTCTTGATTAGAGGCAGGTGGTTTGCGTTTTCCTCTAATCAAGAGTCATATTTAGGTAGGGCATTCTCACTGTTTGTTTGTGGGTGATTGTCTCCTGTGATGTCTTCGTTGTGTTCGATGTTCTTCACTATCGGGGCTGTTTGGCTGTTCGTACGTTTCGATGTAACGTTCCTGTTCGTGAGTTTACGTTTGTCGATGTAAGTTTATGTTCAGGTTCCGTTCGTTACGTTTTGTTATTTTGTAAGTTTTGAAAGTGTTTTGTTTTGTTTAGTGGCCGTCGTATTTGTAATAAAGATGGCTTATTTCCCTGACTCCGCATTTTGGTCTGAAGATCCTTCTCTCCTCACCTCATCTGAGGATGAGGAAAGCGACAGCCTTAACAGAATCACCCACCAACAAACAGAGACCAAGCGGTATGGGAATGCTCGACGGCGCAACAAGAACTTCTGGACTTGGGAGGAGATCTTGGACGGTAGAGGACCTTGGGCTCAACCAGGGGAATATCGCCGTCCAAAGGAGGAATTGGAAGCAGCGAAGGCTGAGCGGCGCTGGTATGAGGAGGCAGCGCGACGACGCGGTTGGGAGCCCGTGAGTCAGACCAAAAAATTTCTTGGGGGGGGGCACACGAGGAGTGTGGCAAAGCCGGGTAAGATACCCGAGCAAACTCCCCGTGCTTACCGTGGAGGTAGAAGGCGTCGTACTGGTAAGACACCGTGTTATGCGGTAAAGCGCACGGTGTCCCCAGTACGCGTGCTTAGCCCAGTGCGGGCTATTCCACCTTGCCGCACTGGGAGGGCTAGGTTGGGCATCGAGCCGGGTGCCATGAAGCCGGCCCAACGTAGCTGGTCTCCAGTACGTCTCCTCGGGCCGGTGTACATGGCACCAGCCTTACAGGTGGTGTCCCCGGTTCGCCTGCATAGCCCAGTGCGGGCTATTCCACCTCGCCGCACTGGCAGGGCTACGGGGTTCATTCAACCTGGTAGGGTTGGGGAGGCTCGGTGCTCAAGAGCACGTGTCCTCCTTCACGGTCCGGTAGACCCGGTGCCACCTCCATGTACCAGTCCTCCGGTGGCAGCCCCCCGTACCAGGCTGTCTCTCCGGGTTCTCTCTCCTGCTGTTTCCTCCTCTCCAGCGCAGCCGGTGCCTAGACCACGCACCAGGCTGTCTCTCCTTCTCCTCCCTACAGAGCTATCTGTCTCCCCAGCGCCATCTGAGCCATCCGTCTCCCCAGCGCCATCTGAGCCATCCGTCTCCCCAGCGCCATCTGAGCCATCCGTCTCCCCAGCGCCATCTGAGCCATCCGTCTCCCCAGCGCCATCTGAGCCATCCGTCTCCCCAGCGCCGTCTGAGCCATCCGTCTGCCATGAGCCTGCAAAGCCGCCCGTCTGCCATGAGCCTAGAGAGCCGTCAGTCTGCCATGAGTGTCGAGAGCCGTCAGCCTGCATGGACCTGCCAGAGCCGTCCAGCCAGGACCTGCCAGAGCCGTCCAAACAGGACCTGCCAGAGTCCTTCAGCCGGGATCTGCCCCTTGTCCCGGTGTTGCCCCTTGTCCCGGTGTTGCCCCTTGTCCCGGTGCTGCCCCTTGTCCCGGTGCTGCCCCTTGTCCCGGTGCTGCCCCTTGTCCCGGTGCTGCCCCTTGTCCCGGTGCTGCCCCTTGTCCCGGTGCTGCCCCTTATTCCGGTACTGGTCCTTATCCCGGTGCTGCCCCTTGTTCCGGTGCTGCCCCTTGTCCCGGTGCTACCCCTTGTCCCGGTGCTGCCCCTTGTCCCGGTGCTGGCTGTTTATTTTGGGGAAAGTAGTTTTAGGGTGGTCAGTGGAGGGGGTAGACAGAAGAGGGGAGTGACTATGGTGGTGTGGGGACAGCGTCCTGAGCCGGAACCACCACCGTGGTCAACTGCCCACCCGGACCCTCCCCTGGACTTTGTGCTGGTGCGCCCGGCGTTCGCACCTTGAGGGGGGGGTACTGTAACAGTCCTGACCTATTTATGTTAGTTTTTATGTGTTTATGGTCAGGGCGTTAGTTTTGGGTGGGCAGTCTATGTTATCTGTTTCTATGTTGTTTTTGGTTTGCCTGGTATGGCTCTTGATTAGAGGCAGGTGGTTTGCGTTTTCCTCTAATCAAGAGTCATATTTAGGTAGGGCATTCTCACTGTTTGTTTGTGGGTGATTGTCTCCTGTGATGTCTTCGTTGTGTTCGATGTTCTTCACTATCGGGGCTGTTTGGCTGTTCGTACGTTTCGATGTAACGTTCCTGTTCGTGAGTTTACGTTTGTCGATGTAAGTTTATGTTCAGGTTCCGTTCGTTACGTTTTGTTATTTTGTAAGTTTTGAAAGTGTTTTGTTTTGTTTAGTGGCCGTCGTATTTGTAATAAAGATGGCTTATTTCCCTGACTCCGCATTTTGGTCTGAAGATCCTTCTCTCCTCACCTCATCTGAGGATGAGGAAAGCGACAGCCTTAACAGAATCACCCACCAACAAACAGAGACCAAGCGGTATGGGAATGCTCGACGGCGCAACAAGAACTTCTGGACTTGGGAGGAGATCTTGGACGGTAGAGGACCTTGGGCTCAACCAGGGGAATATCGCCGTCCAAAGGAGGAATTGGAAGCAGCGAAGGCTGAGCGGCGCTGGTATGAGGAGGCAGCGCGACGACGCGGTTGGGAGCCCGTGAGTCAGACCAAAAAATTTCTTGGGGGGGGGGCACACGAGGAGTGTGGCAAAGCCGGGTAAGATACCCGAGCAAACTCCCCGTGCTTACCGTGGAGGTAGAAGGCGTCGTACTGGTAAGACACCGTGTTATGCGGTAAAGCGCACGGTGTCCCCAGTACGCGTGCTTAGCCCAGTGCGGGCTATTCCACCTTGCCGCACTGGGAGGGCTAGGTTGGGCATCGAGCCGGGTGCCATGAAGCCGGCCCAACGTAGCTGGTCTCCAGTACGTCTCCTCGGGCCGGTGTACATGGCACCAGCCTTACAGGTGGTGTCCCCGGTTCGCCTGCATAGCCCAGTGCGGGCTATTCCACCTCGCCGCACTGGCAGGGCTACGGGGTTCATTCAACCTGGGAGGGTTGGGGAGGCTCGGTGCTCAAGAGCACGTGTCCTCCTTCACGGTCCGGTAGACCCGGTGCCACCTCCATGTACCAGTCCTCCGGTGGCAGCCCCCCGTACCGGGCTGTCTCTCCGGGTTCTCTCTCCTGCTGTTTCCTCCTCTCCAGCGCAGCCGGTGCCTAGACCACGCACCAGGCTGTCTCTCCTTCTCCTCCCTACAGAGCTATCTGTCTCCCCAGCGCCATCTGAGCCATCCGTCTCCCCAGCGCCATCTGAGCCATCCGTCTCCCCAGCGCCATCTGAGCCATCCGTCTCCCCAGCGCCATCTGAGCCATCCGTCTCCCCAGCGCCGTCTGAGCCATCCGTCTGCCATGAGCCTGCAAAGCCGCCCGTCTGCCATGAGCCTAGAGAGCCGTCAGTCTGCCATGAGTGTCGAGAGCCGTCAGCCTGCATGGACCTGCCAGAGCCGTCCAGCCAGGACCTGCCAGAGCCGTCCAAACAGGACCTGCCAGAGTCCTTCAGCCGGGATCTGCCCCTTGTCCCGGTGTTGCCCCTTGTCCCGGTGTTGCCCCTTGTCCCGGTGCTGGGGACAGCGTCCTGAGCCGGAACCACCACCGTGGTCAACTGCCCACCCGGACCCTCCCCTGGACTTTGTGCTGGTGCGCCCGGCGTTCGCACCTTGAGGGGGGGGGTACTGTAACAGTCCTGACCTATTTATGTTAGTTTTTATGTGTTTATGGTCAGGGCGTTAGTTTTGGGTGGGCAGTCTATGTTATCTGTTTCTATGTTGTTTTTGGTTTGCCTGGTATGGCTCTTGATTAGAGGCAGGTGGTTTGCGTTTTCCTCTAATCAAGAGTCATATTTAGGTAGGGCATTCTCACTGTTTGTTTGTGGGTGATTGTCTCCTGTGATGTCTTCGTTGTGTTCGATGTTCTTCACTATCGGGGCTGTTTGGCTGTTCGTACGTTTCGATGTAACGTTCCTGTTCGTGAGTTTACGTTTGTCGATGTAAGTTTATGTTCAGGTTCCGTTCGTTACGTTTTGTTATTTTGTAAGTTTTGAAAGTGTTTTGTTTTGTTTAGTGGCCGTCGTATTTGTAATAAAGATGGCTTATTTCCCTGACTCCGCATTTTGGTCTGAAGATCCTTCTCTCCTCACCTCATCTGAGGATGAGGAAAGCGACAGCCTTAACAGCAACGACAATAAGAAATTAAAGCTGCAAGCAGTGTTGCCGGGGTTCAGCTGTGCCAACTGTGAAACCATCAGGACAAATTGGTGACACTGCCCTAGAATGAATTACAGTACTTCTTACTAAGCTTGCCAAATATCAGAACTCAAAATCAAGCTGATCATGCAATATTATTTGCTTTTGATGTATTTTGGACCATTTTTCAATGATGTTGACTACGTTAAACGTCTTCTCCAGAACTGCTGAACCAGATTTGGTACACTATATATACAAAAGTATGTGAACGCCCCTAAAATGTGTTCAAATTAGTGGATTCGGCTATTTCAGCCACACCTATTGCTGACGGGTGTAAAGAAATGTGCACACAGCCATGCAATCTCCATAGACAAACATTGGCGGTAGAATGGCCTTACTGAAAAGCTCTGTGACTTTCAACATGGCACCTTCATAGGATGCCACCTTTCAAACAAGTCAGTTCGTCAAATTTCTGCCCTGCAAAAACTGGAAGTGCTGTTATTGTGAAGTGGAAACGTCTAGGAGCAACAACGGTGGGCAACACAAGCTCACAGAATGAGACCGCTGAAGCGTGTAGCGCGTAAAAATAGTCTGTCCTCGGTTGCTTCACTCACTACAGAGTTCCAAACTGCGTCTGGAGGCAGCATCAGCAGAATAACTGTTTGTCGGGAGCTTCTTGAAATGGGTTTCCATGGCCCGAGCAGCCACATACAAGCTTAAGATCACCATGTGCAATGCCAAGCTCTGGCTCTGAGTGGTGTAAAGATCGCCGCCATGGGACTCGGGAGCAGTGGAAATGCGTTCTCCAGAGTGATGAATCACGCTTTACCATCTGGCATTCCAATGGACGAATCTGGGTTTGTCGGATTCCAGGAGAACGCTACCTGCCCGAATACATGGTGCCAACTGTAAAGTTTGGTGGAGGAGGAATAATGGTCTGGAGCAGTTTTTCATGGTTTGCTAGGCCCCTTAGTTCCAGTGAAGGGAAATCTTAACGCTACAGCCTACAATGACGTTCTAGACGATTCTGTACTTTCAACTTTGTGGCAACCGTTTGGGGAAGGCCCTTTCCTGTTTCAACATGTCAATGTCCCGTGCACAAAGCGAGGTCCATACAGAAATGGTTTGTGTGGAAGACCTTGACTGGCCTGCACAAAGCCCTGACCTCAACAATGAATTGGAACATCGACTGCAATCGCCCCACATCAGTGCCCCACATCAGTGCCCGACCTCACTAGTGTTCGTGGCTGAATGGATGTCCCCGTAGCAATGCTTCAACATCTGGTGGAAAGCCTTCCCAGAAGAGTTGTCACGAATCCTGCTTCCTGAGTCTGGGTTTGCCTGTGTGTCTGTCCTGGAGTGTGTTTCAGATGTCCTGGAACGCACCCTGTCTGGTTGCTGGGCGAATTAGCTCATTGGGAGATTGATTTCACCCGCACCTGTTTCCCGTCAGTAATCTGCACACCTGTCCTGATCATCATCTCTACCCTTCAAGAGCTCTGACCTGACTTCCATTCCCTGCCGGATCGTTAGCCATGAACAGTATGTTGTGCCTGAGTACCAGACTCCAGTTGGATAGAATTTGTTTTGTTGTTTTCATTTACGTATTGCTTGCCTTGAACTTACCTCCGTTTGTTTTGTCTTCAGTTACTCACCTGGATCATTCACTCCATTCCCGCCTGGTTGACAGAGGATTCTGCTACTACATTGGATTCACCTATTTCCTCTCATCTACTCACCACCGTTGCCCGCTACGCCATCTGGATATATCTACCTTTTCACATTTCACTGTAAATAAATACTCACCTTCTTCCTACGCTCCTTGTCCTGGTCTGCTTCTGGGTTCGATCTTGAAAGATCGTGACAGAACGATCCGGCCAGTGATGAACCCAGCGGACCTGGACTCCGTTTGCCATGCCATTACCCAGCAGGGGAAGACATTGGGACAACACAATACGGCGCTACAGGAGATAGCGAGTTCGATCCAGAACTTATCTGCTAGCTTGACACAAATCCAGGATCAGCTCAGTTTACCGGCGATTCATTCACCACCGGTTTCACCCATCTCACCTGCCGTGTCTGGAGCAGTGTCATTCCGTGAACCCAAGGTACCGACGCCTGATAAATATGAAGGGGATTTGGGAAAATGCCGTTCGTTTCTTATGCAGTGTGGGTTAGTGTTTGATCTACAGCCCCATTCTTACGCCACTGACAAGGCTAGGATAGCCTTTGTTATTGAACTGTTGCGTGGAAGAGCTCTGGAATGGGCTTCAGCCGTTTGGGAACGGCAGGGAACCTGCACGGCTTCATATCAGGAGTTCACGGGAGAGATGAGAAAGCTTTTTGATCATCCAGTCCGAGGTAAGGATGCAGCTAAACGTTTGTTCTCTCTTCGCCAAGGAGATCGCAGTGTGGCAGATTTTATGATTGAGTTCAGGACATTGGCTGTGGAGAGTGGTTGGAATGAGGAGTCACTACAAGCGGTTTTTTACAAGGGGTTGTCAGAGGAACTTAAGGACGAGCTGATATCTTATCCAGAGCCTAGTGACCTGGACAGCTTGGTCGCTTTATCTATTCGGGTAGATAATAGAGTCCGAGAGAGAAGGAGGGAGAAGCAGTGGGGCCCATCCAATCAATCTGCAACTCGGTTACCATTCGGTTCAGGAGGTGAACCAGGACGTATTGATCATTATTCTCCACACGGGATTAGTGGAGGGGTCTTGCCACCAGATTCTGAACCAATGCAAGTGGGGCGACACGGGCTAACTAAGGAGGAGCGCCAACGTAGACGTGAGACCAATAGCTGTTTCTACTGTGGTAGATCGGGACATTACATCTCCGCTTGTCCACAGCGCCCGTTAAACTGCCCGGCTCGCTAGTTTTGGGAGGAATTTTAGCGAGCCAGTTTCAATCTCTCAAGGATCTTGTCAGACCCCGTTTTCCTGCAACCCTTATGAATAAGGATCAGAGTTTTGACATGAACGCTTTTATCGATTCAGGTGCCGATGGCAGCTTTATGGATGCCGACTTGGTGGAACAGCTGGGGCTTTCCAAGGAGCAATTGCCGGAAGCCATTGAAGCAACCACTCTGAACGGCAGTAGTCTGGCACGGATCACTATGAGGACTGAACCGGTTAAGATGTTGGTGTCGGGAAATCATTCAGAGTTTATCTCTTTCTTCATTTTGTCCTCGCCCCATGTTCCTCTGGTTCTTGGTTACCCCTGGCTGAAGGAACACAATCCCTCGTTTGATTGGGTGACAGGGAAGGTAACTAGTTGGAGCATTGAGTGTCATGCTAACTGCCTTAGGACTGCCTGTTCTCCTGCTGTTTCCAGTCAGGTCAGTGACTCTGCTCCTCCTGATTTGTCCCTGGTTCCAGAAACATATCACGAGTTGGGTGAGGTATTCAGTAAACAGAAGGCTCTGTCCCTTCCTCCCCACCGACCTTATGATTGTGCGATTAATCTGTTTCCTGGAGCTGCCTTTCCCAAGGGACGGTTATACAGTATCTCTCGACCGGAACGTGAGGCCTTGGAGACCTACATCAAGGAGTCTCTAGCTACAGGTCTCATTCGGCCATCGTCATCACCTTTGGGAGCAGGATTTTTTTTTGTGAAGAAGAAGGATGGCTCTCTTCGACCGTGTATTGATTATCGGGGTTTGAATGATATTACGGTTAAGAACAAGTATCCCCTGCCCTTGATGAGCTCGGCTTTCGATTCCTTACAGGGTGCTACGGTTTTTACGAAGCTTGATTTACGTAATGCTTATCATTTGGTTCGGATCAAAGAGGGGGACGAGTGGTTGACTGGGTTCAATACTCCGATGGGACATTTTGAGTACCAGGTGATGCCGTTTGGACTGACCAACGCTCCGGCTGTGTTCCAAAGTATGGTGAATGACGTTCTGAGAGATATGATTGGTATTTTTGTGTTCGTTTACCTGGATGATATCCTCATCTTCTCAAAGGAGCTTTCTAGCCACGTTCTGCATGTCAAGCAGGTCCTGCAGCGGTTATTGGAGAACCGTCTGTTCGTGAAGGCTGAGAAGTGTGATTTTCACGCCCACACAACGTCCTTTCTCGGGTACATCATATCCAGGGGAGAGATCAAGATGGACCAAGAGAAGGTTCGGGCGGTTCGGGATTGGGTCCAGCCCGGTACAAGATTGCAGCTCCAGAGATTCCTGGGGTTTGCGAATTTTTATCGGAGGTTTATCCGTGACTACAGCCGGGTGGCTGCACCTCTAACTGCCCTGACGTCTTGCACCAGAAAGTTCTGTTGGACTCCTGAGGCAGACCGAGCATTTCTGGACTTGAAGAGCCGATTCACCAACGCCCCGATTCTCTCTCAACCTGACACTTCCTGTCAGTTCGTTGTGGAAGTGGATGCTTCTGATGTGGGGGTGGGCGCCATCCTGTCCCAGCGTAGCTCCACTGACGGTAGACTCCATCCCTGCGCTTTCTACTCTTGTCGTCTTTCTCCAGCTGAAAGAAACTACGATGTGGGTAACCGGGAGCTTCTCGCTGTGAAGCTTGCCTTGGAGGAGTGGCGTCACTGGTTGGAGGGAGCGGAGCAACCGTTTGTGGTCTGGACTGACCACAAGAATCTGGCTTACGTGCAATCGGCTAAACGTCTCAACGCCCGTCAGGCCAGGTGGGCTTTGTTTTTTGGACGTTTCAATTTTTCCCTGACGTTCCGACCTGGGTCGAAGAACGGGAAGGCGGACGCCCTGTCCCGGATGTTCTCTAAGACGGAGGAGAGTGGGGTCAAGACTGAGACGATTCTTCCCCAGAATGTTGTCGTGGGAGCCGTTACATGGAGGATAGAGGAGGATGTGATGGCGGCCCTTCGGACGCAGCCCGGCCCCGGTAACGGTCCACCCGGTCGGTTGTTCGTACCCGAGTCGGTCCGTTCTGCTGTCCTTCAGTGGTCCCACGCCAGCAAGATAGCTTGTCACCCTGGCGTTGCTCGGACTATGGCACTACTGCGCAGACGTTTTTGGTGGCCTGCCATGGGAGAAGATACCCGGAGGTTTGTTGCCGCATGTCCTGTTTGTGCCCAGAACAAAAGTACCAATCGGCCCAGCTCTGGGCTTCTTCACCCCCTACCTATTCCTCGGCGACCTTGGTCGCATCTGGCCCTGGATTTTGTCACGGGATTGCCCCCTTCTGTTGGGAACACGGTCATTCTGACTATTGTGGACAGATTCAGCAAGTTTGCTCATTTTGTTCCTCTCTCCAAGCTTCCATCGGCTACGGAGACGTCCGAGATCCTGGTCAGGGAGGTTTTCAGGGTTCACGGATTGCCCAGTGACATTGTGTCTGACCGTGGTCCTCAGTTTACCTCTGCTGTCTGGAAGTCCTTCTGTTTGGCCATTGGAGCTACAGTCAGTCTCACTTCTGGATTTCACCCACAATCTAATGGTCAAGCGGAGAGAGCCAACCAGAAGATGGAGTCCACGCTGCGTTGTCTTGTCTCCTCTGATCCCACCTCTTGGTCATCTCAATTACCCTGGGTTGAGTATGCCCATAATACCCTTCCTTCATCTGCCACTGGGATGTCCCCCTTCCAATGCCTTTACGGATACCAACCTCCTTTGTTTCCTTCTCAGGAGAGGGATCTCTCGGTTCCCTCTGTCCAGACCCATATTCGTCGTTGCCACCGGACCTGGCATCGGGCCAGGAAGGCTCTCCTTAGAGTTTCTGACCGGTATCAGATACAGGCGAACCGTCGCCGTATTCCTGCCCCAGCTTATACGGTTGGAGATAAGGTTTGGTTGGCTACACGGGATCTTCCTCTACGGACGGAGTCAAGGAAGTTGTCACCTAAGTTCATTGGTCCGTTTGTAGTGGAGAGAATCATAAATCCTGTGGTGGTTCGACTCAAGTTGCCTGCAACACTTAGAGTGCATCCTACTTTTCATGTCTCCTGTCTCAAGCCGGTTCACCTCAGTCCTCTGTTGCCTCCTCCTCCTCGTCCTCCTCCTCCTCGGATGATCGGAGGTGGTCCTGTCTACACGGTGCGCCGCATCATGGACTCCAGACGGCGGGGTCGAGGGTACCAGTTTCTAGTGGACTGGGAAGGATATGGTCCAGAGGAGAGGAGTTGGATTCCTCGGCGACAGATTCTGGATGACGACCTGATTCGTGACTTCTACCGCCTCCATCCTGGCGCTCCAGGTAGTCCGCCCGGTGGCGTTCGTCGGAGGGGGGGTACTGTCACGAATCCTGCTTCCTGAGTCTGGGTTTGCCTGTGTGTCTGTCCTGGAGTGTGTTTCAGATGTCCTGGAACGCACCCTGTCTGGTTGCTGGGCGAATTAGCTCATTGGGAGATTGATTTCACCCGCACCTGTTTCCCGTCAGTAATCTGCACACCTGTCCTGATCATCATCTCTACCCTTCAAGAGCTCTGACCTGACTTCCATTCCCTGCCGGATCGTTAGCCATGAACAGTATGTTGTGCCTGAGTACCAGACTCCAGTTGGATAGAATTTGTTTTGTTGTTTTCATTTACGTATTGCTTGCCTTGAACTTACCTCCGTTTGTTTTGTCTTCAGTTACTCACCTGGATCATTCACTCCATTCCCGCCTGGTTGACAGAGGATTCTGCTACTACATTGGATTCACCTATTTCCTCTCATCTACTCACCACCGTTGCCCGCTACGCCATCTGGATATATCTACCTTTTCACATTTCACTGTAAATAAATACTCACCTTCTTCCTACGCTCCTTGTCCTGGTCTGCTTCTGGGTTCGATCTTGAAAGATCGTGACAAGAGTGGAGGCTGTTATAACTCCATATTAATGCCCATTATTTTGGACTGAGATGTTCGAAGAGTAGGTGTTCACATATTTATGTTTTTTCCTGTCCAACAGCGCCACAATGTGGCCAACCTCAACCATATTTTACAGGTTAGCTAGACTCATATCCTTGAGCACGTGTGCCAAATTCCATCACTCAGAGTAAGACAGATGAAGATATATGAAAATGTGCCTGTTATATCATCACTGTGTGGTCGATATGAATGTGCTTGCATATGTGAAGCCTTGACAGTGTTTATCCGTGACTGATTTATATGCATATATGTGACAGACCACACCCACCACACCCACGTGAATGTTTATTGGTCAGTTATGGCCATGGTGTTTGACGTTCTAGTCTGCAGTATAGTGCCTTTACAGACCTTGGTCCATAGATGCCATATATCAAGTTTGGCAAATATTGGTCATTCGGGGCCTACGGACTGAATGTCATTACTCTAGATCACACGGGGTGCGTGGCTGACCTTACAAAGTTAGCATTTTCAATCACTTGTTATACCACCACCATGTGGCCAATTGGCATGGTATTGCATTAGAGGGTGTGGCCCGTGGGCCTTTACCAAGTTGCTAAATTGCACAGTCCTGGGCCTTTTCATCTCATGGAAATGGGAATATTTTCACCAAAATGGCAGAAAAAGGAACATAATAATAACGATAACGAACGGGAACAAATGCAATAGGGCTACGGCAGCTTCTCTGCTTCAACCTCTAATGATAAAAGAGACACGGCAGTAGAATATAATAAACATTTTAGCATTTAATACAGGAAGGCACAATTTATTGTCCAATATTTAGACATGTATCATAGAAAGGGGGGATTAGGGGGGGGGAGGGCAAGTCCTTAAACTGTGCAATATTAGCAATAGTAAATCTGGTAGCAGCAGTTGTGATGTGTATGAAACATGAATGTATGTGTGTGTTTGTTTGTGTGTGTGTATACGTCTGTGGGTGTGTGCGTGAGTGAGTGCATGCGTGCGAAGGTGTGTGAGTGTGTGTGTGGATGTGTGTGTGAGTGTGTGTGGATGTGTGTTTGAGTGTGTGTGGATGTGTGTGTGAGTGTGTGTGGATGTGTGTGGATGTGTGTGTGAGTATGTGTGGATGTGTGTGTGTGAGTGTGTGTGGATGTGTGTGGATGTGTGTGTGAGTGTGTGTGTGGATGTGTGTGTGAGTGTGTGTGGATGTGTGTGTGAGTGTGTGTGGATGTGTGTGTGAGTGTGTGTGGATGTGTGTGGATGTGTGTGTGAGTGTGTTTGGATGTGTGTGTGAGTGTGTGTGGATGTGTGTGTGAGTGCGCTGGCTGATACTGTACTCAAACAGCAGGCGAATAGAAAAGCCCCACAGCGGGCATTTCAAAGCAGGGAATAATAAATATGTTAAATAACTACCCTTGTGAACATGCTAGGGTGTCTCCTCCTCCTCCTCCTCCTCCTCCTCCTCCTCCTCCTCCTCCTCCTCCTCCTTCCCCTACATCAGTTCCTCTCCAAAAAGGGTGCCTGTTCTCCACTGAAGCCTCTTATACTGCATCTGGCTGTTGTTCTCTCTCTCACACACTTACAAGTACACAAGCAAGCACGCACGCACAAACACATACAACATTGCATGTCTTACTGGGAGGAATTGTCCCATAATTCCTGTTTTCATCCCAGTTGGCCGCTCTGCCTGATTAAAAATGCTTTTGCTGATGAATTCCAATAACAAACAAAGAGAACCCGTCCCATAGCTCTGCTCTTTCCTCTAACTGCCAAAACAGCAATTCTACTAAAAAAGAAAAGGGATCATTGATATGAAATGGAAAATAAACTCTGTTGATACAAATGATTTGTATTTCAAGTCTACTTAGCTCTTAGTGAAACAGCATTTCTTACGCTGTCTGAAAGACAAGCAGATTGATCAAAATAGCTTTGTTTGATACCCAGCCTGGACCACACATGAGTTTTTACACAGCGACAGAAAAGCAGGCAAACACCAGCACAAGTAATACAAGAGGGAAGTTAACAGCAGACGGGGTCAATAGCGGACAACAGCAGATTAAACTGTTCAATAAATAAATTAATTAAGTATCTTATTTTTAGTTATTTGTAAACTCAGGTTCCCTTTATCTAATATGAAGTTTTGTTGAAGATTTGATAACATTAAATATAAAAAATATGCAACAATTTTGAAAATCAGAAGGGAGGCAAAAACTTTTTCATTGCACTGTACATCCAACCCCTCATAGTCACACTAACGGGCCCTCAACATAGATATTAAGTGTGTTGATGAATATACCCTCATCAACATATCAACTCTCGTCTCTCTACAGGTGGTGTCTGCTTCTATGCTAGAATTTAGACTGACAACCCATATGAAAAAATACTATAGTATACTATGGTTGAAATAATGTAGTATTACTATATTGATATACTATAGTATTTCTGTAGTATTTTTGTGGACATGACTGTAGCATGACTGTAGGGCGGCAGGTAGCCTAGAGGTTAGAGCATTGGGCCTGTCATCGAAAGGTCGCTGGTTCGAATTCCAGAACCTACAAGGTTAATACTCTATTGATGTGTCCTTGTGAAAGGCACTTCAATTTGCTGTACTATGGCTGAAAAATATACCCTGTAAAACAACACATTTCACTGCACCTATCTCGTATATGTGACATTAAAAAAATAGTTTTTAATTTGTATTTTATTTAGTATTCACTGTAGTGTTTTTGTGGACATGACTGTAGTGGTGATTAATATAGTAAACTTCAGAAAAAACACTACAGTGAATGCTATACAGTATACTACCTTCATGTCCACAAAAACACTACAGTGAATTGTCATGACTGGCCTGTTCAGGTCAGATTACTGTTGACCATACTCCTACACGAGACATTTCTCACACCCACTAGAGGGGGAGAGATCGAGAGGTATGGAGGTGGGGGGGTTTTATGACACCTCACGCCCATTGTAAATCTTAAAGCAGCAGACAAAATCCCTTTGTCCGTTCACTGTGGAGGAATGGAATGTATGATGGCCCTATGGAGAACCTACCTCAGAACAGTAACATGCAATAAATGGACTTTGGGACAATATGTTTCGTCAGCCAAAATGGTAGTAATGACGATAGATGGAATATGAAAATGAATGTAGTTTTTGTTCTGTTATTAAAAGTTAAATGATAACGTTATAACGAAAACATTGCAACTTGAATATTTACCTGATGTTTGCATACGGTACATTGTGTGGAAAATGTCCAGATCAAAGATAATGTTTTTGTAAAGATGAAATGTGAAGTTAGTTGTCTAAATTGGGTCTGAGTAAAATCCAGACTTTGCCTCGTAACTAGTTACGCCCAGAGAACTTGCCCTGAAGGCGGAAACGCCCATTTCTGACCCGAGGGTCTACAACATGTGAGTTAAGAATTAACATCATGACTAGGTGACCAAGCGCTGCAGCGAAGGTCTGAGTCGTCAGCAACCACAACACGAGGGTCAAGAAGACAAAGGAACCTTTTAACAATCTATGCTACGGATGAGTAGCTGCGTCTAAGAGGGTGAATTCAAGCAGGACCACCCGGTTACCACTCTCCAAGGAATCCTGTGTCTACACTGCTTTCATTCCTACACTGGAGCCCTGAGCTACACGGCTGACTGTCCTCAGAAGACTCTTTTCAGAACAAGGGCGAGGAAACAGACCACTATGAGAAAGGACACTGACATTGTGTGGACAATCCAGAGAGTTACACCTGGTAACAACAGAAGTGTCTCCATCAGAGGAGAAGTCGTAACTCGGTCCACGAGGAGATACCCCATCGGAGACCTTCGACACGTAATTACATCATTATATTCTGACCCATAAGAGCAGCAGTTTGGGGCAAGGTTAGGGCTAAACTAACCTGTTGGGGATGGGGGCGCTGTTTAGACTATTTATGCTAATTGGGTAATTTTTGAAACGGCTTCCCACAAAATCCTTGATCGTACAATATGCATATTATTATTATTATTGGATAGAAAACAGTCTATAGTTTCTATAGGAGTTGAAATTTTGTCTCTAAGTGGAACAGAGCCCATTCTACAGCAATTTCCCTGACATGGATTCAGATTTCAGAAATGTTGGCCACTGTTCTGAAGTCAGTTAAAACGGCACTGATATTGCTATGACTATACGGACACTTCTTACGTCTTCCCCTGGATGCCTTTACGTGATGACGATTCCAATGGGGTCGATTGCGCGTTCACAGGCCCCACAAATGAAAAAACCCTGAAGCTAGTCATTCTTTTGGAGCTGCGTCATGCGCCTAGAGGACACCGGCCCGCTCCTGTTCCAAGCATTAGTGAAGGGGGTAATATTACTCGGGTCATGTTTCTACTCGTTATGGGAGTTAAAAACATCATAAGGTAGTTAATTTAAAGCGTTTTATAGCAATTTATATCCGTTTAGTGCGATTTTGGGACATTTATTTTTGCAACGATGTGAATAGTTGGGCACGCTTTTCAGTTCATCCCGAACGCAGTAGGCATTTCCACATGGCAAGAGGACAGCTTTCCACCAAAAGACGATTGCTCTCAAGAAAGGATCCTTTGCCCAAGATACTGATGGAAGAACAGCTCAAGGTAGGACATTTTTATTATGATAAATCGTGTTTCTGTCGAAACATTTTAGTGGCTTAGGACGCCATGTTTTATGACGTAGCTTCGCTAGGCGCAAACTGTATTGAAAAGTAAGGATAAATTAAAAAATGTTATTCCGCAATTGTATTAAGAATTAAATTGTCTATCAATCCCTGTCCACCCTATATTTTTTAGTCACGTTTATGAGTATTTATGTATAAGAGTAGATCACTGTCTAAGTGGCGCAAGGACTTTTTCTGACCAGCTTGTCTACATTTCACATTGTCTAACCATGATTTTGGTGGCTAAATATAAACATTTGCGATCAAACTCTATATGGAATGTGTAATATGATGTTACAGGAGTGTCATCGGAAGAATTCTGAGAAGGTTAGTGAAAAAATTAATATCTTTTGGCGATGTTGACTTTTATCGCTCACTTTGGCTAGAATCAATGCTGGGCTGCTATGTGCTATGTGCTACGCTAATATAACGATTTATTGTGTTTTCGCTGTAAGACACTTAGAAAATCTGAAATATTGTCTGTATTCACAGGATCTGT
Organism: Salvelinus fontinalis; assembly: GCF_029448725.1. Taxonomy (NCBI): domain Eukaryota; kingdom Metazoa; phylum Chordata; class Actinopteri; order Salmoniformes; family Salmonidae; genus Salvelinus; species Salvelinus fontinalis. Next base: position 9,482,045 of record NC_074668.1, read on the forward strand.
GTCTTTCGATTCGTGTATGCTGTGTATTTTTACGAAATGTTTGATGATTAGTAAGTAGGTAAACACGTTGCTCTAAGTAGTTTTTCTATTCCATTTGTGACGGTGGGTGCAATTGTAACCTATGCCATCTACCTGAAATATGCACTTTTTTCTAACAAAACCTATCCCATACCATAAATATGTTATCAGACTGTCATCTAATGAGTTTTTTTGTTGGTTAGGGGCTATAAATATCTTAGTTTAGCCGAATTGGTGATGGCTACTGGTGTTGGTGGACAAATAAAAGATGGTGGATTATGCTAATGTGTTTTTAGGTAATAGATGTACATCTTTACATATTGTGTCTTCCCTGTAAAACATTTTAAAAATCAGACAAGTTGACTGGATTCACAAGATCTGTGTCTTTCATTAGCTGTATTGGACTTTAATGTGTGAAAGTTAAATATTTTAAAAAAATATTTTTTTTGAATTTCGCGGCACTGGTTTTTCAGTGGGGGGGGGGGGGGGTGGTAGCTTCAGAGAACAATATTTACGAATATACTGATACGGTGAAAAAGTGTATAGGAGATGCTGTACCCACCGTGACTATTAAAACCTACCCTAACCAGAAACCATGGATAGATGGCAGCATTCGCGCAAAACTAAATAGAGTGAACGACCACATTTAACCATGGCAAGGTGACTGGGAATATGTCAGAATACAAACAGTGTAGTTTGTCCCATAGGGCGGCACCCAATTGGCCCAGTGTCGTAGGGGTTTGGCCGGGGTAGGCCGCCAATGTAAATAAAAATGTGCCTAGTTAAATAAAGGTTACGTTTAAAAAAAGAAAGTCATTTAAACATTTCCTCCGCAAGGCAATCAAACAGGCAAAATGCCAGTAAAGAGACAAAGTGGAGTCGCAATTCAACGGCTCAGACACAAGACGTATGTGGCAGGGTCTACAGACAATCACGGACCACAAAAGGAAAACAAGCCACGTCGCGGACACCGACGTCTTGCTTTCGGACAAGCTAAACAACTTCTTCGCCCACTTTGAGGTTAATACAGTGCCACCAACGTGGCCCACTACCAAGTACCGTGTGCTCTCCTTCTCCTTCAAGCTCTCCTGGCTGATGTGAGTAAGACATTTAAGTGTGTTAACCCTCGCAAGGCTGCCGGCCCAGACGGCATCTCTAGTCACGTCCCCAGAGCATTGGCAGACCAGCTGGCTGGTGTATTTACAGACATATTAAATCTGTCCTTATCCCAGTCTGCTGTCCCCACATGCTTCAAGATGGCCACCATTGTTCCTGTACCCAAGAAAGCAAAGGTAACTGAACTAAATGACTATTGCCCTGTAGCACTCACTTCTGTCATCATGGAGTGCTTTGAGAGGATAGTCAATGATCACATCACCTCTACCTTACCTGTCATCATAGACCCACTTCAATTTGCTTACCGCCCCAATAGATCCACAGACTATGCAATCGCCATCACACTGCACACTGCCCTGTTCCATCTGGACAAGAGGAACACCCATGTAAGAATGCTGTTCATAGACTACAGCTCAGCATTCAACACCATAGTTCCCTCCAAACTCATTAAACTCGAGGCCCTGGGTCTGAACCCCGCCCTGTGCAACTGGGTCATGGACTTCCTGATGGGCCGCCCCAAGTGGTGAAGGTAGGAAACAACATCTCCACTTCGCTGATCCTCAACACTGGGGCCCCACAAGGGTGCGTGCTCAGCACCCTCCTGTACTCCCTGTTCACCCATGACTGTGTGGCCAAGCACACCTCCAACTCAATCATCAAGTTTGCAGACGACACAACAAGTAGTAGGCTTGATTACCAACAATGACGAGACAGCCTACAAGGACGTGGTGAGGGCTCTGGGAGTGTGGTGCCAGGAAAATAACCTTTCACTCAATGTCAACAAAACAAATGAGATGATCGTGGACTTCAGGAAACAGCAGAGGGAGCACCCCCCATCCACATCGACGGGACAGTAGTGGAGAAGGTGGAAAGTTTTAAGTTCCTCTGCGTATATATCACGGACAAACTGAAATGGTCCACCCACACAGACAGTGAGGTGAAGAAGGCGCAACAGTGCCTCTTCAACCTCAGGTGGCTTAAAAAATGTGGCTTGACACCTAAGACCCTCCCAAACTTTTACAGATTCACCAGAGGGTGGTGTGGTCTGTCCAACACATCACCGGGGGCAAACTACCTGCTCTTAAACGCTAGTAAAATCAAATGAATGCTTTCAACCATTCGCTGCCTGCACCCGCCCGCCCAACTAGCATCACAACTCTGGACGGTTCTGACTTAGAATATGTGGACAACTACAAATACCTAGGTGTCTGACTAGACTGTAAACTCTCCTTCCAGAATCATATTAAACATCTCCAATCCAAAATTAAATCTAGAATCGGCTTCCTATTTCTCAACAAAGCCTCCTTCACTCACACCGCCAAACATACCCTCGTGAAACTGACTATCCTACCGATCCTCGACTTTGGCGATGTTATTTACAAAATAGCTTACAATACTCTACTCAGCAAACTGGATGCAGTCTATCAGAGTGCCATCCGTTTTGTCACCAAAGCCCCTTATACCCCCCACCACTGCGACCTGTATGATCTAGTCGGCTGGCCCTCGCTACATATTCGTCGCCAGACCCACTGGCTCCAGGTCATCTTTAAGTCTATGCTAGATAAAGCTCTGCCTTATCTCAGCTCATTGGTCACGAAAACAACACTCACCCGTAGCACACGCTCCAGCAGGTATATCTCACTGGTCATCGCCAAAGCCAACAACTCTTTTGGCCGCCTTTCTTTCCAGTTCTCTGCTGCCAATGACTGGAACGAATTACAAAAATCGCTGAATCTGGAGACTTATATTTCCCTCACTAACTTTAAACATCAGCTATCTGAGCAGCTAACCGATCACTGCAGCTGTACATAGCCCATCTGTAATCTACCTACCTCATTCCCATATTGTTTTTATTTACTTTTCTGCCCTTTTTCACACCAGTATTTCTACTTGCACATCACCATCTGCTCATCTATCACTCCAGTGTTAATTTGCTAAATTGTAATTACTTCGCTACTATGGCCTATTTTTTGCCTTATCTCCTCACGCCATTTGCACACACAGTACATAGACATTCTCTTTTTTCTATGTGTTATTGACTATACACTTGATTATTCCATGTGTAACTCTGTGTTGTTGTTTGTGTCGCACTGCTTTGCTTTTTCTTGGCCAGGTCGCAGTTGTAAATGAGAACTTGTTCTCAACTAGCCTACCTGGTTAAATAAAGGTGAGACAAAAATGAAATAAAAAGACTGAAAAACAGCATCTATCTCAAAGCCTTCAGACTATTAAATAGCCTTCACTAGCACATTAGAGGCTGCGGCCTATATACATGGACTTGAAATCACTAGTCACTTTAATGATGATTACCCATCTTGTATTATTCATCCCATATGTATATACAATACTGTATTCTATACCATTCTACTGTACCTTAGTCTATGCCGCTCTGACATTGCTCGTCCATATATTTATATATTCTTCATTCCATTCCTTTACTTAGATGTGTGTATTAGGTACATGTTGTGAACTTGTTAGATATTACTTATTGCTACACCCGCAATAACATCTGCTAAACACGTGTATGTGACCAATACAATTTGATTTGATTTGAGATTACAATATTACTCAGAGTGTGGTATGGAGATGAGAATATTAGCCAGATTGTGGTATACAAATCTGTTTTAAATCTCACAAATCCTTCAGCTGGGCTTGATTGAGCTTGCCTGGCACAATGGAACCCAACCAAAAGTCGAAAGCAAACGAGGAAACTCTTCTCATCCTGCACTCCAGGCAGCCTAAAGCAAACGCTTAATAAAGTATTCTAAATATTTCAAATAGTATTTGGACCTAGGTCTGGAGTGTAGTCAGAGATGGTTTAGGTCTGGAGTGTAGTCAGAGATGGTTTAGGTCTGGAGTGTAGTCAGAGCTGGTCTAGGTCTGGAGTGTAGTCAGAGCTGGTCTAGGTCTATAGTGTAGTCAGAGATGGTTTAGGTCCGGAGTGTAGTCAGAGCTGGTCTAGTCAGAGCTGGTCTAGGTCCGGAGTGTAGTCAGAGCTGGTTTAGGTCCGGAGTGTAGTCAGAGCTGGTCTAGGTCCGGAGTGTAGTCAGAGATGGTTTAGGTCTGGAGTGTCAGAGCTGGTCTAGTCAGAGCTGGTCTAGGTCCGGAGTGTAGTCAGAGATGGTCTAGGTCCGGAGTGTAGTCAGAGATGGTCTAGGTCTGGAGTGTAGTCAGAGCTGGTCTAGGTCTATAGTGTAGTCAGAGATGGTTTAGGTCCGGAGTGTAGTCAGAGCTGGTCTAGTCAGAGCTGGTCTAGGTCCGGAGTGTAGTCAGAGCTGGTTTAGGTCCGGAGTGTAGTCAGAGCTGGTCTAGGTCCGGAGTGTAGTCAGAGATGGTTTAGGTCTGGAGTGTCAGAGCTGGTCTAGTCAGAGCTGGTCTAGGTCCGGAGTGTAGTCAGAGATGGTCTAGGTCCGGAGTGTAGTCAGAGATGGTCTAGGTCCGGAGTGTAGTCAGAGCTGGTTTAGGTCTGGAGTGTAGTCAGAGCTGATTTAGGTCCGGAGTGTAGTTCGAGCTGGGTTTTACCTCAGAAGTCGGGAGTGTAGTTAGAGCTGGGACTACATACAGTGGGGCAAAAAAGTATTTAGTCAGCCACCAATTGTGCAAGTTCTCCCACTTAAAAATATGAGAGAGGCCTGTAATTTTCATCATAGGTACACTTCAACTATGACAGACAAAATGAGAAAAAAAATCCAGAAAATCACATTGTAGGATTTTTAATGAATTTATTTGCAGATTATGGTGGAAAATAATTATTTGGTCACGTACAAACAAGCAAGATTTCTGGCTCTCACAGACCTGTAACTTCTTCTTTAAGAGGCTCCTCTGTCCTCCACTCGTTACCTGTATTAATGGCACCTGTTTGAACTTGTTATCAGTATAAAAGACACCTGTCCACAACCTCAAACAGTCACACTCCAAACTCCACTATGGCCAAGACCAAAGAGCTGTCAAAGGACACCAGAAACAAAATTGTAGACCTGCACCAGGCTGGGAAGACTGAATCTGCAATAGGTAAGCAGCTTGGTTTGAAGAAATCAACTGTGGGAGCAATTATTAGGAAATGGAAGACATACAAGACCACTGATAATCTCCCTCGATCTGGGGCTCCACGCAAGATCTCACCCCGTGGGGTCAAAATGGTCACAAGAACGGTGAGCAAAAATCCCAGAAACACACGGGGAGACCTAGTGAATGACCTGCAGAGAGCTGGGACCAAAGTAACAAAGCCTACCATCAGTAACACACTACGCCGCCAGGGACTCAAATCCTGCAATGCCAGACGTGTCCCCCTGCTTAAGCCAGTACATGTCCAGGCCTGTCTGAAGTTTGCTAGAGAGCATTTGGATGATCCAGAAGAAGATTGGGAGAATGTCATATGGTCAGATGAAACCAAAATATAACTTTTTGGTAAAAACTCAACTCGTCGTGTTTGGAGGACAAAGAATGCTGAGTTGCATCCAAAGAACACCATACCTACTGTGAAGCATGGGGGTGGAAACTTCATGCTTTGGGGCTGTTTTTCTGCAAAGGGACCAGGACGACTGATCCGTGTAAAGGACAGAATGAATGGGGCCATGTATCGTGAGATTTTGAGTGAAAACCTCCTTCCATCAGCAAGGGCATTGAAGATGAAACATGGCTGGGTCTTTCAGCATGACAATGATACCAAACACACCGCCCGGGCAATGAAGGAGTGGCTTCGTAAGAAGCATTTCAAGGTCCTGGAGTGGCCTAGCCAGTCTCCAGATCTCAACCCCATAGAAAATCTTTGGAGGGAGTTGAAAGTCCGTGTTGCCCAGCAACAGCCCCAAAACATCACTGCTCTAGAGGAGATCTGCATGGAGGAATGGGCCAAAATACCAGCAACAGTGTGTGAAAACCTTGTGAAGACTTACAGAAAACGTTTGACCTCTGTCATTGCCAACAAAGGGTATATAACAAAGTATTGAGATAAACTTTTGTTATTGACCAAATACTTATTTTCCACCATCATTTGCAAATAAATTAATTAAAAATGTGATTTTCTGGATTTTTTTTCTCATTTTGTCTGTCATAGTTGAATTGTACCTATGATGAAAATTACAGGCCTCTCTCATTTTTTAAGTGGGAGAACTTGCACAATTGGTGGTTGACTAAATACTTCCCCCCCCCCACTGTATGAAATAGGGTGCCATTTGAGTCACACACGCACAGAGTGTGCAGTGTATCCAGTGAAAGGTGGTGTGAGGTTTGAGTCTCACCTCAGACAAAGTGCTGCTGAGCTGAAAGATCTGCCCCTCCCCTTCTACTTGGCGGACACACAGCTTACAGCTGAGCTCTGTGGTGCTGGGGCTGAACCGCTCCAGGGTGAAGGTGCAGTGAAGGGTCCGCTGGCAGCCACTCCACACCTGGTAGAAGGGGATCTCCTACACACACACACATACACACACACACACCCTTTATTCACTATATATTGCATGTACATGGTCATTTTCAATCACTGAAATCCATGTATCGCCATACCAGTTGAGCAGACCAATAAAGGTGTACATGGTCTATGACAACTTTAAAGTTTCCCCATGAGCTCACCTGGTACTTGGCGAGCAGCTTGCTCTTCCACTGTCCGTGGGGGACGTCGTGGACAGAGAGGCGCAGGTTGTGGGTGCTGTCCTTGAAGTTCAGGGTCTTTGGTTCATCCAGCAGCTTCCCTCCCATCTGGGTCTCCATCTGAAGTACCTCCTAAAGCAGCAAAGACAATAACACAATGAAGCCCCTCCTACAGCAGCAAAGACAATAACACAATAAAGTCCCTCCTACAGCAGCAAAGACAGTAACACAATGAAGTCCCTCCTACAGCAGCAAAGACAATAACACAATGAAGTCCCTCCTACAGCAGCAAAGACAATAACACAATGAAGTCCCTCCTACAGCAGGAAAGACAGTAACACAATGAAGTCCCTCCTAAAGCAGCAAAGACAATAACACAATGAAGGACTTCCTACAGCAGCAAAGACAATAACACAAGGAAGTCCCTCCTACAGCAGCAAAGACAGTAACACAATGAAAGACTTCCTACAGCAGCAAAGACAGTAACACAATGAAAGACTTCCTACAGCAGCAAAGACAATAACACAATGAAGTCCCTCCTACAGCAGCAAAGACAATAACACAATAAAGTCCCTCCTACAGCAGCAAAGACAGTAACACAATGAAGTCCCTCCTACAGCAGCAAAGACAATAACACAATGAAGTCCCTCCTACAGCAGCAAAGACAATAACACAATGAAGTCCCTCCTACAGCAGGAAAGACAGTAACACAATGAAGTCCCTCCTAAAGCAGCAAAGACAATAACACAATGAAGGACTTCCTACAGCAGCAAAGACAATAACACAAGGAAGTCCCTCCTACAGCAGCAAAGACAGTAACACAATGAAAGACTTCCTACAGCAGCAAAGACAGTAACACAATGAAAGACTTCCTACAGCAGCAAAGACAATAACACAATGAAGTCCCTCCTACAGCAGCAAAGACAGTAACACAATGAAGTCCCTCCTACAGCAGCAAAGACAGTAACACAATGAAAGACTTCCTAAAGCAGCAAAGAAAATAACACAATGAAGGACTTCCTACAGCAGCAAAGACAATAACACAATGAAAGACTTCCTACAGCAGCAAAGACAATAACACAATGTACAACTTGACTTACATTGACTTTTGACTGACTGAACTTTTGACTTACGGTAACCGCAATGGTAGTATCCATTACAATACTGGATGCATAAGCCTACGGCTGTATGAGGCTAGTGCAAACCAGCAGACTGGTGAAGTCATTGTACAGTGAGCTCCAAAAGTATTGGGCCAGTGATATCTTTTGTGTGTGATTTTAGCTCTGTACTCCAGCACTTTGAATTTAAAATTATACAAAGACCATGCGGTTAAATTGCAGACAGTCATCTTTAAGTTGAGGGTATTTTCATCCTTATCGGGAACTGTTTCGAAATTTTAAGAGACCAAAAGTATTTGGACAAAATCACTTATATGTGTATTAAAGAAGTTAAAAGGTTAGTATTTGGTCCCATAATGCACCAATGACTACATCAAGATAGTGACTCTACAAACTTGTTGGATGCATTTGCTGTTTGTTATGGTTGTGTTTCAGATTATTTTGTGCCTAATAGAAATGAATTGTAATAATGTTGTGTAATTTTGGAGTCACGTTTGTTGTAAATGAGAAAATAGTATGTTTCTAAACACTGCTATATAAATGTGGATGCTGCCATGATTACGGAAAATCCTGAACGAATTGTGAATAATGATGAGTGAGAGAGTAGAGGCATGAATATCATAACCCCCCCCCCCATGAATATCATAGCCCCCCCCCCTCTGCTGCTATTGTAATGGTCAGAGGTTAGGGGTTGTTATACAGTATTTGTGCTAGTAACATTCTCACAAACGTTTCAATTTAGATTTTATAGGACCCTATTCCCAATTTAGTGTCCTACTTTTGACTAGGGCCCATAGGGATCCTGATAAAAATAGTGCACTAGTACATAGGAAATAGGGAGTCATTTGAAACACATCCATTGTCTATATTAACTAGTCTGGTGTAAAAGAAAAGTACTAAAAGGTCCACAATAGACTGCAAATACTGTACAGCGACTGCTTTCTTGATGTTCAATACTGTACAGCGACTGCTTTCTTGATGTTCAATACTGTACAGCGACTGCTTTCTTGATGTTCAATACTGTACAGCGACTGCTTTCTTGATGTTCAATACTGTACAGCGACTGCTTTCTTGATGTTCAATACTGTACAGCGACTGCTTTCTTGATGTTCAATACTGTACAGCGACTGCTTTCTTGATGTTCAATACTGTACAGCGACTGCTTTCTTAATGTTCAATACTGTACAAGATCATTATTAGAATGTCACCCCATCCTTCAACAACTACTGCAGTATAAGAATATCAATCGTCTCCTCCTCCTTCAACAACTACTGCAGTATAAGAATATCAATCGACTCCGCCTACTCCTTCAACAACTACTGCAGTATAAGAATATCAATCGACTCCGCCTACTCCTTCAACAACTACTGCAGTACAAGAATATCAATCGACTCCGCCTACTCCTCCAACAACTACTGCAGTACAAGAATATCAATCGACTCCGCCTACTCCTTCAACAACTACTGCAGTACAAGAATATCAATCGACTCCGCCTACTCCTTCAACAACTACTGCAGTACAAGAATATCAATCGACTCCGCCTCCTTCAACAACTACTGCAGTATAAGAATATCAATCGACTCCGCCTACTCCTTCAACAACTACTGCAGTACAAGAATATCAATCGACTCCGCCTACTCCTTCAACAACTACTGCAGTACAAGAATATCAATCGACCCCGCCTCCTCCAACAACTACTGCAGTATAAGAATATCAATCGACTCCGCCTCCTTCAACAACTACTGCAGTACAAGAATATCAATCGACTCCACCTCCTTCAACAACTACTGCAGTATAAGAATATCAATCGACTCCACCTCCTTCAACAACTACTGCAGTATAAGAATATCAATCGACTCCTCCTCCTTCAACAACTACTGCAGTATAAGAATATCAATCGACTCCTCCTCCTTCAACAACTACTGCAGTACAAGAATAGGGAGTAGTCGCATTCCGCTTCGCTCCACAGGTAGTATTACCATTTCATTTTCATTTTCATTTTCATTACAGTACAACGGTTTGATTTGTTTGATCTTAGCTAGCTACATAGCCGTCTTTGTATCAAACATAATTGTGTAGTTATTGAGGTTCGCTAGCCAGCTATTTTCGTCCTAACGTAACGCAACGTAGCCAACACTGCTAGCTAGCCAGCTAGCCACCGAATAGCAGCATTGTAGAAACGAGTGCATTACAACGGAACGACTTGATTAGTGTAGTGTTAGCTGGCTACACAGTTGTCTTTGCTATCTTTGATTTGTTTGATCTTAGCTAGCTACTTAGCTGGCTACATAGCCGTCTTTGTATCAAAGATAATTGTGTAGTTATTGAGGTTCGCTGAGGTTCGCTAGCCAGGTATTCTCGTCCTAACGTAACGTAACGTAACGTAGTCAACCCTGCTAGCTAGCCAGCTAGCCACCGATTAGCAGCACTGTAGAAACGATTACATTACAACGGAACGACTTGATTAGTGTAGTGTTAGCTAGCTACATAGTTTTCTTTGCTATCTTTGTATCTAAGATAATTGTGTAGCTTTGAGTAATTATCGGTTAGCTAGCCAGCTATTTTCGCCTGCCGCGCTGCCGTCCTCCTACCTAGCCAACACTGCTAGCTAACACTGCTAGCTAGCCAACTTCTATCGAATAGCAGCACTGTAGAAACTTACATTACAACGGAACGACTTGATTAGCGTAGTGTTAGCTAGTTGTCTTTGCTGTCCTTGTATCCAAGATAATTGTGTAGTTTAGAGAAATTTAGAGAAATTGTCGAGGTTACCTAGCCAGCTTCACTTTCAACAACGCAGCCACTGCTAGCCAGCCTACTTCACCAGCCAGCAGTACTATATCATTTTAGTCAATAAGATCATTTATTTTATTTTTTTTTGCAACGTAAGCTTAACTTTCTGAACATTCGAGACGTGTAGTCCACTTGTCATTCTAATCTCCTTTGCATTAGCGTAGCCTCTTCTGTAGCCTGTCAACTATGTGTCTGTCTATCCCTGTTCTCTCCTCTCTGCACAGACCATACAAACGCTTCACACCGCGTGGCCGCGGCCACCCTAACCTGGTGGTCCCAGCCCGCACGACCCACGTGGAGTTCCAGGTCTCCGGTAGCCTCTGGAACTGCCGATCTGCGGCCAACAAGGCAGAGCTCATCTCAGCCTATGCGTCCCTCCAGTCCCTCGACTTCTTGGCACTGACGGAAACATGGCTCACCACAGATAACACTGCTACTCCTACTGCTCTCTCTTCGTCTGCCCACGTGTTCTCGCACACCCCGAGAGCTTCTGGTCAGCGAGGTGGTGGCACCGGGATCCTCATCTCTCCCAAGTGGTCATTCTCTCTTTCTCCCCTTACCCATCTGTCTATCGCCTCCTTTGAATTCCATGCTGTCACAGTTACCAGCCCTTTCAAGCTTAACATCCTTATCATTTATCGCCCTCCAGGTTCCCTCGGAGAGTTCATCAATGAGCTTGATGCCTTGATAAGCTCCTTTCCTGAGGACGGCTCACCTCTCACAGTTCTGGGTGACTTTAACCTCCCCACGTCTACCTTTGACTCATTCCTCTCTGCCTCCTTCTTTCCACTCCTCTCCTCTTTTGACCTCACCCTCTCACCTTCCCCCCCTACTCACAAGGCAGGCAATACGCTTGACCTCATCTTTACTAGATGCTGTTCTTCCACTAACCTCATTGCAACTCCCCTCCAAGTCTCCGACCACTACCTTGTATCCTTTTCCCTCTCGCTCTCATCCAACACTTCCCACACTGCCCCTACTCGGATGGTATCGCGCTGTCCCAACCTTCGCTCTCTCTCCCCCGCTACTCTCTCCTCTTCCATCCTATCATCTCTTCCCTCTGCCCAAACCTTCTCCAACCTATCTCCTGATTCTGCCTCCTCAACCCTCCTCTCCTCCCTTTCTGCATCCTTTGACTCTCTATGTCCCCTATCCTCCAGGCCGGCTCGGTCCTCCCCTCCCGCTCCGTGGCTCGACGACTCATTGCGAGCTCACAGAACAGGGCTCCGGGCAGCCGAGCGGAAATGGAGGAAAACTCGCCTCCCTGCGGACCTGGCATCCTTTCACTCCCTCCTCTCTACATTTTCCTCTTCTGTCTCTGCTGCTAAAGCCACTTTCTACCACTCTAAATTCCAAGCATCTGCCTCTAACCCTAGGAAGCTCTTTGCCACCTTCTCCTCCCTCCTGAATCCCCCCCCCCCCCTCCTCCCTCTCTGCAGACGACTTCGTCAACCATTTCGAAAGAAGGTCGACGACATCCGATCCTCGTTTGCTAAGTCAAACGACACCGCTGGTTCTGCTCACACTGCCCTACCCTGTGCTCTGACCTCTTTCTCCCCTCTCTCCAGATGAAATCTCGCGTCTTGTGACGGCCGGCCGCCCAACAACCTGCCCGCTTGACCCTATCCCCTCCTCTCTTCTCCAGACCATTTCCGGAGACCTTCTCCCTTACCTCACCTCGCTCATCAACTCATCCTTGACCGCTGGCTACGTCCCTTCCGTCTTCAAGAGAGCGAGAGTTGCACCCCTTCTGAAAAAACCTACACTCGATCCCTCCGATGTCAACAACTACAGACCAGTATCCCTTCTTTCTTTTCTCTCCAAAACTCTTGAACGTGCCGTCCTTGGCCAGCTCTCCTGCTATCTCTCTCAGAATGACCTTCTTGATCCAAATCAGTCAGGTTTCAAGACTAGTCACTCAACTGAGACTGCTCTTCTCTGTATCACGGAGGCGCTCCGCACTGCTAAAGCTAACTCTCTCTCCTCTGCTCTCATCCTTCTAGACCTATCGGCTGCCTTCGATACTGTGAACCATCAGATCCTCCTCTCCACCCTCTCCGAGTTGGGCATCTCCGGCGCGGCCCACGCTTGGATTGCGTCCTACCTGACAGGTCGCTCCTACCAGGTGGCGTGGCGAGAATCTGTCTCCTCACCACGCGCTCTCACTACTGGTGTCCCCCAGGGCTCTGTTCTAGGCCCTCTCCTATTCTCGCTATACACCAAGTCACTTGGCTCTGTCATAACCTCACATGGTCTCTCCTATCATTGCTATGCAGACGACACACAATTAATCTTCTCCTTTCCCCCTTCTGATGACCAGGTGGCGAATCGCATCTCTGCATGTCTGGCAGACATATCAGTGTGGATGACGGATCACCACCTCAAGCTGAACCTCGGCAAGACGGAGCTGCTCTTCCTCCCGGGGAAGGACTGCCCGTTCCATGATCTCGCCATCACGGTTGACAACTCCATTGTGTCCTCCTCCCAGAGCGCTAAGAACCTTGGCGTGATCCTGGACAACACCCTGTCGTTCTCAACTAACATCAAGGCGGTGGCCCGTTCCCGTTCCAGAGTACGACCCTGCCTCACACAGGAAGCGGCGCAGGTCCTAATCCAGGCACTTGTCATCTCCCGTCTGGATTACTGCAACTCGCTGTTGGCTGGGCTCCCTGCCTGTGCCATTAAACCCCTACAACTCATCCAGAACGCCGCAGCCCGTCTGGTGTTCAACCTTCCCAAGTTCTCTCACGTCACCCCGCTCCTCCGCTCTCTCCACTGGCTTCCAGTTGAAGCTCGCATCCGCTACAAGACCATGGTGCTTTCCTACGGAGCTGTGAGGGGAACGGCACCTCAGTACCTTCAGGCTCTGATCAGGCCCTACACCCAAACAAGGGCACTGCGTTCGTCCACCTCTGGCCTGCTCGCCTCCCTACCACTGAGGAAGTACAGTTCCCGCTCAGCCCAGTCAAAACTGTTCGCTGCTCTGGCACCCCAATGGTGGAACAAACTCCCTCACGACGCCAGGACAGCGGAGTCAATCACCACCTTCCGGAGACACCTGAAACCCCACCTCTTCAAGGAATACCTAGGATAGGATAAAGCAATCCTTCTGCCCCCCCCCCCCCCCTTAAAAGATTTAGATGCACTATTGTAAAGTGGCTGTTCCACTGGATGTCATAAGGTGAATGCACCAATTTGTAAGTCGCTCTGGATAAGAGCGTCTGCTAAATGACTTAAATGTAAATGTAAATGTAAGAATATCAATCGACTCCACCTCCTTCAACAACTACTGCAGTACAAGAATATCAATCGACTCCGCCTACTCCTTCAACAACTACTGCAGTATAAGAATATCAATCGACTCCGCCTACTCCTTCAACAACTACTGCAGTATAAGAATTTCAATCGACTCCGCCTACTCTTTCAACAACTACTGCAGTATAAGAATATCAATCGACTCCGCCTACTCCTTCAACAACTACTGCAGTACAAGAATATCAATCGACTCCGCCTACTCCTTCAACAACTACTGCAGTATAAGAATATCAATCGACTCCGCCTACTCCTTCAACAACTACTGCAGTATAAGAATTTCAATCGACTCCGCCTACTCTTTCAACAACTACTGCAGTATAAGAATATCAATCGACTCCGCCTACTCCTTCAACAACTACTGCAGTACAAGAATATCAATCGACTCCGCCTACTCCTTCAACAACTACTGCAGTATAAGAATTTCAATCGACTCCGCCTACTCTTTCAACAACTACTGCAGTATAAGAATATCAATCGACTCCGCCTACTCCTTCAACAACTACTGCAGTACAAGAATATCAATCGACTCCGCCTACTCCTTCAACAACTACTGCAGTACAAGAATATCAATCGACTCCGCCTACTCCTTCAACAACTACTGCAGTACAAGAATATCAATCGACTCCGCCTACTCCTTCAACAACTACTGCAGTACAAGAATATCAATCGACTCCGCCTACTCCTCCTTCAACAACTACTGCAGTATAAGAATATCAATCGACTCCACCTTCTCCTCCTTCAACAACTACTGCAGTATAAGAATATCAATCGACTCCACCTTCTCCTCCTTCAACAACTACTGCAGTATAAGAATATCAATCGACTCCGCCTACTCCTTCAACAACTACTGCAGTACAAGAATATCAATCGACTCCGCCTACTCCTTCAACAACTACTGCAGTACAAGAATATCAATCGACTCCGCCTACTCCTTCAACAACTACTGCAGTATAAGAATATCAATCGACTCCGCCTCCTTCAACAACTACTGCAGTATAAGAATATCAATCGACTCCGCCTACTCCTTCAACAACTACTGCAGTACAAGAATATCAATCGACTCCGCCTACTCCTTCAACAACTACTGCAGTACAAGAATATCAATCGACTTCGCCTCCTTCAACAACTACTGCAGTATAAGAATATCAATCGACTCCACCTCCTCCTCATCCTCCAACACACCAACTATAAAATTCCCTTTGAAAGCAAGACCAATTAAAGTTACTTTTACATATCATTAAAAACACCAACCTAACATTTTGTTTTCAAACTATCCTCCCTTGAAATGTTGAAACATTTGTGGGAAAGAGCATTGCTTAAAAAGTGGGTGAGTGAGTGAGTGAGTGAACGAGTGGGGTGCACAGGTAAGCGAGAGAAAGTATGACTTCATTGGTGTGCGTTGTGTACGGTGTCCATATTAGCAGTCCCAAGGAGTCCCAAGGTGTCAGGATATCTTAACGCTGCCCACCCCCCCACCGCCCCCACCCCCGTACCTTGAGTGCGTCCTGGGTGTCGTCCAGACAGTAGACTCTAATGTGGTACTCCAGGGTGGTGCTTGACACAGGGCCGAAGATGGCCAGTTTGAGGCGCTTGGCGGCAGCCTTGCTGACAGACTGGCCCACCAGGCAGTAGGTCCCCAGGGTCTCTGTCAGTAGATGACATGCCTCCTCATCCATCTGGATATAGCAGGGTGTGGTGAAGTTCTCCTCCCCGACCACTACCACGTCCTGAAAGGGACACACACACACACACGGGTATTGTATGATGAGAGTGGCCATACAGCATGATTTGTGTGTGTGTGTGTGTGTGTGTACAAACAGCACACACTGGCCAAGTCTGACCTCTCCTCTAAGTCTCCTCTTTCTTGTTCCATAACTCTGTTTACCCACACTGTGATCCTCTACCTTCTTTTATCTATAATCCTTATCCTGATGCCTACAGTACACCAGCCACACACAAACATTCATTTTCCTGCTATTATGAGGGGAGAAAAAAATGAATTAAAAGGGTTGGCAGTAAGCTTGGCCGTTAAACAGTATAACAGCAACATTAAAGCTGGTCTTAAGCCTCTTTAATAGGACCTCAGAGACAGCACCAGTCATATAATGAGAGAATAGCAAGGCAAAGGGTGGGGTACAGTACTGCATTGAAGGCTAGGCTGGACGACTGTTCACTTCCATTTAGACTACAATTAACCAATGGGTTGAAGCATGGATATGTAGGGATTCTAACGCCTTCAGAATTCTCGTGGTACTGATGTGGTATTAAAACGTATAGTAAAAATTAAGCATAAAGGTCCAGCGATAGACTAGTGTCCTGTCCAGGAGGTGTACTGGTACATCAAGCTGTCCGTCTCACTACAGAAACAGGAGATAGACTAGTGTCCTGTCCAGGGGGTGTCCTGGTACATCAAGCTGTCTGTCTCACTACAGAAACAGGAGATAGACTAGTGTCCTGTCCAGGGGGTGTACTGGTACATCAAGCTGTCTGTCTCACTACAGAAACAGGAGATAGACTAGTGTCCTGTCCAGGGGGTGTCCCGTACATCAAGCTGTCTCACTGCAGAAACAGGAGATAGACTAGAGTCCTGTCCAGGAGGTGTACTGGTACATCAAGCTGTCTGTCTCACTACAGAAACAGGTGTCTGTCTCACTACAGAAACAGGAGATAGACTAGAGTCCTGTCCAGGAGGTGTACTGGTACATCAAGCTGCCTCACGCTACAGAAACAGGAGATAGACTAGTGTCCTGTCCAGGGGGTGTACTTGTACATCAAGCTGCCTCACGCTACAGAAACAGGAGATAGACTAGTGTCCTGTCCAGGGGGTGTCCTGGTACATCAAACTGTCTCACTACAGAAACAGGAGATAGACTAGTGTCCTGTCCAGGGGGTGTACTGGTACATCAAGCTGTCTGTCTCACTACAGTAACAGGAGATAGACTAGTGTCCTGTCCAGGGGGTGTCCTGGTACATCAAGCTGTCTCACTACAGAAACAGGAGATAGACTAGTGTCCTGTCCAGGAGGTGTACTGGTACATCAAGCTGTCTGCCTCACTACAGTAACAGGAGATAGACTAGTGTCCTGTCCAGGGGGTGTCCTGGTACATCAAGCTGTCTCACTACAGAAACAGGAGATAGACTAGTGTCCTGTCCAGGGGGTGTCCTGGTACATCAAGCTGTCTCACTACAGTAACAGGAGATAGACTAGAGTCCTGTCCAGGGGGTGTCCTGGTACATCAAGCTGTCTCACTACAGAAACAGGTGTCTGTCTCACTACAGAAACAGGAGATAGACTAGAGTCCTGTCCAGAGGGTGTACTTGTACATCAAGCTGTCTGTCTCACTACAGAAACAGGAGGTAGACTAGAGTCCTGTCCAGGGGGTGTACTGGTACATCAAGCTGTCTCACTACAGAAACAGGAGATAGACTAGTGTCCTGTCCAGGGGGTGTCCTGGTACATCAAACTGTCTCACTACAGAAACAGGAGATAGACTAGTGTCCTGTCCAGGGGGTGTACTGGTACATCAAGCTGCCTCACTACAGAAACAGGAGATAGACTAGTGTCCTGTCCAGGGAGTGTCCTGTACATCAAGCTGTCTGTCTCACTACAGAAACAGGGAGATAGACTAGAGTCCTGTCCAGGGAGTGTCCTGTACATCAAGCTGTCTGTCTCACTACAGAAACAGGGAGATAGACTAGAGTCCTGTCCAGGGAGTGTCCTGTACATCAAGCTGTCTGTCTCACTACAGAAACAGGGAGATAGACTAGAGTCCTGTCCAGGGAGTGTCCTGTACATCAAGCTGTCTGTCTCACTACAGAAACAGGGAGATAGACTAGTGTCCTGTCCAGGGGGTGTACTGGTACATCAAGCTGTCTCACTACAGAAACAGGAGATAGACTAGTGTCCTGTCCAGGGGGTGTCCCGTACATCAAGCTGTCTCACTACAGAAACAGGAGATAGACTAGTGTCCTGTCCAGGGGGTGTCCCGTACATCAAGCTGTCTCACTACAGAAACAGGAGATAGACTAGTGTCCTGTCCAGGGGGTGTCCTGTACATCAAGCTGTCTGTCTCACTACAGAAACAGGGAGATAGACTAGAGTCCTGTCCAGGGAGTGTCCTGTACATCAAGCTGTCTGTCTCACTACAGAAACAGGGAGATAGACTAGAGTCCTGTCCAGGGAGTGTCCTGTACATCAAGCTGTCTGTCTCACTACAGAAACAGGGAGATAGACTAGAGTCCTGTCCAGGGAGTGTCCTGTACATCAAGCTGTCTGTCTCACTACAGAAACAGGGAGATAGACTAGTGTCCTGTCCAGGGGGTGTACTGGTACATCAAGCTGTCTCACTACAGAAACAGGAGATAGACTAGTGTCCTGTCCAGGGGGTGTCCCGTACATCAAGCTGTCTCACTACAGAAACAGGAGATAGACTAGTGTCCTGTCCAGGGGGTGTCCCGTACATCAAGCTGTCTCACTACAGAAACAGGAGATAGACTAGTGTCCTGTCCAGGGGGTGTCCTGTACATCAAGCTGTCTCACTACAGAAACAGGTGTCTGTCTCACTACAGAAACAGGAGACAGACTAGTGTCCTGTCCAGGGGGTGTCCTGTACATCAAGCTGCCTCCCTACAGAAACAGGAGATAGACTAGAGTCCTGTCCAGGGAGTGTCCTGTACATCAAGCTGTCTGTCTCACTACAGAAACAGGGAGATAGACTAGAGTCCTGTCCAGGGAGTGTCCTGTACATCAAGCTGTCTGTCTCACTACAGAAACAGGGAGATAGACTAGTGTCCTGTCCAGGGAGTGTCCTGTACATCAAGCTGTCTGTCTCACTACAGAAACAGGGAGATAGACTAGAGTCCTGTCCAGGGGGTGAACCTTCGTCCCAGTCTGAGGTCTGGATCGCACTGGAGCAGGTTTTCATCAAGGATCTCTCTGTACTTTGCTCCTTTCATCTTTCCATCGATCCTGAATAGTCTCTTTACATTTCAATTGAGCTATACCGCAGATTGTCTGCGATACAGATTGAGTCGAGCCCTTAAGTTGTATTTTTTCATTTGACTTTTGTATCGGAGTTGTTGCTCCTTTCCACCCCCTCCGTCACCTTCTGAAGGATGATATAGCTATAGTCTGGTCTGGAAGAGGACACATTATTATAGATCCACTCAGGTCCTTTTTCCTGAAATGACTATTGAGCTCCAAATCACACCTTATTTGGAGTTATGTGCCTTTTGATGAGCCGTATCAATACGAGGTTGTAGAAAACCAATATTGTGTGAATCAATTATTGCTTCTAACCACAGCTGTGATTTTCCCCAGAATATAGCTGACAGGCTGTGTCCAACTCTATGGCTGTGTCCAACTCTATGGATTGCATTCTGATCTGTGGCTCAATAAACCTAAGCACCCACCCACACACATACTGCATGCATAATTGTGGGCAGACATTGTGTTTCTGTGCGATAACAACAGTGACGCCTGCAGACAGTCTTATCACAAACAGTACCAACACACCACCAATAGAGGACCAGGTGGGCCTCTATCACACACACACACCACTCCTCAGAGGTAGTCTGCTCACGCTGTGAGAGAGGGAGGGAAGGAGAGAAAGGAGGGAGGGAGGGATGGAGCAGAGGGAGGGATGGAGAGAAAGGAGGGAGGGAGGGAAGGGAGAGATGCATGGAACAGAGGGAGCGATGGAACATAGGAAGGGAACGGAGGGAGGGACGGAACACAGGGAGGGAGGGAACAGAGAGAGGAAGGGATGGAATATAGGGAGGGAGGAAGGGATGGAACAGAGGGAGGGAGGGAAGGGAGGGAGGGAGGAAGGGATGGAGCAGAGGGAGGGAGGAAGGGAGAGATGGGACAGAGGGAGGGAGGGAACAGAGAGAGGAAGGGATGGAACATAGGGAGGGAGGAAGGGATGGAACAGAGGGAGGGAGGGAAGGGAGGGAGGGAGGAAGGGATGGAACATAGGGAGGGAGGAAGGGATGGAACAGAGGGAGGGAGGGAAGGGAGGGAGGGAGGAAGGGATGGAACAGAGGGAGGGAGGAAGGGATGGAACAGAGGGAGGGAGGAAGGGATGGAACAGAGGGAGGGAGGGAAGGGAGGGAGGGAGGAAGGGATGGAACAGAGGGAGGGAGGAAGGGATGGAACAGAGGGAGGGAGGGAAGGGAGGGAGGGAGGAAGGGATGGAACAGAGGGAGGGAGGAAGGGATGGAACAGAGGGAGGGAGGAAGGGATGGAACAGAGGGAGGGAGGGAAGGGAGGAATGGAAAGAAAGGAGAGAGGGAGGGATGGAACAGAGGGAAGGAGGAAGACATGGAACAGAGGGAGGGAGGAAGGGAGAGATGGGACAGAGGGAGGGAGGGAATGGAGTGAGGGAGAGAACGGACGGAGGGAGGGAAAGGAGGGAGTGATGGAACAGAGGGAGTGAGAGATGGAACAGAGGAAGGGATGGAACGGAGGGATGAAACTGAGGGGTAGAGGGGTGGAACTGGAGCAAATTCCTTGTGCTAACAGTTTTTCAACCATCCTGCTGGTCTAATTGAGTTTGGGTGCTGTGTCTACAGAGCTCTGCCAAGCGTGGCCCAGTCTGTCTTCTTCCCCTGCCATCACTACACTTATCCCATTCTACAAGCATGTGTCTGCATCCCAAATGGTACCCTGTATAGTCCCCTACCTTTGACCAGAGCCTGTATAATCCCCTACCTTTGACCAGAGCCTGTATAGTCCCCTACCTTTGACCAGATCCTGTATAGTCCCCTACCTTTGACCAGAGCCTGTATAGTCCCCTACCTTTGACCAGAGCCTGTATAGTCCCCTACCTTTGACGAGAGCCTGTATAGTCCCCTACCTTTTACCAGAGCCTGTATAGTCCCCTACTTTGACCAGAGCCTGTATAGTCCCCTACCTTTGACCAGAGCCTGTATAGTCCCCTACCTTTGACCAGAGCCTGTATAGTCCCCTACCTTTGACCAGAGCCTGTATAGTCCCCTACCTTTGACCAGAGCCTGTATAGTCCCCTACCTTTGACCAGAGCCTGTATAGTCCCCTACCTTTGACCAGAGCCTGTATAGTCCCCTACCTTTGACCAGAGCCTGTATAGTCCCCTACCTTTGACCAGAGCCTGTATAGTCCCCTACCTTTGACCAGAGCCTGTATAGTCCCCTACCTTTGACCAGAGCCTGTATAGTCCCCTACCTTTGACCAGAGCCTGTATAGTCCCCTACCTTTGACCAGAGCCCGTATGGAGGAGGATGCTATATGGGACACATCCTGTCTTTATGTCGATATTGGCATGGGGGACCTCTGCAGTTCCTCCTACCCAGGAGACATGTCTGTTCCTCCAGACTATATCTTCTGTATACATTTCAACACTATGACTTCCTTGTCAACAGCAGGTAAAGTATACACATTTATGGTATATTTCATCTGACAAAGCTTCATGACAAAAAAACATTTTTCTGGCTTTTGCAAGCATGAATATTTCAGTTGTATTCTTCAATGACTAGTCCCACCCTCTCAGCTATTGGTTGTGATCCCCTGCTCAGACGTTGCATGCATTAACCAATGGTGGCATGCGATGTCATCGACTGTGCAGTCAGGCACCAGATTGCTGATACATGTGGTTAGCTGATACGTATTGTAAAACCTGGCATACGTCTGAGCAGGGGAACATGACCTGTGACTTATACCTAAGCCTGACCCTTACTAGCGTTCTCACCTCCCATTGGCCCTGATGCAGCTGGTTCTTCAACTGGACCTGCCAGTCGTCTCCGTCGGCCTCGGCACAGTGATGAATGGTGAGGATGACTGGGCGGGTCAGGAGGGCCCCTGGGGGACCACAGCTCACCACGGGGCTCAACACTGTCTGAACATCCTCTACTGGTGGCCTAGAGAGCGAGAGAAGGAGAGAGAGAGAGATATTAAAATGCTCCCTTCAGGGCAAAATGTATTGTCACTGTAGTAAACTTTTTTTTAACAGAACCTCAACTGATGTTTGCAGATATGTGAATTTCCTTTGGATACCGAATTACAGTGCATTCGGAAAGTATTCCGACCCCTTGACTTTTTCCTAATTTTGTTATGTTACAAACTTATTCTAAAATGGATTAAATCGTTTTTTCCCCCTCATCTACACACATTACCCCATAATGACAAAGCAAAAAAAAAAAAAAAAAAACGGAAATATCACATTAACATAAGTATTTACTCAGTAATTTTTTGAAGCACATTTGGCAGCAAGCCTCAAGTCTTCTTGGGTATGACGCTACAAGCTTGGCACACCAGTATTTGAGGAGGTTCTCCTATTCTTCTCTGCAAATCCTCTCAAGATCTGTCAGGTTGGATGGGGAGCGTCGCTACACAGCTATTTTCAGGTCTCTCTAGAGATGTTTGACCGGGTTCAAGTCTGGGCTGGCTGGGCCACTCACGGACATTCAGAGACTTGTCCTGAAGCCACTCCTGCGGTGTCTTGGCTGTGTGCTTAGGGTCATTGTCCTGTTGGAAGGGGAACCTTCACCCCAGTCTGAGGGACTGGGGGTGTACTGGTATATCAAGCTGTCTGTCTCACTACAGAAACAGGAGAAAGATTAGCATCCTGTCCAGGAGGTGTACTGGTACATTAAGCTGTCTGTCTCACTACAGAAACAGGAGATAGACTAAGGTTCTGTACAGGAGGTGAACCTTCGCCCCAGTCTGGGGTCCTGATCGCTCAGGAGCAGGTTTTCATCAAGGATCTCTCTGTACTTTTCTCCGTTTATCTTTCCATCGATCCTGAATAGTCTCCCAGTCCCTGGCACTGAATAACATCCCCACAGCATGATGCTCCCACCACCATGCTTCACCGTAGGGATGGTGCCAGGTTTCCTCCAGACGTGACGCTTGGCATTCAGGTAAAATAATTCAATCTTGGTTTCATCAGACCAGAGAATCTTGTTTCTCATGGTCAGAGTCCTTTAGGTGCCTTTCGGCAAACTCCAAGCGGGCTGTTATGTGCCTTTTACTGAGGAGTGGCTTAAAGGCCGATTGGTTGAGTCCTGCAGAGATGGTTGTCCTTCTGGAAGGTTCTCCCATCTCCACAGAGGAACCATGGAGCTCTGTCAGAGTGACCATTGGGTTCTTGGTCACCTCCGTGAACATTTTGAAAGGGGGTGGTGACTTTCTATACCCACTGTAGACAGTTGTGTTTTTCCAAATCATATCCAATCAATTGAATTTACCACAGGTGGACACCAATCAAGTTGTAGAAACATCTCTAGGATGCACCTGAGCTCAATGTCAAGTCTCATAGCAAAGGGTCTGAATATTTATGTAAATACGGTATCTGCTTTTTATTTTTAATAAATTTGCAAACAGTTCTACAAACCTGTTTTCTGTTTGTGATTATGGGGTGTAGATTGGTGAGGAACACATGCAATTTAATACATTTTAGAATAAGGCTGTAACGTAACAAAATGTGGAAAAAGTCCCCTAGTCTGATTATTTTCCGAATTCACTGTATACACACAGCACATTTTCTATTCAATTTCTCTTGAGTAGTGGACAAAATGTCTCAAATAGGATTGGTACTGAAAATCTGTCTTTTATCTGGGTAATACTGGGACTGGTATCATTGGCGGTGGGTAAGAATACAGGGGCTTAGCTGGTATGGAGCTGCTTATTGGTTGAAGATGGGAGAGTAGAACACAAGGACAGGCAGGGAGGCAGGCTGACAGAACAGCCAGGCAGGAAGGAAGGCAGGCTGACAGAACAGCCAGGCACGAAGGCAGGCAGGCTGACAGAACAGCTAGGAAGGACGGCAGGCAGGCTGACAGAACAGCCAGGCAGGAAGGCAGGCAGGCTGACAGAACAGCCAGGCAGGAAGGCAGGCAGGCTGACAGAACAGCCAGGCAGGAAGGCAGGCAGGCTGACACAACAGCCAGGCAGGCAGGACGGCAGGCAGGCTGACACAACAGCCAGGCAGGAAGGAAGGCAGGCAGGCTGACAGAACAGCCAGGCAGGAAGGCAGGCAGGCTGACAGAACAGCCAGGCAGGAAGGAAGGCAGGCTGACAGAACAGCCAGGCAGGAAGGCAGGCAGGCTGACAGAACAGCCAGGCAGGAAGGCAGGCAGGCTGACAGAACAGCCAAGCAGGAAGGCAGGCAGGCTGACAGAACAGCCAGACAGGAAGGCAGGCAGGATGACAGAACAGCTAGGAAGGACGGCAGGCAGGCTGACAGAACAGCCAGGCAGGAAGGCAGGCAGGCTGACAGAACAGCTAGGAAGGACGGCAGGCAGGCTGACAGAACAGCCAGGCAGGACGGCAGGCAGGCTGACACAACAGCCAGGCAGGAAGGCAGGCAGGCTGACACAACAGCCAGGCAGGAAGGCAGGCAGGCTGACACAACAGCCAGGCAGGAAGGCAGGCAGGCTGACACAACAGCCAGGCAGGAAGGCTGACAGAATAGGTTGACAGGAAGGCAGGCAGAACAGGAAGGCAGGCAGGCTGACAGAATAGGGTGACAGGAAGGCAGGCAGGCTGACAGAATAGGGTGACAGGAAGGCAGGCAGGCTGACAGAAAAGGCTGATAGGAAGGCAGGCAGGCTGACAGAAAAGGCTGATAGGAAGGCAGGCAGGCTGACAGAATAGACTGACAGGAAGGCCCTGGTGCTGCTGCTGTGCTAATGGAGCTCACCTCATGCTGTCCTTCCTGTGCACCGTCACGTACATCTCATACACACGACCCTGAGGAACAGCGCCCGCTGGTACCAGCAAGCTCACACCTGCAGGAGGGAGGGAGGAAGGAGGAGAGTGAGGGAGGGAGAGAGAGCGAGAGCACGAAGAGAGAGGGAGAAAGAGCGAGGAGAGAGCGAGAACCCAGAGAGAGAGCAAGAGAAGGAGCGAGAGGGAGCGAGAAAGAGTGAGAGAAGGAGATAGAGAGAGCGAGAGAAGGATAGCGAGGGAGAGAGAGTAAGAGAAGGAGAGGGAGAAAGAGAGAAAGCACAAGTCAGGTCAGTAAGTCACACCGCAGGCGGTACTCCTGAAAACAACACAGACTGGGTTGGGTGAGAGGCACACATCCACATCAACTAAATACCCACACCCCCACATTAAATATCTCAAGTGGCCAACAAAACAGGCCTCCTCTTGGGCCCAGTAGCCACTTATCAGGCTTTTAGCCTGTGTCTGTGATTTGGACTCATTTGGACACAAGGCTGTTTCCTATGTGACTGTTCCTCCTCTTGGTCCAAGTAGCCACTTATCAGGCTTTTAGCCTGTGTCTGATTTGCGCTCATTTGGACACAGGGCTGTTTCCAACGTGACTGTTTACTGTGTTCAGTCCCTCCAGCAGGGAGTGAGGCTCTCATCCAATCACTAATTCCCTGCGTCGCTGTGGGGAGCGCTCCAGAGGGTGACATTTGCACTGTTCCCCTGTGCCTCCAGCCAAACACTTACTACAACTAAAGGGGAACTAAAGTGTCAGTGAGTGGGAACACAAGGAACACTTCAAGCCAAGAAGAAAGGACACTAGGCTGTGGCATGTGTTGACAGAGCTGCACAGGAGAACAGGGGTTCAATTAAACCCTACATCAATACTGCTGGCCAGCTTGATCAGGCTCTTATGTGGAAGTGTGACTGCATATCATGTTGGGTAACACTTTACATTACGATGCTCTCAAACCTGTGTAGTAACACTGTACTTACACCAAAATGTAACACATATATATATATATTTAAGCAATAAGGCACGTCGGGGTGTGGTAACAACCAATATACCAAGGCTAAGGGCTGTTCTTAGGCACGACGCATTGCTGAGTTACTGGATACAGCCCTTAGCTGTGGTATATTGGCCATATACCACAAACCCCCGAGGAGCCTTATTGCTATTATAAACTGGTTACCAACGTAATTAGAGCAGTAAAAATGTATGTTTTGTCATACCCGTGGTATACGCTCTGATATACCATGGCTGTCAGCCAATCAGCATTCAGGGCTCGAACCGCCCAGTTTATAAATATATATAAACATATTGTTACATAGCTCGTTAGTGATTGTGTTTTAACTGCATATAAAACAGTTGAACATTAAAATGTTTTAGTTAAAAAGGGACTTCATTCCACTTGTGTTAAAAACAAGTACTGCCCAAACTTCATCACTAGGAGCAATTAACCAAATACTATGTCACAACAATGTTATTACTGTAGTAATTAGGCGACATTGTTACAACACAGGCAGAGCAACCTCATGTCAAGTATTCTAGAACAGTTGTCTATGCCCGTTACTGGACATCGAATGTAACGCAATGAGTGTTCTCTCTTCTCTGTCCCCAAGGTAGGTCTGGGGAACAGCTCCCAAACTGCCTATCACTTACCTTGTGCCATTATAACATGACTAAAACTAACTCAAACACGACACTAAAGGGACAAACCGGATTGAATCATCACATTCATTGTGTTTAATCAACTCCAAGCCACAATCCCATTTCCTTGGCCCTAATCGGAGCTAATACTCTAATGGCCCAGGCGTGGGCAGCCCCTAGGAACCCTCTTTAAGTGGACCGTATTTCATCTCCCCAAGATTCCACAGTCATGTATGTCTGAATCCCAAATGGAATCCTGTGCATGAGGCATGAGCCGGAATCTGCCGCAGTTAGCGTTAGTGCTAGGGATTTTT
This sequence comes from Salvelinus fontinalis, assembly GCF_029448725.1. NCBI lineage: Eukaryota > Metazoa > Chordata > Actinopteri > Salmoniformes > Salmonidae > Salvelinus > Salvelinus fontinalis. The sequence continues at coordinate 9,508,649 of NC_074668.1, forward strand.
TTTTAAATAAAAGTGCACCCCTTTGGGTCCCCAGGACCAGAACCAGGACCAGGACCAGGACCGGAACCAGGACCAGGACAAGGACCAGAACCAGGACTAGGACCAGGACCAGGACCAGGACAAGGACCAGGACCAGGACCAGGACCAGAACCAGGACCAGGACCAGGACCAGGACCAGGACCAGAACCAGGACCAGGACTAGGACCAAAACCAGGACCAGGACCAGAACAAGGACCGGAACCAGGACAAGGACCGGAACCAGAATCAGGATCAGAACCAGAACCAGGACCAGAATCAGGACCAGGACCAGGACCAGAACCAGAACCAGGACCAGAATCAGGACCAGGACATCCAATATAGTAGGCTACGTGAATGAGTCTACTACAGTAAAGTGATCAGGACAGACTATCAATAACATCCAATATAGTAGGTTACGTGAATGAGTCTACTACAGTAAAGTGATCAGGACAGACTATCAATAACATCCAATATAGTAGGTTACGTGAATGAGTCTACTACAGTAAAGTGATCAGGACAGACTATCAATAACATCCAATATAGTAGGTTACGTGAATGAGTCTACTACAGTAAAGTGATCAGGACAGACTATCAATAACATCCAATATAGTAGGTTACGTGAATGAGTCTACTACAGTAAAGTGATCAGGACAGACTATCAATAACATCCAATATAGTAGGCTATGTGAATGAGTCTACAGTGAGCTGACGCAGTACTGGCAACATGGCAACTGTTACACCTCAGTCAGCTACAGTTACCTCTCAATGTGCTTCCGAAACAGTGGCTGATTAGCTTGACATGTCTCCAGCCAGCTATCGGCTTTCATGTCATTCATTAAACAGGTTGCCATGTTCTCCATCTGCTGGCAAACCCGTCACTCCCTTTGAATTAGCTCTTCCATTCATCACCTCGGGATGGGGAGGAATTCCTCCCTGACACAGAGATTTATGTGGCAGTTTTTGACATTGCATTGAGAATGAATGGTGGTGCCATACAGCCTTGCTGTCTGCAGCTGCTGAGAGCAGAGAATAGCATACAGGTGCCAAAGAGGAGGAAAGTCAGTTATGCAGCCTGCTGACAATATCACCAACCTGAAACTCTGTCAACACGCTGGTAATTCAATACAGTACTGAAACACTCAACGAACTGTCAGTTCAATACAGTACTGAAACACTCAACGAACTGTCAGTTCAATACAGTACTGAAACACTCAACGAACTGTCAGTTCAATACAGTACTGAAACACTCAACGAACTGTCAGTTCAATACAGTACTGAAACACTCAACGAACTGTCAGTTCAATACAGTACTGAAACACTCAACGAACTGTCAGTTCAATACAGTACTGAAACACTGTCAACGAACTGTCAGTTCAATACAGTACTGAAACACTCAACGAACTGTCAGTTCAATACAGTACTGAAACACTCAACGAACTGTCAGTTCAATACAGTACTGAAACACTCAACGAACTGTCAGTTCAATACAGTACTGAAACACTCAACGAACTGTCAGTTCAATACAGTACTGAAACACTCAACGAACTGTCAGTTCAATACAGTACTGAAACACTCAACGAACTGTCAGTTCAATACAGTACTGAAACACTCAACGAACTGTCAGTTCAATACAGTACTGAAACACTCAACGAACTGTCAGTTCAATACAGTACTGAAACACTCAACGAACTGTCAGTTCAATACAGTACTGAAACACTCAACGAACTGTCAGTTCAATACAGTACTGAAACACTCAACGAACTGTCAGTTCAATACAGTACTGAAACACTCAACGAACTGTCAGTTCAATACAGTACTGAAACACTCAACGAACTGTCAGTTCAATACAGTACTGAAACACTCAACGAACTGTCAGTTCAATACAGTACTGAAACACTCAATGAACTGTCAGTTCAATACAGTACTGAAACACTGTCAACGAACTGTCAGTTCAATACAGTACTGAAACACTCAACGAACTGTCAGTTCAATACAGTACTGAAACACTCAACGAACTGTCAGTTCAATACAGTACTGAAACACTCAACGAACTGTCAGTTCAATACAGTACTGAAACACTCAACGAACTGTCAGTTCAATACAGTACTGAAACACTCAACGAACTGTCAGTTCAATACAGTACTGAAACACTCAACGAACTGTCAGTTCAATACAGTACTGAAACACTCAACGAACTGTCAGTTCAATACAGTACTGAAACACTCAACGAACTGTCAGTTCAATACAGTACTGAAACACTCAACGAACTGTCAGTTCAATACAGTACTGAAACACTCAACGAACTGTCAGTTCAATACAGTACTGAAACACTCAACGAACTGTCAGTTCAATACAGTACTGAAACACTCAACGAACTGTCAGTTCAATACAGTACTGAAACACTCAACGAACTGTCAGTTCAATACAGTACTGAAACACTCAACGAACTGTCAGTTCAATACAGTACTGAAACACTCAACGAACTGTCAGTTCAATACAGTACTGAAACACTCAACGAACTGTCAGTTCAATACAGTACTGAAACACTCAACGAACTGTCAGTTCAATACAGTACTGAAACACTCAACGAACTGTCAGTTCAATACAGTACTGAAACACTCAACGAACTGTCAGTTCAATACAGTACTGAAACACTCAACGAACTGTCAGTTCAATACAGTACTGAAACACTCAACGAACTGTCAGTTCAATACAGTACTGAAACACTCAACGAACTGTCAGTTCAATACAGTACTGAAACACTCAACGAACTGTCAGTTCAATACAGTACTGAAACAATGTCAACGAACTGTCAGTTCAATACAGTACTGAAACACTCAACGAACTGTCAGTTCAATACAGTACTGAAACACTCAACGAACTGTCAGTTCAATACAGTACTGAAACACTCAACGAACTGTCAGTTCAATACAGTACTGAAACACTCAACGAACTGTCAGTTCAATACAGTACTGAAACACTCAACGAACTGTCAGTTCAATACAGTACTGAAACACTCAACGAACTGTCAGTTCAATACAGTACTGAAACACTCAACGAACTGTCAGTTCAATACAGTACTGAAACACTCAACGAACTGTCAGTTCAATACAGTACTGAAACACTCAACGAACTGTCAGTTCAATACAGTACTGAAACACTCAACGAACTGTCAGTTCAATACAGTACTGAAACACTCAACGAACTGTCAGTTCAATACAGTACTGAAACACTCAACGAACTGTCAGTTCAATACAGTACTGAAACACTCAACGAACTGTCAGTTCAATACAGTACTGAAACACTCAACGAACTGTCAGTTCAATACAGTACTGAAACACTCAACGAACTGTCAGTTCAATACAGTACTGAAACACTCAACGAACTGTCAGTTCAATACAGTACTGAAACACTCAACGAACTGTCAGTTCAATACAGTACTGAAACACTCAACGAACTGTCAGTTCAATACAGTACTGAAACACTCAACGAACTGTCAGTTCAATACAGTACTGAAACAATGTCAACGAACTGTCAGTTCAATACAGTACTGAAACACTCAACGAACTGTCAGTTCAATACAGTACTGAAACACTCAACGAACTGTCAGTTCAATACAGTACTGAAACACTCAACGAACTGTCAGTTCAATACAGTACTGAAACAATGTCAACGAACTGTCAGTTCAATACAGTACTGAAACACTCAACGAACTGTCAGTTCAATACAGTACTGAAACACTCAACGAACTGTCAGTTCAATACAGTACTGAAACACTCAACGAACTGTCAGTTCAATACAGTACTGAAACACTCAACGAACTGTCAGTTCAATACAGTACTGAAACAATGTCAACGAACTGTCAGTTCAATACAGTACTGAAACACTCAACGAACTGTCAGTTCAATACAGTACTGAAACACTCAACGAACTGTCAGTTCAATACAGTACTGAAACACTCAACGAACTGTCAGTTCAATACAGTACTGAAACACTCAACGAACTGTCAGTTCAATACAGTACTGAAACAATGTCAACGAACTGTCAGTTCAATACAGTACTGAAACACTCAACGAACTGTCAGTTCAATACAGTACTGAAACACTCAACGAACTGTCAGTTCAATACAGTACTGAAACAATGTCAACGAACAGAGAAACGGTAATGGCGTGTTTTTGTAGGCACTAACTCCGCCATGGTTCGTTGGTCAAAGCCTATGAGAAAAATGAATGGCGTTTTGGGATAAACGCTGAAAATAAGGTCCTTGGTAAAAACAGGCTTAGGAGATCTTCTACATTTTGTTCTATGAGATAATCTTCATCAGTCACTTTTTGCGTATTTTGAAGAATTTATGTAATAACAAAAAACACAAAACTTCATAATTCATAAAGGTCATGTAGACTGTAGACTGCTATTACCTCAGAACAAAACATACAGACTTCATTATTCATAAAGGTCATGTTAACTGACTGCTATTACCTCAGAACAAAACATAAAGGTCATGTTAACTGACTGTTATTACCTCAGAACAAAACATAAAGACTTCATTATTCATAAAGGTCATGTTAACTGACTGTTATCACCTCAGAACAAAACATAAAGACTTCATTATTCATAAAGGTCATGTTAACTGACTGCTATTACCTCAGAACAAAACATAAAGACTTCATTATTCATAAAGGTCATGTTAACTGACTGCTATTACCTCAGAACAAAACATAAAGACTTCATTATTCATAAAGGTCATGTTAACTGACTGCTATTACCTCAGAACAAAACATAAAGACTTCATTATTCATAAAGGTCATGTTAACTGACTGCTATTACCTCAGAACAAAACATAAAGACTTCATTATTCATAAAGGTCATGGTAACTGACTGTTATTACCTCAGAACAAAACATAAAGGTCATGTTAACTGACTGCTATTATCTCAGAACAAAACATATAAGATCTCCTAAGCCCGTGTTAACCTCAGACCTAATTCCTGAACAAACCAGAGTAACTTATTTCCGGGTTTTAGGACTAAAAGCTGGTCATCTCTATACTATCAACAAACTGTCCATTCAATACTGAAATACTGTCAATGAACTGATGAGTGGCATCTCAACTGGGTATCTAAGTGTCCCTAAGGAGAGAAAATAGGCACTGACAGGGGGGCGGCATGGATGCATGATGGCAGGGTAGCATGATGACAGGGTGGCAGGGTGACACGATGGCAGGGTGGTGGCATGGCAGGATGGCATGATGACAGGGTGGCACGATGGCAGGGTGGTGGCATGGGAGGGTGGCATGGTGTCATGATGACAGGGGGGCAAGGTGACAGGGGGCAGGGTGGCATGGTGTCATGATGACAGGGGGGCAGGGTGACAGGGGGCAGGGTGGCATGGTGGCATGGTGACATGGTGGCATGATGGCAGGGTGGCATAATGGCAGGGTGGCAGTGTGGCATAATGGCAGGGTGGCATGCTGGCAGGGTGGCATGATGGCGGGCAAGAGTCTCACAGGCCTTTATACACTTATGCTATTTGATGTGGAGAAGATAGAATCACAATAATCACACACTCATAGTGAGTCCTAAACCAGATCCATTAGAAGGTCTAGAATAGAAGCTTCATTTACAGTACTTAAAGAACAACAGAAAACAGTACGCCTGATTGACACTTTAGGGCCAAACTGTACTGAACTGAGCTGTACTGGGCTGGCCTGGTATCTACACATCCACCTGTTATGAGGTGTGACTCAGTCATTAGTATTGGGCTCAGAGAAATGACAGTACCACTGGGCTTCTGCATCGCCTACTCTGAGGTTTAGGCTGGGTATCTGTAAAGCACTTAACTGTTGATGTAAAAAGTTGATCATATATTCTGATGCCTAGACACCTTACCTCTATAGATATCTAACCATACCACTCCAGTATCCCTGCATATTGTAAATATGGTATTGGCACCGACCATGGAACTGACCCGGTATATAACTACTGACCCTGGAACTGACCCTGTATATAGCTATACTGACCCTGGTACTGACCCTGTATATAGCTACTGACCCTGGAACTGACTCTGTATATAGCTACTGACCCTGGAACTGACCCTGTATATAGCTACTGACCCTGGAACTGACCCTGTATATAGCTACTGACCCTGGAACTGACCCTGTATATAGCTACTGACCCTGGAACTGACTCTGTATATAGCTACTGACCCTGGAACTGACCCTGTATATAGCTACTGACCCTGTATATAGCTACTGACCCTGGAACTGACTCTGTATATAGCTACTGACCCTGGAACTGACCCTGTATATAGCTACTGACCCTGTATATAGCTACTGACCCTGGAACTGACCCTGTATATAGCTACTGACCCTGGAACTGACCCTGTATATAGCTACTGACCCTGTATATAGCTACTGACCCTGTATATAGCTACTGACCCTGGAACTGACCCTGTATATAGCTACTGACCCTGGAACTGACCCTGTATATAGCTACTGACCCTGTATATAGCTACTGACCCTGTATATAGCTACTGACCCTGGAACTGACCCTGTATTTAGCTACTTACCCTGGAACTGACCCTGTATATAGCTACTGACCCTGGAACTGACCCTGTATTTAGCTACTGACCCTGGAACTGACCCTGTATATAGCTACTGACCCTGTATTTAGCTACTGACCCTGGAACTGACCCTGTATTTAGCTACTGACCCTGGAACTGACCCTGTATATAGCTACTGACCCTGGAACTGAGTCTGTATATTGCTCTTGACCCTGGAACTGACCCTGTATATAGCTACTGACCCTGGAACTGTCCCTGTATATAGCTACTGACCCTGGAACTGACCCTGCATATAACTACTGACCCTGTATTTAGCTACTGACCCTGGAACTGACTCTGTATATTGCTCTTGACCCTGGAACTGACCCTGTATATAGCTACTGACCCTGGAACTGTCCCTGTATATAGCTACTGACCCTGGAACTGACCCTGTATATAGCTACTGACCCTGGAACTGACCCTGTATAAAGCTACTGACCCTGGAACTGACCCTGTATTTAGCTACTGACCCTGGAACTGACCCTGTATATAGCTACTGACCCTGTATATAGCTACTGACCCTGGAACTGACCCTGTATTTAGCTACTGACCCTGGAACTGACCCTGTATTTAGCTACTGACCCTGGAACTGACCCTGTATTTAGCTACTGACCCTGGAACTGTCCCTGTATATAGCTACTGACCCTGGAACTGACCCTGTATATAGCTACTGACCCTGGAACTGTCCCTGTATATAGCTACTGACCCTGGAACTGACCCTGTATATAGCTACTGACCCTGTATATAACTACTGACCCTGGAACTGACCCTGTATATAGCTACTGACCCTGGAACTGACCCTGTATTTAGCTACTGACCCTGGAACTGACCCTGTATATAGCTACTGACCCTGGAACTGACCCTATATATAGCTACTGACCCTGGAACTGACCCTGTATATAGCTACTGACCCTGTATTTAGCTACTGACCCTGGAACTGTCCCTGTATATAGCTACTGACCCTGGAACTGACCCTGTATTTAGCTACTGACCCTGGAACTGACCCTGTATATAGCTACTGACCCTGTATATAGCTACTGACCCTGGAACTGACCCTGTATATAGCTACTGACCCTGTATATAGCTACTGACCCTGGGACTGACCCTGTATATAGCTACTGACCCTGGAACTGACCCTGTATATAGCTACTGACCCTGTATTTAGCTACTGACCCTGGAACTGACCCTGTATATAGCTACTGACCCTGGAACTGACCCTGTATATAGCTACTGACCCTGGAACTGACCCTGTATATAGCTACTGACCCTGGAACTGACCCTGTATATAGCTACTGACCCTGTATTTAGCTACTGACCCTGGAACTGACCCTGTATATAGCTACTGACCCTGGAACTGACCCTGTATATAGCTACTGACCCTGGAACTGACCCTGTATTTAGCTTACCTACTTTCTAGTGTTCTTCTTATTTATATTTCTCATGTGTCTTTGTCCTATTTGACTTTTTTATAAATGTTTTATTGTACTACTGCATTGTTGGGAAAGAGCAAGAAAAGGCATTTCACTGTACTAGTGCACGTGACAATAAACACTTGAAACAGGACTTGATAAAAATACATTTGATTGATTGAGTACCTGAGTTGGGAACAATGAGGTGTCCTCCCTGGGAGTTGAAGGATCCTGCGGCGGTGCAGGAGGGGTCTCGGGTCCGAGCCAGGCTCTGGTTACGCAGGTTCATGTTCTCACTGTCCAGCAGGGACTGGGTGACCTTAGGGGACAGCTTGGAGGAAAAGTCAGACAGGTCTTCCGAGGGAGTGACCAGGCCAGAGGAGTTGTACACCTTGATCTTCAGGTTGGGCAGGGGGTCCAGGAGGGGCGAGTTGGTCATGGGGATCTTGTCGGACACGTCATGCAGGGCGTAGACGGGGCCGCGGTACATGGCCGCAGCGTTGGTCAGGTCCGGGGGAGCGGTCAGCAAATCAGCTGGGGGTCAGAGGTCAGCGATGATTGGATAATAAGTTTTTGTCAAATTCCAAATTTACCTTTAACAAAATGTGTTATTTAGCTGTGTAAATCAGTAACAAATTATGTTCACAATAATAACCTGGTTGATCAAGAGCAGACTGCATCAGGAAGTCTGTACCATAGGTTTATATTTAGGAATTATTGTCTCAAAATGTCTAATCACACAATGGGTCAAATTATTCAGTTACATTACTTTACAAGACTTATTGGACGAGGCATTTTCTGTACAGGGGACTTTTATTAAGAGCCCCGACACTGATTGCTAATTAATATGCAGCTCGTTAGCATGCCACAACAGACACACCTGCTCTGAATGTGGCAGTTGATTACGCTCTGGGTTAAAGTTTCCCCTAGGTACAGATCTAGGATTAGCTTCCCCTCCTCTCATGCTAACATTAACCATTAGTGAACATCTAATCAAATGGCTACCCAGACTATTTGCATTGCCCCCACCCCCTCTTCTACGCTGCTGCTACTCTCTGTTATTATCTATGCATAGTCACTTTAATAACTCTACCTACATGTACATATTACCTCAATTACCTTAACACCGGTGCCCCAGCACATTGACTCTGTAACGCTACCACCTGTATATAGCCCCGCTATTGTTATTTACTGCTGCTCTTTAACTATTTGTTATTTTTATCTCTTACTTTTTTTTAGGTATTTTCTTAAAAACGCATTGTTGGTTATGGGCTTGTAAGTAAGCATTTCACTGTAAGGTCCACACCTGTTGTATTGGGGGGCGCATGTGACAAATAACATTTGATTAGATTTAGTGGTGAAAATGCAAAACGGACCTAAGATCAGCGTCTAGGGGCAACTTCATCCTACACTGTTAAACCTGAAAAAGCAGAGCCTCCATAAGAGGGCTTCCATCTTTTATCTACTTCACCTGTGGTACAGTATATGGAACACACTTGCAGGTTCAACATAATTGTTTTCATTGAAATACAATAGTTGCTCTTGAATGAGATTGCCTAACTCAGTGGAACCAATGGAATAGTCCCAAAGGTGCAAACCCCAACCATGAGGCACTACAGAGACTTGATGAAACACTGAAAGCATTAGAAACCAGGTATGATCTCATAAAGCACTGAACATTTGTTGAACATCAATTCCTTTTTCTGAGTCTGTTAGTGTATGGTTCCATCCATCATCTTTGGCACGATACGGACAAAAGACGCGGTAGCGTACCAAATAGCACCCTATTCCCTATGTAGTGCACTGCTTCCATATGGGCCCTGGTGAAAAGTAGTGCACTACATAGGGAATAGGGTGCCATTTGGAACGAAAAACTAATCATCCTGTTTCCATTCACAGTAGGAGCTCGTCCACTACTTTAGTTTGTTTGTGAAACCCTGCACACCGATCTGACCCTCACCATCCCTCCCATCCCCTCCTCCCTCTCTTACTCTCCTCCCTCACCATCCCTCCCCTCCTCCCTATCTTACTCTCCTCCCTCACCAGCCCTCATCCCCTCCCTCCCTTACTCTCCTCCCTCACCATCCCTCCCCTCCTCCCTCCCTCACCATCCCACCACTCCCCCCTCCCTTACTCTCCTCCCTCACCAGCCCTCACCTCCTCTCTCCCTTACTCTCCTCTCTCACCATCCCTCTCCTCCCTCACAATTCCTCCCCTCCTCCCTCCCTTACTCTCCTCTCCTACCTCACCAGCGCCCCCCTCCCTTCCTCTCTCCCCTCACCTCCCCACTTGTTTCCTCCCTCCCTCTCTCGTTTCTTCCCTCACTTCCTCCCTCAATATCCCTGCCTTCTGTCCTCTCCTTCACCATCACTCTGTCTCTGTACTCCTCCAGCCAGCTCATCTTTCCGCCAATTCACACCCACTGAAATGTAATTAACAGGCAACAGCCTGCCAAGTGCTTGATGGAAGAGGAAGGCGAAAAAGGAATTCTTTATTAATATTAACCTGAGATGAGCCTTCACCAGCGGATTGACATCCTGATGGTCTGCTGATGAAATGTCACCCGGCCCTCAAACACACACACACACACACACACACACACACACACACACACACACACACACACACACACACACACACACACACACACACACACACACACACACACACACACACACACACACACACACACACACACACACACACACACACACACACACACACACACACACACACACACACACACACACACACACACACACACACAATGCGCTGCCGACCAAATTGCATTCCTTCTCAGATCTCCACTTTTCATTCACACTCTGATTTGAATGTTAATCCGGCCTCTGTCTTCTTCTTCTCTCTCCGTAAGAGACCAGGCAGGCAACCAGCAGGGAAAGTTCACAGCGGTGGACTACAGAAGCTTCAGTCTAGACGTAAAGGCCACCTTTAGACCAGTGGGAGGGTGAGGGAGAGTCTGGGATTAATAACACAAAGCTGCATGGTTGGTCTCCGACATCTTTTAAATCCTGATCTAATGAGAATTGCCTGTCATGCTGATGAAGGTCACTACTGGTGAAGTCTGGTGTTATCACGTGTTGTCTGTACCGGTGAGGTTCGGTGTTATCGTGTGTTGTCTGTACCAGTGAGGTTTGGTGTTATCACGTGTTGTCTGTACCAGTGAGGTTTGGTGTTATCACGTGTTGTCTGTACCGGTGAGGTCTGGTGTTATCACGTGTTGTCTGTACCAGTGAGGTTTGGTGTTATCACGTGTTGTCTGTACCGGTGAGGTCTGGTGTTATCACGTGTTGTCTGTACCAGTGAGGTCTGGTGTTATCACGTGTTGTCTGTACCGGTGAGGTTCGGTGTTATCGTGTGTTGTCTGTACCAGTGAGGTTTGGTGTTATCACGTGTTGTCTGTACCGGTGAGGTCTGGTGTTATCACGTGTTGTCTGTACCAGTGAGGTCTGGTGTTATCGTGTGTTGTCTGTACCGGTGAGTTCTGGTGTTATCGTGTGTTGTCTGTACCGGTGAGTTCTGGTGTTATCGTGTGTTGTCTGTACCGGTGAGGTTTGGTGTTATCGTGTGTTGTCTGTACCGGTGAGTTCTGGTGTTATCACGTGTTGTCTGTACCGGTGAGTTCTGGTGTTATCGTGTGTTGTCTGTACCGGTGAGTTCTGGTGTTATCGTGTGTTGTCTGTACCGGTGAGTTCTGGTGTTATCGTGTGTTGTCTGTACCGGTGAGGTTTGGTGTTATCGTGTGTTGTCTGTACCGGTGAGTTCTGGTGTTATCACGTGTTGTCTGTACCGGTGAGTTCTGGTGTTATCGTGTGTTGTCTGTACCGGTGAAGTTTGGTGTTATCGTGTGTTGTCTGTACCGGTGAGTTCTGGTGTTATCGTGTGTTGTCTGTACCGGTGAGTTCTGGTGTTATCGTGTGTTGTCTGTACCGGTGAGTTCTGTTGTTATCATGTGTTGTCTGTACCGGTGAGGTCTGGTGTTATCGTGTGTTGTCTGTACCGGTGAGGTCTGGTGTTATCGTGTGTTGTCTGTACCTGTGAGGTTTGGTGTTATCGTGTGTTGTCTGTACCGGTGAGTTCTGGTGTTATCGTGTGTTGTCTGTACCGGTGAGTTCTGGTGTTATCGTGTGTTGTCTGTACCGGTGAGTTCTGGTGTTATCGTGTGTTGTCTGTACCGGTGAGTTCTGGTGTTATCGTGTGTTGTCTGTACCGGTGAGTTCTGGTGTTATCGTGTGTTGTCTGTACCGGTGAGCTCTGGTGTTATCGCGTTTTGTCTGTACCGGTGAGGTTTGGTGTTATCGTGTGTTGTCTGTACCGGTGAGGTCTGGTGTTATTGTGTGTTGTCTTCAATGGCAGAGGAAAACTTGGATGGTTGTGGCATAGCTACAGTACTGGAGCATCAGGAAGTCTGTACCATAGAAATAGATTTGCTAGAATGGACATTACCTTTCAAGATAATGATATGTGGTTGGTGGACCGGTGTGGCGGCCATATTGACTGTACATCAACAGGAGAAATGGCTGTGGTCAGAGGTGCTTTGGGGCCATTTCTATGGTCTGTACTGTCCCTCAACAGGATGGAAGGAAAGAGGAAAGTCTATCAGAAATGACTAACGTTGAGTATCTGGACTGGAGAGGGAAACATCTTGATGTTATCAGGGAAACAGAAAGCCATGATAGGAGAAGGAAGTATTTTACTTTCTCCGGGAGACTAAGGATAAAGTGTATATACTGCATCAGATAAACAATTTCTACACTCTCAGCAGCACTCATCATATACATGTTTCACTCTACAAAAAGAGCTAACTAAGATAATGATTACAGCCATGATGAAATTATGGGTATTAATTATGGTTAAATTAGTGTATATCTAGATTAAATGAGCAGTTAACTAGCAATTTATATTCTTATTAACATACTGAAACACACTGTGTTACTACATATCACGCTGTCTGAAGAATTATAGCACTTTATTTTACTGTACTGTCTTCACTAGCCTTCACCTGGTGTCTAATAGGACAAAAGGCTTCAAAAACTTCTACACACAATTGGTAACTACCTAGTACCAAATGGTGCTTGGTGTGGTTGATTTAATGAACCCCCCCCCCCCCCCCCCATATAGTAATTCATACAGTGTAACAGTGTTGTAGTACTCGAGTACAGGACTCAGACTTGATTCAGACTCAAGTCAAGATTTCCATGACGCCGACTCGGACCAATGGTGATTCGGACATGGACTCAACCGGTTATGACTTTGTTGTCAGAAAAATATATTTTGCATAATTCAACATACTAGCTGCAGCAGCAAATGTTACATAGCTGTATTATCTAATTAGCCTTACAACACTAATGAAAAGTAGCTTGTGAGCAGGGTTAGGAAGTAACGGATAACATGTAATCTGTTACATGTAAGGGATTACAAATAAATGGCAACTGTAATCCTTTATGTTACAAGCTAAAATATTGTAATCAGATTACAGATATTTCTGAAAAACTAAATGATTACTTCGAAGATTACTTTTAAATTCAGAAAGGATGTTTTCTCAATGACATTCAAATCAGCATTGAAAAAAGGCAAACATTTTAATTTGTTCCACCTGAGCGAGTCTGACTACAAGTCAGAGACCACTATGATGACACACCAAATGTATTTGATGGATTGTGGGAAAAGAGCAGGAATGGGCTTTGTAGGCTACAGTCCAAGCTATGTCTTCTAATGGTGCGACTGCTGTAATCTAAAAGTAACTGAATGTAATCAGATTACGTTACTGAGGTAATCCAACAGTTACGTTACTGATTACAATTTTGGACAGGTAACTAGTAACTGTAACAGGTTACATTGAGAAAGTAACTTACACTAGGGACTTGGAACTCAACTCGGACTGGAGGTTTAGTGATTTAACTACATCACTGCAGTGTAATAACCATTTCTATTACCATGTAATTTCTTAGTTAGTATGGGTATTCTATACCATGTCATTTCTTAGTAAATATGGGTATTCTATACCATGTCATTTCTTAGTAAATATGGGTATTCTATACCAAGTCATTTCTTAGTAAATATGGGTATTCTATACCATGTCATTTCTTAGTAAATATGGGTATTCTATACCATGTCATTTCTTAGTAAATATGGGTATTCTATACCATGTAATTTCTTAGTAAATATGGGTAATCTATACCATTTAATTTCTTAGTAAATATGGGTAATCTATACCATGTCATTTCTTAGTAAATATGGGTAATCTATATATCATGAAATAAAGTGTAACCAGAAAGACATCCCAAACTGAACCATTGTCTGAAGATGCAACGATAAGAGCACAGCTAGAAATAGCCTGGGTACCAGACCTGTTTGTGCTATCCTTCCACTACTGGCATATGACAAGGAGTGGCAAGGACTGGAATGATGGCACAAACAGGTCTGGTACACAGGCTAGGACCTAGTCACCGTCCCATATCCTACTCACCTGAGCGCGCCGTCTTTATATTGACCGACTGGAAGCCTCCGTTGAGGGCTGATGAGTCGATGATGTCAGAGTCAAAGTCCCGGTGGGTTTTCCGGTAGACGAAGAGCGCCACGATGACGGAGATGACCAGACACATTATGACAGCGATGACGATGCCTACGTAGAGCGCCATGTTTTCTGTGCTGGGGGCCGCTGTGACAGAGACACAGAGAGGGAGGGACACAATGAGAACCTGGGGAGGTTTAAATTAAACCTGATTCCTACTACAAGGCTGAACTAGGGCTGTCTTGGTCGACTGAGAGTAATCTGTTCGATCAACCAATCGATTGGTTGAAATATTATAACATGCATTTCTCCATATATAGACACGCTCTATGTGTTTGAATTAAATCAAATATATGTAGGATACTTTGCCTGATGCTTTAAGCACTGCAATTAAAAATGAAGACACACAAATTACTAAAGAGGGAGCCATAGATCAATATAGGCTAATCAAAAGAAAAAAACCTGTTCCCTACCCGACCCTCCTCCTCCTCCCGATGCCCGCTGCTGATGGCTTCCACACATTCTGCCAAGTTGCCCGTAATAAGTAGCGGTCGGCGACCTTTTCCATTCGGAGTGCCAAGTTATCCTACCATTTCTACTGATCTGCATGCCAGTTATGATCTTCATATGCTTTTTTCGTGGAACAGTTTAATTTCATTCATAATAAAGTCTTCATATCTCAAAATCAATGTCATGTGATTAATCAAAAGTATATCTAATTAAAATGATACAAATCTAAAAGTAATAAAAACATTGCAGCCCACAGTTAGAAAACATCTTGATAAAAATAAATATCCTGTAAATCACGTTGGCTATGCATGGCATTTGAGACAACGTATCAACTATTAGCTCTACTCTATTTGCTCAAGGGATAACATGTAATCAGCTAGGCCTTTTTCATTTCCACCTGATCAGAGAATGACATTTCTTCCCCCTTTCACGCTGAGTGGTTATCGAAAGGGAGAGAGCTGGAAAGATTTTTCCAATAGGATACGTTGAGGAACTATTGTCATTCTCAGTGGATGTAAAAACAGACTTATTTGACTTGGTTTTTGAGGTGAAGAAAAAATGACTTTGAGAAGCTCCACTGAGATGGTGAGTTACGACAATCAGAAACAGTATCAGATCCCGAAATGGGAACATTTATAGGCCTACATTTGCACACAGGCCAGGTAGACTAGTCCTAGTTCTATGTGTAATCAGGTGTGTGTACTTACTCAGGAATGACAGGAGCCTTCAAACAAAAGACACTTAATAAATTGACAACTTATAAATGGAATTAAATAGTGTATCCTAGGTTGTGCACTGTGCAAACAGCGTGTCCACTCCTACAATGACAACGGTAAGACTGTAATAATATATTGAATGCATTAACAGAAATTACCATAATCATACAAACATTGTAGATTAGAAATTATAGTAATTAACAGTAAATGTGATACTGGTGTGTCATCCCCAAGGCCTTCACAATGGATTAGTCCACTCAGACAGGTGTCTTGTGTTCCATGATTTTGTAAAAATATATTTTCCACTGCTCGACTAAAAAGATCTCAGTCGATCTATAGCATTTCGACCAATCAATCGACCAGGGTCAGGGACCAGGGTCAAATGGGGTCAGCCCTGGGCTGAACCGAACGTACTGTGCTGGCTTGGACATGATCTGTTCACATTGTCTTTTCCAGCACGGTTCCAGCCACTGTGGTGGATGGATTGCGTAACAGGCAGCACAGTACAGCTCGGTTCAGCTCGGATTGTCTCATCCGGGTGAAAATGTTATTAGAATTTGCAGCGTTTCATTTCTCGCAATGGAGATGTCACTGTAGGCAAACATGACTGGGCAGGTCAGCGCCAGCATTACAGACAGGAAGCCAAAGTCAACAGGCAAGGATTTATTTCAAACTGTTAGAATAGATTAGCAACAGTTGCTAATTTGAATAAACATACACACACACCTATCACACGAGACACACTCCTTTATTTAATGAGGCTATGAATGATTTCACGAGAACCCTGACATCTTTCCTTAATTTCACCAAAATATTTGCAACAGCACTAGGCTTCATTCAAAAGAAATCTCCCTCCTCTCCTGTATCCCATTTCCCCATAACATGGTGGAGACGAGCACTTGAGAGTTTCACTTTTGGTTTTGGTCGACTAGCTTCAAACAGCTGTAAAAACGACATTTGTAGTTATTGAAAATATTTAGATTTAAGTCAAATGTATTTGCACCAAAGAAAACAAGTGATAGACAACAATACAGAGGCTTATAAGAAAACCACACCACAAAGAAAAACAATATATAATATATAAAGTAAAAAAATATATAAAGATTTGTTAAACATGATAACACAACCTTCTGATTATAAACTAATTGATCAGTAACCATGAAAAAAATAATATTTGTTTTGGTTAAATGTGTGTGTGCATGTGAGTGTGGGATAGTCTATATGAAGGAGATTACTGGGTAGTTTGGTTCATCAGGCTGACCCCCAGTCTTCATGGAGGAGATTACTGGGTAGTTTGGTTCATCAGGCTGACCGCCAGTCTTCATGGAGGAGATTACTGGGTAGTTTGGTTCATCAGGCTGACCCCCAGTCTTCATGGAGGAGATTACTGGGTAGTTTGGTTCATCAGGCTGACCCCCAGTCTTCATGGAGGAGATTACTGGGTAGGTTGGTTCATCAGGCTGACCCCCAGTCTTCATGGAGGAGATTACTGGGTAGTTTGGTTCATCAGGCTGACCCCCAGTCTTCATGGAGGAGATTACTGGGTAGTTTGGTTCATCAGGCTGACCCCCAGTCTTCATGGAGGAGATTACTGGGTAGTTTGGTTCATCAGGCTGACCCCCAGTCTTCATGGAGGAGATTACTGGGTAGTTTGGTTCATCAGGCTGACCCCCAGTCTTCATGGAGGAGATTACTGGGTAGTTTGGTTCATCAGGCGGACCCCCAGTCTTCATGGAGGAGATTACTGAGTAGTTTGGTTCATCAGGCTGATCCCCAGTCTTCATGGATGAGATTACTGGGTAGTTTGGTTAATCAGGCTGACCCCCAGTCTTCATGGAGGAGATTACTGGGTAGTTTGGTTAATCAGGCTGACCCCCAGTCTTCATGGAGGAGATTACTGGGTAGTTTGGTTAATCAGGCTGACCCCCAGTCTGACCCCCAGTCTTCGCTTGAAGTTATTGATGGATGATGATGATGATGATGATGATGATGTTTTGGCAATGTGAAGATATGAATTCCAGAGTATGGTACCTCTGTATATGTTAGGGAATTGACTATTTGAGGTGCGGCAGTGGGGAGGGTGAAGGTTATCGTAATGTCTTGTATGTTGAACAGATAGGTTTCAGAATTAACCTGGAATAATCCATTGAAGGGTTTAGGTAAACTGTCTCGGCGGTATGAGTATTTGTAGATGAAAGTGCATAATTGCCGAACATTAATGTGGTAAAGAGACAAGATAGAGTTTCTTAAACAAAGGTGCAGATGGAGCCAGGTAATTAGAGGCAGGTGACTAGTTTTGCAAATGTTTTTTGTATGATGAGTAATTTGTGTAGGTAGGAGGCATATGTACTGGCCCAGCCAATACTACAGTAACTAATATATGTGTAAATTAAGCTATAGTATCGAGATAGGAAGCAAGCCTGATCATCTTTCTGATGATACCAACAGATATCATCACTGTGCTGCAGACAAATTGAACAGGATCTTTACGGATAACACTTCATCAAATAGAACTTGTTCCATTTCATTCCCACCAATACAGATTCTGGCCATTTTTTTGTATACAATATTTCTTATTATTACTAGTGATTAGAATGAATTTACATTTAAAGATCATTTGTTTATCTAGAACCATTGAGAAGATTTGGCAATGCCTGAGTTGGCTTCTTTAATTTGTGAATAAAAAGTGTGAAAATCTAATTGGTATCATCAGCAAAGAGAACGGGAAGTACGGTAGAAGACCCAGCAGCAAGGCCATAGATATATATTAAAAATAACAAAGGTCCAATTATTGAACCGTGTGGCACTCCACAGGACATCTTATCTCTGGTAGATGCACAGCCGTTTCCATAAACACATTGTTCTCTAGCATAAACATAACTATATAACCAATTATATGTATAATCATGAAAACCGTAATAATACAATTTAGAAAGTAATATTTAATGATCAAAGGCTTTAGATAAATCTAAAAAGATGCCAAGAGTGTAGTCATTGTTGTTCAGGGCTGTAAAGATTTTATCTACAAGTTGCAAAAGAGCCATATCTATGAAGTAGTTTTTACGAAATCCATACATTTTTTGTAGTACAGATATTGGCCAATAATCTGTAAAATATATTGGATCCCCAGATTTATAAAGTGAGATAACTTTAGCCATTTTTTTTATTTTTAGGAACAGTACCAGTGTCACGCCCTGACCTAAGAGAGCTTTTTATGTCTCTATTTTGGTTTGGTCAGGGTTTGATTTGGGCGTGATTACAGAGAGGAACCCACATTCACAAAAAAAATGAAATTGACATGAAATAACACCAGGATCACTAAAGGTCTTATTTCCAACAACACATTGATATGGGATAGTTGTACATGTATTTTTCTCAGTCAACTGTTGATTGATGATCTTACAAGTTGACTTTATATTATTTAATGATTCTTGGAATTTGTTAGTATTTTGGGGAATATCAAAAGTAGGTGAGTACATTTGTTCTTATACTTTTTGTAATTTGTAGAATTCAGGAGAGAGGGATTTGTGAGACTTTTTATACTACTTGAGACCAGTTATAAACCAAGGTTTCCAAAGCCCTTCTGCTGCTCTCTTACATGATTTAACTAAGGGAAAGCGGTGGTGACATACAGAATTGAAATATGTATTAAAAAAAGAGTAAGCAGACATGTACCCTACTACTCCCACTCTTGATGTTCTACAGCGGTGAACAGCATTATACGGAGACATGTCATAAAGCGTGGTTGTCTCTTCAGTCAACCATGTTTCTGAAATGGCAACAATGGAACATTCTGAGAGAAGACAGATAATGAACAAGGTTTTTTCTTTTTTTTTAGGAAGACTGCGAACGTTCAAATTAAAAAGTAGAAAATAAGCTTGTCTTGGAATTAATTAGATAAACAATTGAACAACCTGTATAGCAGTTTAACATTATAGTAATCACAAGTGATACTCATCTCTGGTCAATTTCAGGAAACATGAATCTGGATCAACAATCATTATATGTATTGTTCACTTCATGAATTCATGAATATCTCACGGGTTGAAGACCATGTTACCAGGGTTGATTTCCTGCCTAACTAAGAGAGATACAGAGTGGGAATCATCTGGAGAGTGGAACAGAAACATAGAAGTGTATGCCTCACATATCCAATACACATTTGTGTTAGTTATATCAATAGGGGGGCACTTCCTGTGGAATGCACATTGACACAGTCCACATAACGCCACTGAAGACTTCAGAGAGTTATGACATTTAGAGCAATGTGTGTTTTTGGTCACCAGGTTAGGTGAAATACATGAACAAAGTAGAGTAAATGTGTGTGTGTGTGAAATCAGTGGACTATAGCTGAGTCATTTGCCATAGGCCTACGAGAGGGGGGTGAACGACCAACTGATCATACTTCAGCTATGCAATGTTGCCTTTCTTTCGTTCTTCAATTAGTCGTGGCAGCAGTTCCTTTCTTTTGAGGCAAACCTTTTTGGAGAAGTCTTCATTGATGAAGATTTTGATTCTCTTCATGCACTTGGCTCTCCTGAAAATCTCCTCCTCGTCTTTGAACCTGAGCAGTTTCACCACTATAGATCTGGGCCGTCCACCAGGGAAGAAAGTGCCATTCCTATTCACCCTCTCCATCTCAATGAGTTTAGGATCCAGTTTGAGTTGATCTGCCAGGAGTTTTGTCTTTACATCCTCAATTCCATCCATTAAAATGTTATTGTGCCTCGATTGGTTTTCGATCTACGCTCCTTTGGAAGAGTGTTTGTTAAAGGGTTGTTTGGAAGATAAATCCTCAGACATGGTGTTGTTTGAAAGATTGCTAAATCCTCAGACATGGTTTTGAATGAGGTCTG
This sequence comes from Salvelinus fontinalis, assembly GCF_029448725.1. Lineage (NCBI taxonomy): Eukaryota > Metazoa > Chordata > Actinopteri > Salmoniformes > Salmonidae > Salvelinus > Salvelinus fontinalis. Next base: position 9,529,288 of record NC_074668.1, read on the forward strand.
GCTGGTGACATTCCCACCCTTCAGCTCCTCCACCTCCGACTTCGTAAAAAACTGTGTTTAAATCATCAAGCCTTTTGTTCCTCTTCTGCATTGATCTTGTTGTGAACTAAAATGAGTTCGCAAACACAACCCACACCCCACCTCCTGAAATGAAGTGCCGCCAGTGAAACGGCAAACACGCACAGGAAACAGACTTGATCACACATGCACCACTACTATAAATAGAGAGAAGGCGGAAGACTTACTCACTGTATGTATCCTGGCTGAACTTGAGTAAACGAGTGGGAAATCACCAACTCACAAGTTACTCCTCGCAGTTTGCAGGGCAGTAAACCAAAAACACTGGTCAAAGATGCTTGGGAGAGACAGTGGTAGGAGCATTTGCTTACCCACCGAACGAGCACTGTGAACTTCTACTCATAGATGGTACAATGATTCGCTACTCTATTCAGTGTTTGTTCTCTAACATAAACCGAAACAGAGCTAACAGTGTAGAATTTTAGCAACCAGAAAATGACAGGTCAATTTCTACATTGGCCACTTGACCCAATTTCCACTAGATAACACAGCCACAAACTCAAAACATCTTTCCCATTTTGACAACAGATAGCCGCTCCTGCTGGAGAAGTCAAGAGGTGAATATCACAGCCAATTACAACACTGCGGGATAAGTAATACTGTAAAACACTATCGTTCCACAATTACTGCAGATATATTATGGACATTTTCTGAAATTACAATACAAATTAATCCTATGTGTAGCACCTTTAATAGGCCTGAAAATGTCCAAAAGTGACATTTTCATACACAAGTTTTATATCAAACCGAGGCAGACACATAAAGTTTTTATAGATGGGTTGACTGAGCTGCTAAATGGGTGGCTAAAAGGCTTCAAAGGACTCAGCGGAGAACATGACCAGAATACGTGGCTGAGCATCAAGGAGGAAACACGTGTCTAGTACAAGCGACATTTCAAACATGTTTAGTTATGCCACTTGCCTCTTCATCTATGGCGTTTTCAGTAAGGCTAGATTTTGTCTGCAGTTATTGGTATGAAGAAAGGGAACAAGAAACACTCAGTCATAAAGTCAAATCTGTCATACAGGCAGGATTTCATCACAATATTGACAATAACCCAGATCATAGATCTTAAAATTGCAACTGAGATTTACACAAGGGGCACTGATAACCTCCAGTCACTAGAGGGAGATATAAACCACATTTGTTCCCGCTGGATCTTGGGTCAGTTTTGTATTTCACCCACTAATGGCTAAGATACGGTTTGGGGAAGCTGATCCTAGATCTATACCTAGGGGAAACTTCACCCCAGAGCCCTGGAACCATTATGGAAACTAGACACCGTTAAGATCTCACCTGAATAGGAAGAAGGGCAGAGAGACACTAACTCTACCTCCTATCATGTTACAGATGATATTTGACATATTAACTATATATTAACTATATAGCTACGACTTAGTCTGTTCAATTCTTAATCTCAGTGACAACAATAGTTCCTAGTTGAGTGTACATACACTATATATCAGTAGTTCTCAGCTGGTTTTAGCTCGTTACCCAAATTGAACCAGGTTGTCTGACTCATGACCCAATTTTCACATCGCAAAAATTAATTGCCAAAATACAACCTGTAAAACTATTTTTAATACTATATTGACAGTAAATGTAGCAATTATATGACACGGTACATATACCATATGCTGTTGTGATAGCCTGGGCTATATTCCCTACATATACTATATAATGTTGAGATAGCCTGGGCTATATTCCCTACATATACTATATAATGTTGAGATAGCCTGGGCTATATTCCCTACATATACTATATAATGTTGAGATAGCCTGGGCTATATTCCCTGCACTCGGTTCCTTTATCTCTGGTGTCAGAATTATAACTTGTTAAAAGTCATTATTTCTCCCTCTACTGCAGCCTCTGCACCAGGCAGAAATATCTGACCCCCCAACAGCCTTCACTGTCCTGCTATACTTCCCCTAGGTACAGATCTAGCATCAGCTTCCCCTCCCGCAATCCTAACCTTAACCATCAGTGGGGAGATACTAAACTGTCCTCCATCCTACAGCAGCTGTCCTATACTGTCAAAACCATTAATGTCTCCTAGACCTGATCACATGTGGCGTGTCAACAATAGTCCACTGGGTTCTCCTCTAAATTAGATCTGGATTAAACATCTATCTTCTCTCAATCACGAATTTTCCATTGTTGCCCTTTCAGAAACATGGTTGACTGACGAGACAGTCCAGTAGACGAAATCCCACTGACTGGGTTGATCAATCATGTGTGAGGGGGACGCTCCATCTTCAACGTTTGTTCTTTCTGACAGTCGCTGGGAGCTAGATCCACCACACACAAACACACGTCAGGCTTTGTGCATGTAGGGTGAAGGGACGGAAACACTGTCATGAACGAGTCAAGAGATCAGATTGATCCCATCGACCAAGCCTTGCCTCTAATTAAGACACTATGCAGATGGATTATGCACAGCCAGTGGGGCTGAGGGTAACAAGGTCTGATTACCTGGCAACCTCTGCTGCCCCTGAGGGTAGCACGTACACGCCACGGAAGCAACGGCTCTGGGTCTCAATCCCCCCTCTATTGATTACTGGACTTTTCTTTCTGTCCCGCTAGGCAGATTGAGACAAGGGAGGCTAACGCAGCTAGCTGCAAGTACCTGATCTGCATCCAGACTAGCTCTGAAGTGGACGTAGGTAGCTACACAAACTGGAGGGAGAGAGAGTGCTGGCTTCTGTCAGGGTAATCCACATTGACTAATCCCAGCATTGATACCAGAGGTGAAGCAAATACTTTCATGTGGGTCACTGAATAATGAGGAGTGAATTTGTATGACTTGGAAGGCACCAGCACACCCCTAGCAACATCTATCTCCCATCTCTGACACCTCTAGCAACATCTATCTCCCATCTCTGACACCTCTAGCAACATCTATCTCCCATCTCTGACACCTCTAGCAACATCTAGCTCAAAGCTCTGACACCTCTAGCAACATCTAGCTCAAAGCTCTGACACCTCTAGCAACATCTAGCTCAAAGCTCTGACACCTCTAGCAACATCTAGCTCAAAGCTCTGACACCCCTAGCAACATCTAGCTCAAAGCTCTGACACCCCTAGCAACATCTAGCTCAAAGCTCTGACACCCCTAGCAACATCTAGCTCACATCTCTGACACCTCTAGCAACATCTAGCTCAAAGCTCTGACACCCCTAGCAACATCTAGCTCCCATCTCTGACACCCCTAGCAACATCTAGCTCAAAGCTCTGACACCCCTAGCAACATATATCTCAAAGCTCTGACACCCCTAGCAACATCTAGCTCACATCTCTGACACCCCTAGCAACATCTAGCTCAAAGCTCTGACACCCCTAGCAACATCTATCTCCCATCTCTGACCCCCCTTGCAACATCTATCTCAAAGCTCTGACACCCCTAGCAACATCTAGCTCACATCTCTGACACCCCTAGCAACATTTATCTCCCATCTCTGACACCTCTAGCAACATCTATCTCAAAGCTCTGACACCCCTAGCAACATCTAGCTCCCATCTCTGACACCCCTAGCAACATCTAGCTCAAAGCTCTGACACCCCTAGCAACATCTAGCTCACATCTCTGACACCCCTAGCAACATCTAGCTCAAAGCTCTGACACCCCTAGCAACATCTAGCTCACATCTCTGACACCCCTAGCAACATCTATCTCCCATCTCTGACACCTCTAGCAACATCTAGCTCAAAGCTCTGACACCCCTAGCAACATCTAGCTCAAAGCTCTGACACCCCTAGCAACATCTAGCTCACATCTCTGACACCTCTAGCAACATCTAGCTCAAAGCTCTGACACCCCTAGCAACATCTAGCTCCCATCTCTGACACCCCTAGCAACATCTAGCTCAAAGCTCTGACACCCCTAGCAACATATATCTCAAAGCTCTGACACCCCTAGCAACATCTAGCTCACATCTCTGACACCCCTAGCAACATCTAGCTCAAAGCTCTGACACCCCTAGCAACATCTATCTCCCATCTCTGACCCCCCTTGCAACATCTATCTCAAAGCTCTGACACCCCTAGCAACATCTAGCTCACATCTCTGACACCCCTAGCAACATCTATCTCCCATCTCTGACACCTCTAGCAACATCTAGCTCAAAGCTCTGACACCCCTAGCAACATCTAGCTCCCATCTCTGACACCCCTAGCAACATCTAGCTCAAAGCTCTGACACCCCTAGCAACATCTAGCTCCCATCTCTGACACCCCTAGCAACATCTAGCTCAAAGCTCTGACACCCCTAGCAACATCTAGCTCACATCTCTGACACCCCTAGCAACATCTATCTCCCATCTCTGACACCTCTAGCAACATCTAGCTCAAAGCTCTGACACCCCTAGCAACATCTAGCTCACATCTCTGACACCCCTAGCAACAGCTAGCTCACATCTCTGACACCCCTAGCAACATCTAGCTCACATCTCTGACACCCTTAGCAACATCTAGCTCAAAGCTCTGACACCCCTAGCAACATCTAGCTCACATCTCTGACACCCCTAGCAACATCTAGCTCCCATCTCTGACACCCCTAGCAACATCTATCTCCCATCTCTGACACCTCTAGCAACATCTAGGTCTTACCTGACACCGCTACTAACATCTAGGTCCTATCTGACACCTCTAGCAACATCTAGGTCTTACCTGACACCCCTAGCAACATCTAGCTCACATCTCTGACACCCCTAGCAACATCTAGCGCCCATCTCTGACCCCCCTAGCAAAATCTAGCTCCTAACACCCTTGCCAACATTTGGCTCCTTTCGTAGGTTTACTACTGTGAGTATGACATCCTGCATATATAATTTCTACATTTGAGTCATTTTTGACATTCTTACAATCAGTGCATTCAACTAAGGTAGGTCAGACAATCACATCACAATAATTGGCAATACAACTGTTGTCAAAAAGAGAAGCTATTTCTGAAATCAGTGCTAACAAGAAAGATAAATGAGAAAATATTGCTAATCTCTTCTGAAAAATGAATTTCCTTTAAAGCTGGTTTAGTGAAAAGCTAGCTAAATGAGTGTATCTAGTTGACACTGTAGCCTAGGTCTTAATGGGTTACTGAATTAATAGTGAGGGGACGCATCCTTGACTTATTAAATACTGACTACTATACATGTTACTGTATTACTGTACATGTTACTGTATTACTGAACATGTTACTGTATTACTGTACATGTTACTGTATTACTGTACATGTTACTGTATTACTGTACATGTTACTGTATTACCGTACATGTTACTGTATTACTGTACATGTTACTGTATTACTGTACATCTTACTGTATTACTGTACATGTTACTGTATAACTGTACATGTTACCATACATGTTACTGTAATACTGTACATGTTACTGTGCCACTGTACATGTTACTGTATTACTGTACATGTTACTGTATTACTGTACATGTTACTGTATTACTGTACATGTTACTGTATTACTGTACATCTTACTATATATGTTACTGTATTACTGTACATGTTACTGTATTACTGTACATGTTACTGTATTACTGTACATGTTACTGTAGTACTGTACATGTTACTGTATTACTGTACATGTTACTGTATTACTGTACATGTTACTGTATTACTGTACATCTTACTGTATTACTGTACATCTTACTGTATATGTTACTGTATTACTGTACATCTTACTGTACATGCTACTGTAGTACTGTACATGTTACTGTATTACTGTACATGTTACTGTACATGTTACTGTATTACTGTACATGTTCCTGTATTACTGTACATGTTACTGTATTACTGTACATGTTACTGTAGTACTGTACATGTTACTGTATTACTGTACATGTTACTGTAGTACTGTACATGTTACTGTATTACTGTACATGTTACTGTACATGTTACTGTATTACTGTACATGTTACTGTATTACTGTACATGTTACTGTATTACTGTACATGTTACTGTATATGTTACTGTATTACTGTACATGTTACTGTATTACTGTACATATTACTGTATTACTGTACATGTTACTGTATTACTGCACATGTTACTGTATTACTGCACGTGTTACTTTATTACTGTACATGTTACTGTATTGCGGTACATGTTACTGTAATGTTGTACATGATATATAAAATTAGTAATTCAAACTTAAAAACTGTGACTTTATACTATTATATATATTATACTATGTATTATGTTATATACAATGTGACTTATATTTCCTTCATGACACAAATACCTAAATAACCTATAGTGGGAGTGGTAGAATAAAGATGGTCTGGAACATCTCATCCTATAGTACAATGCTCTCCCACATCCTATCCACCTCCCTACAGTTATTTCACATATATCTCCCCGCTTTGATGATAAAACTAGGAGCCACAAATCGCCAGAGTCAGGATGTTTAACTTAGATTAATAGATGTCTTTGAACATGAAAAGAAAATGAGAACAAATTATCTGGCAATGAAATCCTGAGAATGATTATTATGTTTAATATATACGCTCATAGAGTCCTAGAGTAAAACTCTCTCACACATCAAGATGAGGAGGGCTGTAATAGCGCAGAGAGACTGGGACCTCTCTGACACTAGAGACCAGTATACTGGGGCTGAGTGGAGAAGGAGACACTAGAGACCAGTATAGTGGAGCTGAGTGGAGGAGGAGGCACTAGGATAATCATCAAGGAGGGGAACACTGTAACCTTAAGGAATAGGTGGTATGGCATGACATAGGGGGGAAAACTCAAGAGGACACAAATCAATCAACAAAATAAGAGAGCGGGGGGGAGAGGGGGAAGGGAAAACAAAAAAAGACACCAACTCACATGAAAATCCCAAATCACTGTCGGCATTAGGCTCAGTGGACAGCTGATATAATGAACCTTGAGGGGGAGAAAAGGGGTGGGAGGGCACGGTGAAATCAACATCAAACCAAATGGAACAAAACTAAAGAGCAACAAAAAAGAAGAAAATCTAAATGGCCACCTGTCACTGAAAATGTAAACATATACACTACCTTTCAAAAGTTTGGGGTCACCTAGAAATTATCTTGTTTTTCTAAGAAGAGCAAATTTGTTGTCCATTAAAATAACATCAAATTGATCAGAAATACAGTGTAGACATTGTTAATGTTGTAAATGACTAATGTAGCTGGAAACGGCAGATTTTTTATGGAATAGCTACATATGTTTACAGAGGCCCATTATCAGCAACCATCACCCCTGTGTTCCAATGGCGCGTTAGCTAATCCAAGTTTTTAATTTCAAAAGGCGAATTAATCATTAGAAAACATATTTGCAAAAGGGTTATTAGCACAGCTGAAAACTGTTGTTCTGATTAAAGAAGCAATAAAACTGGCCTTTTTTAGACTCGTTGAGTATTTGGAGCATCAGCATTTGTGGGTTCGACTACAGGCTCAAAACGGCAAGAAACAAAGAACTTTCTTCTGAAACTTGTCAGTCTATTCTTGTTCTGAGAAATGAAGGCTATTCCATGCGAGAAATTGCCAAGAAACTGAAGATCTCGTACAACGCTGTGTACTACTCCCTTCACAGAACAGCGCAAACTGTCTATAACCAGAATAGAAAGAGGAGTGGGAGGCCCCGGTGCACAACTGAGCAAGAGGACAAGTACATTAGAGTGTCTAGTTTGAGAAACAGACCCCTCACAAGTCCTCAACTGGCAGCTTCATTAAATAGTATCCACAAAACACCAGTCTCAACGTCAACAGTGAAGAGGCGACTCAGGGATGCTGGCCATCTAGGCAGAGTTACAAAGAAAAAGCCATATCTCAGACTGGCCAATAAAAATAAAAGATTAAGATGGACAAAAGAACACAGACACTGGACAGAGGAACTCTGTCCAGAAGTCCAGCATCCCGGAGTGGCCTCAACTGTTGACATTGAGACTGGTGTTTTGCGGGTACTATTTAATGAAGCTGCCAGTTGAAGACTTGTGGGGCATCTGTTTCTCAAACTAGGCACTCTTGCTCAGTTGTGCACCCGGGCCTCCCACTCCTCTTTCTATTCTGATCCCAACCCTTAATGTGACAATACACTTTCAAATCAAAGTTTGTTCTTGTCCCATTGCGCACTAGCGACTCCTGTGGCGGGCCGGGCGCAATGCACGCTGACACGGTCCCCAGGTGTACAGCGTTTCCTCCGACACATTGGTGCGGCTGGCTTCCAGGTTAAGCGGGCATTGTGGTAAGAAGCAGTGAGGCTTGGCCGGGCTGTGTTTCGGAGGATGCACGAATTTGGACCTTCGCCTCTCCCGAGTCCGTACGGAAGTTGAAGCGAAGACACAAGACTGTAACTACCAATTGGATACCACGAAATTGGGGATAGTAATAAAAAATAATACATTTTGATGGTGCTTTTCCATTGATTTGAGATTGAGGCTTATAGCTGTGGGACGTTGTGTCATCTTGACACTACTCTGCTTATTTGTTACTTTTATTTCTTATTCGTATATTTTTCGGTATTTGTATTTTTTTAAACTGCATTGTTGGTTAGGGCTTGTAAGTAAGCATTTCACTGTTGTATTCGGCGCATGTGACAAATTACATTTGATTTGATTTTGATCTGATGTTATACACACAGACCTTACGGACACACGGTACATTGACTTGACTGTACAGGATGTTATGAAGTGATCACATGCACACATCACAATACAATCACACTGTAGACAGACAATGACGATGACATTGAACTTGATGCGGAAGACAAGTATAATAACAGGTTGCCTATTCTAAAAAAACAACACGAGAAGAAGATGAAAGACAGTGTAAGGTGTCCATATTAGGACAGCCGCCAATCTCAGCAGGACTAATATGGACACCGTAACATTGAAATAAAAAAGGGGAAAGGAGTTTATAACAACTAGACATAAAGCAATGAGAAAGAGAGGGACTGAAGTCAGAGAGGAAAAATACAGGACATAAACCAATGAGAAAGAGAGGGACTGAAGTCAGAGAGGGAAAATACAGGACATAAACCAATGAGAAATAGAGGGACTGAAGTCAGAGAGGGAAAATACAGGACATAAACCAATGAGAAAGAGAGGGACTGAAGTCAGAGAGGGAAAATACAGGACATAAACCAATGAGAAAGAGAGGGACTGAAGTCAGAGAGGGAAAATACAGGACATAAACCAATGAGAAATAGAGGGACTGAAGTCAGAGAGGGAAAATACAGGACATAAACCAATGAGAAAGAGAGGGACTGAAGTCAGAGAGGGAAAATACAGGACATAAAACAATGAGAAATAGAGGGACTGAAGTCAGAGAGGGAAAATACAGGACATAAACCAATGAGAAATAGAGGGACTGAAGTCAGAGAGGGAAAATACAGGACATAAACCAATGAGAAATAGAGGGACTGAAGTCAGAGAGGGAAAATACAGGACATAAACCAATGAGAAATAGAGGGACTGAAGTCAGCAAGGGAAAATACAGGACATAAAACAATGAGAAAGAGAGGGACTGAAGTCAGAGAGGGAAAATACAGGACATAAACCAATGAGAAATAGAGGGACTGAAGTCAGAAAGGGAAAATACAGGACATAAACCAATGAGAAATAGAGGGACTGAAGTCAGAAAGGGAAAATACAGGACATAAACCAATGAGAAATAGAGGGACTGTGTCACGTTCTGACCATAGTTCTTGTGTGTTGTGCTTGTTTTAGTGTTGGTCAGGACGTGAGCTGGGTGGGCATTCTATGTTGTGTCTTGTTTGCTGGTTTCTATGTTTGGCCTAATATGGTTCTCAATCAGAGGCAGATGTTTTGTGTTGTCTCTGATTGAGAATCATATATAGGTGGCTTGTTTTGTGTTGGGGATTGTGGGTGGGTGTTTCCTGTCTCTGTGTTTTCTCTGCACCAGATAGGGCTGTATCGGTAAGCAACGTTTGTTATTTTGTAAGTGTTCACTGTTTAATCGTCATTATTAAATCATGTTGAACACGGGCTACGCTGCGTCTTGGTCCGATCCCTGCTACACCTCCTCTTCAGACGAAGAGGAGGAAGGCTGCCGTTAGACTGAAGTCAGAGAGGGAAAATACAGGACATAAACCAATGAGAATTAGAGAACTTTATACGCTACTGTACTTTCCTCAGTGGCAAAAGTGTTGTCAGCGCTGAGACAGTCTATAGAGTAGCTAGCTAAAACTAGCACAACCACTCCTAAACCTCTGTGTCCACTAGTCAGCTAGTCACCACAAGGGAAGCAGTGTATACTTTGGTAGCCAATTTATCTACCGTACATATGGTGTAACTATGAAAAACTGTTAATGTACAGTAGAAAGTATAGCTCTTCTTTGCAGTCAAAGTGTCTAGGCTAAGGAACCTTTATTTTATAGATAGACTCCTAAAAGACAAACCTATTCTATTAAAGTCTTCTGACCACTACACCATACCTTCTTTTCACAGGGCACCAATCCCTAACAACATTTCTTCACTAAATCTGCAGTTCTTGGTATTAGGACTCAATGTTGTGTACATGAGAAATATCATCCTTCATGTACTGTAAATTCACTCTTGTAACATGGACACTCTTACTGACAGTTTTGGCTGCTTTGTGTGATGTATTGTTGTCTCTACCTTCTTGCCCTTTGTGCTGTTGTCTGTGCCCAATAATGTTTCTACCATGTTTTGTGCTGCTGCCGTGTTGTGTTGCTAACATGTTGTTATGTTGTGTTGCTACCATGTTGTTATGTTGTGTTACTACCATGTTGTTATGTTGTGTTGCTACCATGTTGTTATGTTGTGTTACTACCATGTTGTTGTTATGTTGTGTTACTACCATGTTGTTATGTTGTGTTGCTACCATGTTGTTATGTTGTGTTACTACCATGTTGTTATGTTGTGTTGCTACCATGTTGTGTTACTACCATGTTGTTATGTTGTGTTGCTACCATGTTGTGTTGCTACCATGTTGTGTTGTTACCATGCTGTGTTGTCATGTGTTGCTGCCTTGTTATGTTGTGTTGCTACCATGTTGTTATGTTGTGCTGCTACCATGTTGTGTTGTCATGTGTTGCTGCCATGTTATGTTGTGTTGCTACCATGTTGTGTTGTCATGTGTTGCTGCCTTGTTATGTTGTGTTGCTACCATGTTGTTGTCATGTGTTGCTACCATGTTGTTATGTTGTGTTGCTACCATGTTGTGTTGTCATGTGTTGCTGCCATGTTGTTATGTTGTGTTGCTACCATGTTGTTATGTTGTGTTGCTACCATGTTGTTATGTTGTGTTGCTACCATGTTGTTATGTTGTGTTGCTACCATGTTGTTGTCATGTGTTGCTGCCATGTTGTTATGTTGTGTTGCTACCATGTTGTTATGTTGTGTTGCTACCATGTTTTTATGTTGTGTTGCTACCATGTTGTTGTCATGTGTTGCTACCATGTTGTTATGTTGTGTTGCTACCATGTTGTTATGTTGTGTTGCTACCATGTTGTTGTCATGTGTTGCTGCCTTGTTATGTTGTGTTGCTACCATGTTGTTATGTTGTGCTGCTACCATGCTGTGTTGTCATGTGTTGCTACCATGTTGTTATGTTGTGCTGCTACTATGTTGTGTTGCTACCATGTTGTTGTCATGTGTTGCTGCCTTGTTATGTTGTTGTCTTAGTTCTCTTATGTAGCACTGTCTCTCCTGTTGTGATGTGTGTTTTGTCCTATATTTATATTGTATTTATGTTTTTATTTTTAATCCCAGGCCCCTGTCCCCGCAGGAGGCCTTTTTGTAGGCCGTCATTGTAAATAAGAATCTGTTCTTAACTGACTTGCCTAGTTAAATTAAGGTTGAATAAAAAAAAGTAAAACTAACCCTAACCCACTGGTAAAACTAACCCTAACCCACTGGTAAAACTAACCCAAACCCACTAGTAAAACTAACCCAAACCCACTGGTAAAACTAACCCTAACCCACTGGTAAGACTAACCCTAACCCACTGGTAAGACTAACCCTAACCCACTGGTAAGACTAACCCTAACCCACTGGTAAAACTAACCCTAACCCACTGGTAAAACTAACCCTAACCCACTGGTAAAACTAAACCCTAACCCACTGGTAAAACTAACCCTAACCCACTGGTAAAACTAACCCTAACCCACTGGTAAAACTAAACCCTAACCCACTGGTAAAACTAAACCCTAACCCACTGGTAAAACTAAACCCTAACCCACTGGTAAAACTAAACCATAACCCACTGGTAAAACTAACCCTAACCCACTGGTAAAACTAAACCCTAACCCACTGGTAAAACTAACCCTAACCCACTGGTAAAACTAAACCCTAACCCACTGGTAAAACTAACCCTAACCCACTGGTAAAACTAACCCTAACCCACTGGTAAAACTAAACCCTAACCCACTGGTAAAACTAACCCTAACCCACTGGTAAAACTAAACCCTAACCCACTGGTAAAACTAACCCTAACCCACTAGTAAAACTAACCCAAACCCACTGGTAAAACTAACCCTAACCCACTGGTAAAACTAACCCTAACCCACTGGTAAAACTAACCCTAACCCACTGGTAAAACTAACCCTAACCCACTGGTAAGACTAACCCTAACCCACTGGTAAAACTAACCCTAACCCACTGGTAAAACTAACCCTAACCCACTGGTAAAACTAACCCTAACCCACTGGTAAAACTAACCCTAACCCACTAGTAAAACTAACCCAAACCCACTAGTAAAACTAACCCTAACCCACTGGTAAGACTAACCCTAACCCACTGGTAAGACTAACCCTAACCCACTGGTAAGACTAACCCTAACCCACTGGTAAGACTAACCCTAACCCACTGGTAAGACTAACCCTAACCCACTTAACGAACCCACTTGCATTTAACTGAACCTTTTTGCATTTCGCTGTGTTGAAAGTCGGTATACAGGTTTAACTGAGTTTCTACTGTGTGGTACTACTGTACCAAACCACTACCAAGCAATGCCATGATGCAGCGTTGGACATGTACAGTTGTCTTTAAAATGTGTTTCATTCAATCTGAATCATCTGAAATAAACTCCAACCTAGACTCATAGGAAACACAAGTGAAATAGGCACAGAGTAAAGGAATGTTTTCTATGCTAATAGAGTGCTTGTTGTCTAGTACACTCGGTCGATAAAAAATGGCATCTGTCTGAGAGCAAAGCAACAAAAGCTCCTTAAATCAAACACAGAGAAATGGACGAGAGAGGAAAATACTTGAGGTGAGGCAGACGGAGGTCAAGTGGATTTCAACTACTCAGGTTTTATAATGGGAAAACTTTAGATGGGAAAGAGGAAGACAGCAGGAAAGTGCCTGTAGGTGCAGTAGCCGGAGGAAAGTCAATTATACAGCACTATCAGAGACATTGAGCACTACTCAACTCCACTCGTTTTCAACATTTTCAAGCCCCCCCCCTCCAAAAATCAAATTTTTATGAACTCCTCCCAGCGTAAAGTTACGTCTAATTTCATGGAAATGGACTAGAGAAATAATAACAAGTAATGATAAGAATAGTTAAGAGACAATTACGTTTTGGGAAGAAACAGAGAGGGGCATACTAGAGGCAGCCTATACACAAACTATTCAAAGCCTGGATGCAATCTAATAGAATCCAACAAAATCCAACATAAACTGTTTTTTTTCCTCCAAAGCAAACATATTAAAGTACCAATCTAGATGCAAAGTGTATGGACCCATTAGAGTGGGATGATGAGGTCTACATACGTATTGCTTTCAGGATCATATTAGAAGCATTGCAGGCTTTTAAGCCTCATGGATTTCTCCTAAATATTGGAGGAAACTGTTATTAGTGCAGACATAGACAGGGCTCAAGCCTCTAAAAGCACAAAAATCAATCTGGGGAAACGAGGCTAAATCTATACTGTTATGGGTTTTATATTCAGAGTATACTCCCCATCCATCTAGCTGGGACTTAATGCAGCGGCTGGATCTCACAAGCCCAATGAGAGCATTTAAACTATGGGCAGCAGCGCTGCGCAGCCAAGAAATATGAACAGACAGATCCTATGACCATCAATCACAGTGATCATGTAAATGCATGCTAAGGCTAACGCTCATGATATAGGTACAGCGCTAGGCTTTCCTGAGACTAACGCTCATGATATAGGTACAGCGCTAGGCTTTCCTAAGGCTAACGCTCATGATATAGGTACAGCGCTAGGCTTTCCTAAGGCTAACGCTCATGATATAGGTACAGCGCTAGGCTTTCCTAAGGCTAACGCTCATGATATAGGTACAGCGCTAGGCTTTCCTAAGGCTAACGCTCATGATATAGGAGCAGCGCTAGGCTTTCCTAAGGCTAACGCTCATGATATAGGAGCAGCGCTAGGCTTTCCTAAGGCTAACGCTCATGATATAGGAGCAGCGCTAGGCTTTCCTAAGGCTAACGCTCATGATATAGGAGCAGCGCTAGGCTTTCCTAAGGCTAACGCTCATGATATAGGAGCAGCGCTAGGCTTTCCTAAGGCTAACGCTCATGATATAGGTACAGCGCTAGGCTTTGCTAATTCTAACGCTCATGATATAGGTACAGCGCTAGGCTTTCCTAAGGCTAACGCTCATGATATAGGTACAGCGCTAGGCTTTCCTAAGGCTAACGCTCATAAAATAGGTACAGCGCTAGGCTTTCCTAAGGCTAACGCTCATGATATAGGAGCAGCGCTAGGCTTTCCTAAGGCTAACGCTCATGATATAGGTACAGCGCTAGGCTTTGCTAATTCTAACGCTCATGATATAGGTACAGCGCTGTCAAAAATCTCAACAATTCCGGAGGGTTTGTAATTACGTCAGCTCTTGGTAATTATGCTAGCTCATACGTAGTTACGCTAGCTCATACATAGTTACGCTAGCTCATATGTAGTTACGCTAGCTCATGATCGTCATCATTTGTCACTATCTTTTCTATAAATTTCCTGAAAACATGGTCTATAACTCAGGTATTGACCTTAATTGTTTAAGTTTGATGTGAAGCTTCTACAGTGAAATAGGGTGTCCATATTAGGACAGCCTCAATCTGAGGCCTAATACGGCCACCGTATAGGAAAACTGTTCCATATGGGGGGTAATTCTGACCCAAGGTAGCGTAAATGGAACGTAATTCCCTTTTTTATGCACTTCTCGCTATGCGTATTTTGACCTTGAACTTAAAGTGGAACTGACAGCGTTTTAGCACATTAAATATTATTAAAATCTGTTCACATACACCCCCAGGAGGAATATGACACCTTTTTTTAATACAAGTGAGCACTTAGATATTGTCCTTTTCATGTTTTCAGAAATTCATAGAATTTTTCGGAATGACAGACTAAGGCATTGGTGAACATTTTATAGCAATATAGAGTGGGAATGAGGACGTGCAGTTGGACAATTAATAGACACTGCAGTAAATAACATTGCCATAGCCAATCAGAGCTACAATAGCCCTATATGCAAATAAGCCCTTTGCCACACGGGCCTGCCATCTTTTACTTTAAACTGGACTGTGTTTACAGGCACTATTTAAAAAAATATACAGTATATTATTTAACTTTTATTTAACTAGACAAGTCAGTTAAGAACAAATTCTTATTTACAATGACGGTCTACCCCGGCCAAACTTCTGAGGACCCATGCCAAACATTTTCTGTCTCCTGAAGGGAACAGGGGTTGTCATGTCCTCTTCACGAATGTCTTGGTGTGTTTGAACCATGATAGTTTGTTGGTGATGTGGACACCAAGGAACTTGACGCTCTCGACCTGCTCCACTACAGACCGGTCGATGAAAATGGGGGAGTGCTTGGCTCTCCTTTTCCTGTAGTCCACGATCATCTCCTTTGTCTTGATCACGTTTAGGGAGAGGTTGTTGTCCTGGCACCACACTGCCAGGACTCTGAGCTCCACCCTGTAGGCTGTCTCATCATTGTCAGTGATCAGGCCTATCACCATTGTGTTATGACTTTAGTGTTAGTTTACTTTCAATTTGTAGCCTACATTTTGCATCATTCCATTCTGTTGACCTTTCTTTCCTCTGTCAAGTCAGTGTCGCTAACGTTGTGTAGTCATTTGGGACACGTAGTCTATTTGAATCATTATGGAACTCAGACCACATGTAGCAGTTTAAACCTGGAGCCTGCCACATGTCATACAGTTCCATGATAAATGAGGATTAGGGTATATTTATAGCACTTTTTCCCCTTCCAATATTTAATGGATTGAAATTCATCAATATATTTAGTGTGCAAAGGCTCTCCAAACCTGTTTTTCATGATTCATATATAGTTTCCTAACCCCAGAAATGTGCCTAAATAAAGTACAAGATCAGAGTATTTATTAAATCTACCAATTATTGCTGGAACGGAGACGAATATGCATATATTTAGATAACGTTCTTTCATTGATCGCTATATTCTGAACCCGTTCTCTCAATGTATTCTACTGAGACTGTCGACACAATTCTAATTAAAAGGTACACCATATTTAAACGGAGAGCTTAATAAGATCCATTTACTGAAAACCCTATTGAATTACAAATCCACAAGAAAATCTTTTAGCTAGCAAGTGGGAGGGTTTCCAGCTGTTGAAGTACATTTTTCAGTGTGCGCAAGGTAACCACACCTGTAGAGCACATTACCTGCCTGCCAGTGCATAATTTGGGACGGATCCTGCCGGAACAGGATCTGGCATCTCTCAGTTTTGGACCGTTTCATTCCAGACACCCATTTGCCAGGATCCAGCATGAAAAATAATGTTCACTGTTCGCTTTTATTATACATTGCAATCAGAGAACTTTGACTCCTCTTTAATTCTCCTGCACCCTAAACAAAGCCTAATGTGAAAACATGCCTGATATGCTAAGAATTGATTCTCGTGGAGCCAGCCCGGGTATATGGTTTGTGCAATATTGTAGCCTATATAGTCCAACGTGTGGCCATTGCTGTGGTGAGAGAAAGAAGCGTGCCTGTATCTCTCACAGAACTACTGTAAAATTTGATTCACTTTCTATGATCTCTCTCCCTCTCTGCGCTGATAGACATGAGCCTTCAACTCTCATCTCTACAGTGTTGCACTTCATCATTTATTTCCTTATAGAATCATAGCCGCGGAAAGTGTACTGGAGGTGCCACACCCCTGATAAATTGATATACATTTGCCAAAGTTATAGAATTACTGCTGTCTGTTCAGAAATAAATTAAATCATTCTGAATACTACACCTGGAGTGAGCCTATATTTAGTCATAGAGGATCAATAGCTTAAAAATAGCCTAGCTGTGGATTGTGTGTAGCCCAATCCCAAGGAATGCTTACAGTTGGGAACGTATGGCAAATCTGTCAGTGAATAGCATGCAGCTAAAACAGGCCTTTTGCAATACTTCAAATACAATCGTGGGAAAACACAGATTGGAAAGCAAATGGCTCCTGCTGAAAAGAGAAGAATCTAATCTGTCTGTAGGCTACCAAGTGATCAACTTCCAAATAGACATATGCAGCGAACATCATTGTTTTACAAAGAAAAACAAGAGAGATAAGCTTTTGGCAAGAGCGCATTGGCCATCGCTGGTGAGTGAGCTGTGCATCATTGGGTGAGTCAGTGAAACTGGAAAGCTTTTTTAGAACTACAATTTCCTCTTCATATTGTACAATATGTGTGTCTCCGTACAACTAGGCTCAGGCAATTGATGGATTCAAGACAAGGTCGTTTTTATTGATCTCAGTTTCTCAGTTTGTCAGTATCAAGTAGCCTGTCATTTCAATCATTTGTGAGGTATTAAAAATATTCTACTAGAAGTCTCCAATAATCTGAAATGATGTAGAATTGCATGAAATTTGTTTATAAAAGCAAAACAACAAAAAAATCCTTTGCAATTTCTGCAAGTGCCTCTACTCTGCTGCTCTATACCAGTATGTAAACGTGTTGATAACGCATGCAATGCTTTATTATAAAGGTGATTTTTGTTTTATGTCTTTCGGTACCTCAGAGCCCCCCTGGGTCAACACCGTCTCAAGCTCATTTTTTGTTCCGGCAACTCCCAATTTACAAATGAAGCACCGGCGCCTGCATTAGGTAAGTCTGAATACCAACTACTGAGAAGTACGTAGGAAAGGCATACATTTCCTGAGTCTGAATCAGGCCCATAGTGCATCTTGTGGTCAAAAATGTATAATAATGTAGATTGTTTTCTCTCCCTATTAACGTTCTACAGATCTGTACACCATCATCAATAGACACATTTACAGGACAAAACATTTTCCGTTCACATGTTTGATGAAGATGCTCACAGGCATACTTTGTTTTGTAAGTACACATATCTGTCTGTCCTTATCCTACCTCATTTGCACACACTGTACATATACTTTTTTTTCTGTTGTGTTATTGACTGTATGTTTGTTTATTTCATGTGTAACTCTGTGTTGTTGTTTGTGTCGCACTGCTTTTTTATATCTTGGCCAGGTCACAGTTGTAAATGAGGACTTGTTCTCAACTAGCCTACCTGGTTAAATAAAGATGAAACAAAAAGTGTATTGCTGATGTTGCGTGTGTATGAGAGCAGGAGGAAGGAGGTGAGAATATAACAGAGCCAGTGAAGAAGAGGAAGAGCGGGAGGTGAAGGAGGACAAGAAGGTGGAGCAGGAGGAGGAAGAAGAGTTAGTGGGGGAGGATGTTTACTCACTCTGCATACAGAGTCCGTCAGTACAGTTCTGGGACTGTAGGACCATACCCTCGCAGTCCTTGCCTCCATTTTTGGGTGCAGGGGCATTGCATTCTCTCCTGCGCCAGTGAGTGCACTCTGTACCACAAGTAGACCACTTACTCCACTCTGTCCACAACCCGTCGACTGCAGGGGAGAGTGAGAGATACAGGGTTCACTGGGATACAATATCAACACAGTTGATCTGGCTCTGAAGGTAAAATACAGAACAATAGAATACAGAACAATGATATATAGTACAGTACAGAGTTAAATGGAGTAGTATAGTATAAAACAGAATATATAATATACTGTAGAACACAACAGAGTAGACTAGAACAGAACACAATAGAATAGAATAGAGTAGACTAGAACAGAACACAACAGAATATAACAGAGTACACTAGAACAGAACACAACAGAATAGAATAGAGTAGACGAGAACATAACAGAATAGAACAGAGTAGACTAGAACAGAACACAACAGAGTAGACTAGAACAGAACACAACAGAGTAGACTAGAACAGAACACAACAGAGTAGACTAGTACAGAACACAACAGAATAGAACAGAGTAGACTAGAACAGAACACAACAGAATAGAACAGAGTAGACTAGAACAGAACACAACAGAATAGAACAGAGTAGACTAGAACAGAACACAACAGAATAGAACAGAGTAGACTAGAACAGAACACAACAGAATAGAACAGAGTAGACTAGAACAGAACACAACAGAACAGAGTAGACTAGAACAGAACACACCAGAGTAGACTAGAACAGAACACAACAGAGTAGACTAGAACAGAACACAACAGAGTACACTAGAACAGAACACAACAGAACAGACTAGAACAGAACACAACAGGGTAGACTAGAACAGAACACAACAGAGTAGACTAGAACAGAACACAACAGAGTACACTAGAACAGAACACAACAGAGTAGACTAGAACAGAACACAACAGAGTAGACTAGAACAGAACACAACAGAACAGAATAGACTAGAACAGAACACAACAGCGTAGACTAGAACAGAACACAACAGAGTAGACTAGAACAGAACATAACAGAGTAGACTAGAACAGAAAACAACAGCGTAGACTAGAACAGAACACAACAGAGTAGACTAGAACAGAACACAACAGAACAGAACACAACAGAGTAGACTAGAACAGAACACAACAGAGTAGACTAGAACAGAACACAACAGAGTAGACTAGAACAGAACACAACAGAGTAGACTACAACAGAACACACAGAACACAACAGAGTAGACTAGAACAGAACACAACAGAGTAGACTAGAACAGAACACAACAGAACAGAATAGACTAGAACAGAACACAACAGAATAGACTAGAACAGAACACAACAGAGTAGACTAGAACAGAACACACAGAACACAACAGAGTAGACTAGAACAGACTAGAACAGAGTAGACTAGAACAGAACACAACAGAGTAGACTAGAACAGAACACAACAGAATAGACTAGAACAGAACACAACAGAGTAGACTAGAACAGAACACACAGAACACAACAGAGTAGACTAGAACAGAACACAACAGAGTAGACTAGAACAGAACACAACAGAGTAGACTAGAACAGAACACAACAGAACAGAATAGACTAGGACAAAACACAACTGTATGCGTGTCCATACCAGTGCAGAGGGAGGTGCAGGCCAGCTTCTGGGTTGCCTGTCCATCACAGGGGGCTCCTCCGTTGAGCGGGGCGGGATTGGTACAGCTGCGAGTACGCTTTTGGTAACCGCGGCCACAGCGACTGTTACACACTGACCACTCTGTCCATGTCGACCAGCCGCCGTTCACTATGGTAACAGAGGACGGAGAGAATAAACGTCTACACACGCACAAAAAAGTTTGAATCTCGTCTTATATTTTAATCTTGGTCCCATTTAAAAAAAAATGTTGACGTATGATCAGAGGGATATGTCAGTATAGGCAGGGCTAAAAGTACATTTCATTTCTTCCCGGTACAGGACCTCCTACAACGGGGTCCAAAATGATTCACACCCTTGATAAATATGAGCAATAATGACTGTATAAAATAAATAAAATACTGAGCTACATTGTATCCTCAAAAATATGGGGAAATATATATTATTTTATACTAATAAAATTGCTCAGAGAAAGAGATTTTATTGAACAAGTAATATTTTAGTCAAAGGTAAGGGTAAAAAATGATTGACACCCCTAAAGATCCTTGGAAATAAAGTAGCCAAAAGCGTAGTATTTGTTCCCATATTCCTAACAAACTGCAAATGCTTCCAACAAATGTGTAGAGTCACAAGCTTAATGTCGGTAGTCCTTACATCATAATGTAGAAATATGAATCTTTAGGGGTGTCAATCATTTTGACCCGTACCTTGAGTTTTTTTTTATTGTTACTTTTTAAACTAAATATCTGTCTCTGAGCAATTGTATTAGTATAAAATAATATAATTTTCCATTTTTTAAGCATACAATACAGCTCAGTATTTGAATTATTTATTTTACAGTCATTATTGCTAATCTTTATGAACTGTGGCAATCATTTCAAACCCCACTAAGTGTGCATGCACAATTTTGTATGGGCTTGTGGCTCTGGAGGAGGCAAGCCCTCTTGCTGCGCCCTTCCAACACCTTTCCTGCACTTTTGGGAGGTTAATGGAGCCCAGCTGAGGGTAATAAGTCAATCAAGTGTGTGATTGGCTGGACAATCAGCCCAACAGTTGATTAGGCTGCTGCTGCTGCTCTCATTTGATTGAGAAGATTGGAGACAGCAGCAGACAGGTTGGGGGCAGAAGGACATTCAGTTTAAGATAACGGTTGTTATTTAAAATTATACTTAAAGTTTCTTATTTGTAAGCAGTTCTGTTGGTCAATTATGAAATTACAACTTAACTTTGAACTGCCTCACTGACCCTGAGACCATGGCAACGGTTTCTCCCCTGGCTCTGTCACAGGGTCTAATAATAAAGACGTCATATCGTATGTCCTTAAATGTATTACCTTTTAATGGGGCATGAACACCAAACAGGCATGATGTTTTCATCTGATAGGCAGGGTTGTTTTAAAGCAAAATTCCTGCAATTCCACACATTTTGCAATGGCTTAAGCCATGTACTTATGCTATCTGAGTGAATCAAAATATAACACAATCCATTGGGGCCCAATGCCATGAATTTTTGGATTCTCGCTGACTAGTTTTATTCTGGTGTTTGCTAGTTCTCAGAATGATCTTATTTAAAAATGTATATCTCCAATATATTTTCTATATAATTTATATCTGGTTTTAGTTTACACAGAAAACGTTCAGTTTACACTGAAAACGAGTGGCAGACACGATTTAGCAGCGGTGGCCCGCAGCTACTGAATAAACATAGGGGGAACGCTGCCTCCATTTGATGAATGGAAAGAGTCTATTGAAACACGAAAGAGTAATGACATTTGCCAATAGTCATTAGGTATATACTACTGTTCAAAAGTTTGGGGTCACTTAGAAATGTCTTTTTTGTCCATTAAAATAACAAATTTGATCAGAAATACAGTGTAGACATTGTTAATGTTGTAAATTACTATTGTAGCTGGAAACAGCTGATTTTTAATGGAATATCTACATAGGGGTACAGAGGCCCATTATAAGCAACCATCACTCCTGTGTTCCAATGGCACGTTGTGTTAGCTAATCCAAGGATATCATTTTAAAATGATAATAATGTTAGCACAGCTGAAAACTGTTGTTCTGATTAAAGAAGCAATAAAAAACTGGCCTTCTTTAGACTAGTTGAGTATCTGGAGCATCAGCATTTGTGAGTTCGATTACAGGCTCAAAATGGCCAGAAACAAATAATTTAATTCTGAAACTCGACAGTCTATTCTTGTTCTGAGAAATTAAGGCTATTCCATGTGAGAAATTGCCAAGAAACTGAAGATCTCATACAACGCTGTGTACTACTCCCTTCACAGAACAGTGCAAACTGTCTCTAACCAGAAAAGAAAGAGGAGTGGGAGGCCCCGGTGCACAACTGAGCAAGAGGACAAGTACAATATAGTGTCTAGTTTGAGAAACAGACGCCTCAGTAGTCCTCAACTGGCAGCTTCATTAAATAGTACCAGCAAAACATCAGTCTCAACGTCAACAGTGAAGAGGCAACTTCGGGATGCTGGCCATCTAGGCAGAATTGCAAAGAAAAACACATATCTCAGACTGGCCAATAAAAAGAAAAGATTAAGATGGACAAAAGAACACAGACACTGGACAGAGGAACTCTGCCTAGAAGGCAGTGAACAGTGAAGAGGTGACTCCTGGATGTCTGCCTACCCTTATTGGCCAACGTGCAATCATTGGAAAACAAACTGGACAATCAACGATTAAGACTATCCTGCCAATGGGACATTAAAAACTGCAATATCTTATGTTTCACTGAAACTTGGCTGAACAACGACACGGATAATATAGAGCTGGCTGGCTTTTCCATTTTTTCTGCAGGACAGAGCAGCTACATCTGGGTAGACGAGGGGCGGGGGTGTGTGTCTATTTGTCAATAACTTCTGGTGAGCGATGTCTAATATCAAAGAAGTCTCGAGGGGTTGCTCACCTGAGGTATAACCTCATGAAAAGCTGTAGACCACACTATCTACCAAGAGAGTTCAGATCTATATTATTCGTAGCTGTCTATTTACCACCACAAACTGATGCTGGCACTAAGACCGCACTCAACGAGTTGTATAAGGCCATAAGCAAACAAGAAAATGCTCATCCAGAAGCGGTGCTCCTAGTGTCCGGGGACTTTAAAGCAGGCAAACTTAAATTCATTTTACCTAATTTCTACCAGCATGTCACATGAAAAAGACAATTCTAGACCACCTTTACTCCACACACAGAGTCGTGTACTAAGCTCTCCCTCGTCATCCATTTGGCAAATCTGACCATAATTCTATCCTACTGATTCCTGCTTACAAGCAAAAACTAAAGCAGGAAGTATCACTGACTCGCTCAATACAGAAGTGGTCAGATGACGTGGATGCTACGCTACAGGACTTTTGCTAGCACAGACTAGAATATGTTCCGTGATTCATCCAATGGCATTGAGGAGAATACCACCTCAGTCACCAGCTTCATCAATAAGTGCGTCAACAATGTCATTCCCACAGTGACCGTACATACATTTCCCAACATCCGCCCCGAGCTAAAGGCTAGAGCTGCCACTTTCAGTGAGCGGGACACTAATCGGGACATTTATAAGAAATCCCACTATGCCGTCAGACTAACCATCAAACAGGCAAAGCGATAATACAGGACTAAGATTGAATCCTACTACACCGGCTCAGACGCTCATCGGATGTGGCAGGGCTTGAAACTATTCCGGACTACAAAGGGAAACCCAGCCACGAGCTGCCCAGTGACACGAGACTACCAGACGAGCTAAATGCCTTTTGTGCTTGCTTTGAGGCAAGCAACACTGAATCATGCATGAGAGCACCAGCTGTTCCAGATGACCGTGTGATCACGCTCTCTATAGCCTATGTGAGCAAGACCTTTAAACAGGTCAACATTCACAAAGCTGCGGGGCTAGATTGATTATCAGGATGTGTACTCAAAGCATGCACGGACCAACTGGCAAGTGTCTTCACTGACATTTTCAACCTGTCCCTGGCAGAGTCTGTATTACCTGCATGTTTCAAACAGACCACCATAGTCCCTGTACCCAAGAACGCCAATGTAACCTGCCTAAATGATTACCGCCCAGTAGCACTCACGTCGGTAGCCATGAAGTGCTTTGAAAGGCTGGTCATGGCTCACATCAACACCATTATGCCAGAAACACTAGACCCACACCTCCCTCTGCAACTGGATCCTAGACTTCCTGATGGGCCGTCCGCAGGTGGTAAGGGTAGTCAACAACAATCCTGCTACGCTGATCTTTAACACTGGGGCCCCTCAGGGGTGCGTGCTTAGTCCCCTCCTGTACTCCCTGTTCACACTCGACTGCGTGGCCAGGCACGGCACCAACTCCATCATTTAAGTTTGCTGACGACACAACAGTGGGAGGCTTGATCACCGACAATGATGAGACAACCTATAGGGAGGAGGTCAGAGACCTGGCAGTGTGGTGCCAGGACAACAACCTCTCTCTCAATGTGAGCAAACTTAGAACCTCTCTCTCTCAATGTGAGCAGCTAAAAGGAGCTGATCGTGGACTATAAGAAAAGGGGGGCCGAACAGGCCCCCATTAACATCGATTGGACTGAAGTGGAGCGGGTCGAGAGTTTCAAGTTCCTTGGTGTCCACATCACCAACAAACTATCATGGTCCAAACACAAAAAGACAATCATGAACAGGGCACGACAACACCTTTTCCCTCACAGGAGACTGAAAAGATTTGGCATCGGTCCTCAGATCCTCAAAAACTTCTACAGCTTAACCATCGAGAGCATCCTGACCGGTTGCATTACCACCTGGTATGGCAACTGATCAGCATCTGACCGTAAGGCGCTACAGAGGGTAGTGCGTACGGCCCAGTACATCACTGGGGCCAAGCTCCCTGACACCCAGGAGCCTATATACTAGGCAGTGTCAGAGGAAGGCCCACAAAATTGTCAAAGACTCCAGTCACCCAAGTCAAAGACTGTTCTCTCTGCTACCACACGGCAAGCGGTACCGGAGTGCCAAGTCTAGGACCAAAAGCCATAAGACTACTGAAAGCCATAAGACTACTGAACAACTAAACTAATCAAATGGCCACCTGGACTATTTACATTGTCCCCCCCTTGATTTGACACTACTGCTTCTAGCTGTTTATTATCATAGTCACTTTATAAATTATCTTGACAAACCTGTACTCCAGCACATTCACTCGGTACCCTTACCCTTGTATATAGCTTCCACATTGACTCGGTACCTCCTGCATATAGCCTCTACATTGACTCGGTACCTCCACCCCCGGTATGTAGTCGCCACATTGACTCTGTACCGGCACCTCCTGTATATAGTCTCCACATTGACCAGGTACCTCCTGCATATAGTCTCCACATTGACTCGGTACCGGTACCCCCTGTATATAGTCTCCACATTGACCAGCTAACTCCTGTATATAGTTTCCACATTGACTCAGTACAGGTACCCCCTGTATATAGTCTCCACATTGACCAGGTACCCCCTCTATATAGTCTCCACATTGACCAGGTACCCCCTGTATATAGTCTCCACATTGACCAGGTACCCCTTCTTTATAGTCTCCACATTGACTCGGTACAGGTACCTCCTGTATATAGTCTCCACATTGACCAGGTACCCCCTGTATATAGTCTCCACATTGACCAGGTACCCCCTGTATATAGTCTCCACATTGACCAGGTACCCCTTCTTTATAGTCTCCACATTGACTCGGTACAGGTACCTCCTGTATATAGTCTCCACATTGACCAGGTACCCCCTGTATATAGTCTCCACATTGACCAGGTACCCCCTGTATTTAGTCTCCACGTTGACCAGGTACCCCCTGTATATAGTGTCCACGTTGACCAGGTACCCCCTGTATTTAGTCTCCACGTTGACCAGGTACCCCCTGTATATAGTCTATATAGTCTCCACGTTGACCAGGTACCTCCTGTATAAAGTCTATATAGTCTCCACGTTGACCAGGTACCTCCTGTATATAGTCTATATAGTCTCCACGTTGACCAGGTACCTCCTGTATATAGTCTATATAGTCTCCACGTTGACCAGGTACCTCCTGTATATAGTCTATATAGTCTCCACGTTGACCAGGTACCTCCTGTATATAGTCTATATAGTCTCCACGTTGACCAGGTACCTCCTGTATATAGTCTATATAGTCTCCACGTTGACCAGGTACCTCCTGTATATAGTCTATATAGTCTCCACGTTGACCAGGTACCTCCTGTATATAGTCTATATAGTCTCCACGTTGACCAGGTACCTCCTGTATATAGTCTATATAGTCTCCACGTTGACCAGGTACCTCCTGTATATAGTCTATATAGTCTCCACGTTGACCAGGTACCTCCTGTATATAGTCTATATAGTCTCCACGTTGACCAGGTACCTCCTGTATATAGTCTATATAGTCTCCACGTTGACCAGGTACCTCCTGTATATAGTCTATATAGTCTCCACGTTGACCAGGTACCTCCTGTATATAGTCTATATAGTCTCCACGTTGACCAGGTACCTCCTGTATATAGTCTATATAGTCTCCACGTTGACCAGGTACCCCCTGTATAGAGCCTTGTTGTTGTTATGTACATTTATTGTGTTACTTTTTGAATGATTCGATTTTTTAAAACTTTAGTTTATTTAGTAAATATCTTATTAACTCTATTTCTTGTACTGCATTGTTGGTTAAGGGCTTGTAAGTAAGCATTTCACAGTAAGGTTTAAACCTGTTGTATTCGGCGCATGTCACAAATACAATTTGATTTGATTTGTGTTTCATTTGTGTGCCCATGCAGCTGTGTGTTAGTTTACGCTCACATGGAACAGTGTTTGGTACAGGATTTGATATTTGGGAGGTTTTAAGGATTAATCATGTGAAGAAACTCTCCCTCTCCCCATTTTGTCAAAAAGCCTTCTCTCATTTCTATCCCTTCATTTGCCGTGTCAAAGACAGAGAGGGAGAGAGGGAACACTGGAGACGGAGAACAGGGTGGATTCCAACAAAGTCATCAGAGGCTGAGCAGACATCAAAGCTTCCTCCGTTACTCCCCCATCTCATTTCTAACGGCGATAATGACTGTTTAAACGCGCGGCAGCTCAGGAGTCCCACGTCTATTACATGCACACACACACACGCGCACGAACCCGCACAGACACACACACGCACTCCGATGTTTACCGACGTGTTCGTCTTCACTCCACTATCCCTACAGCGCTCATTAGTTAGCAGCACATCCTCAGATCCTGCAGCAACACACTCTCCTTCCCACTGCTATAATAACCTCCCATCACACTATGTCAGCTCTCAGAAAATGCAGAGGAAACAGAGTCCACACAATCCGGCGCTGGGTGTAGCTCCTATGGACAACAGTTCCAATGTGATAGTGACAAAAGCCCTATGGGAGAGAGCGGCTTGCCTGAGACTTCATTAATTAATGCCATTTAGCAGATACTTTCAGCCAAAGCAACTTGCAGTCGTGGTTGCATACAGTAATTGGTATGTGTGGCCCCAGCGGGAATCAAACCCACAACCCTTTGGCTTTGCAAGTGCCACACCCTACCAACTGAGCCACATAGGACCTTAAAGTTTCCTCTTTCAAACAAATATGAAATGTTTATTCGTGTTTAGCTGAATAGTCCATTCTGTTGGTTTTCAATGAATGTGTCTGTCAGTAGGAAATGAAATATGAACCAAACTGTTCTCTATTTAAGGGGCAATCTGAAATTGGTGAATTCATTTTTTGAAATTTCAAATTGTTGTTATATTGCCATTGATTCTTGAAGAACTTTTCTCCAGCCCTATCCCTCAGCTGTTGACAACAGTGGTGTGGTGACAGCTGTGATGTCATTTGAATTGTAGTCGTAGTTGAGTGGCCTGCAGTGAAGCACGTGTTGAGCCTGATGTCTGGTAGAAATGGGAAAGTGTTGAAGCTGAAATTCATCGTGACCTATCTCTCACTATGTGTGTGTGTGTGTGTGTGTGTGTGTGTGTGTGTGTGTGTGTGTGTGTGTGTGTGTGTGTGTGTGTGTGTGTCCTATCTCTCACTATGTGTGTGTGTGTGTGTGTGTGTGTGTGTGTGTGTGAGACCTATCTCTCTCTACATCCATCTGAAAAGCAGCAGGAAACTGCTCCATCACAATGGGAGTAATACATTGCTTATCCTGAAAAATATATATTTCTCCTTCCCTGAACTGGAGCTGGCCCTCTGAAAAAAGCCCTGGCCTTCTAAAAAAAGCCCTCTGAAAAAAGCCCTGGCCCTATGAAAAAAACCCTCTGAACTGGTGCTGGCCCTATGAAAAAAGCCCTCTGAACTGGTGCTGGCCCTATGAAAAAAAACCTCTGAACTGGTGCTGGCCCTATGAAAAAAGCCCTCTGAACTGATGCTGGCCCTATGAAAAAAGCCCTCTGAACTGGTGCTGGCCCTATGAAAAAAGCCCTCTGAACTGGTGCTGGCCCTATGAAAAAAGCCCTCTGAACTGGTGCTGGCCCTATGAAAAAAGCCCTCTGAACTGGTGCTGGCCCTATGAAAAAAGCCCTCTGAACTGGTGCTGGCCCTATGAAAAAAGCCCTGGCCCTATGAAAAAAGCCGCGGCCCTATGAAAAAAGCCCTCTGAACTAGTGCTGGCCCTATGAAAAAAGCCCTCTGAACTGGTGCTGGCCCTATGAAAAAAGCCCTCTGAACTAGTGCTGGCCCTATGAAAAAAGCCCTCTGAACTGGTGCTGGCCCTATGAAAAAAGCCCTCTGAGAATAACAGAGAGAAGATGTTCAATATGCTCCTGTAAAGTGATGAAGGTGTTGTGGGTAAAACACATAGGACATGAAGATGTTGTGGGTAACACACATAGGACATGATGGTGTTGTGGGTAAAACACATAGGACATGAAGGTGTTGTGGGTAAAACACATAGGACATGATGGTGTTGTGGGTAAAACACATAGGACATGATGGTGTTGTGGGTAAAACACATAGGACATGAAGGTGTTGTGGGTAAAACACATAGGACATGATGGTGTTGTGGGTAACACACATAGGACATGATGGTGTTGTGGGTAAAACACATAGGACATGATGGTGTTGTGGGTAAAACACATAGGACATGATGGTGTTGTGGGTAAAACACATAGGACATGAAGGTGTTGTGGGTAAAACACATAGGACATGACGATGTGCTTCTCAATGCAGATACAACATGACGTTCCGATACCTTCAGTCACTATGGCTACGGCCCTCATTCACTACTTCCCACAAATCTAAAACCATTTGATTGGTAGAGGCATGGGCTAGTGGGAGTTTCCACCACATTTCTTATACCAGTCATTTCCTTTCATATCGGGGAAGGAAAGTAAGAAAAAAAGCACTCTTTGCGAGGAAGGAGAGATAATTGGGACACGGCCATGGTTCTTTGTTGTGGACCCTGGGCTTGTGTGCTCAGCCATTTGGAACACACAGGCTCATTTAGGATCTGGCCTGGGATCGGTGGGTTTTAATTGGTAAGGGTCAGGTGGGAACATTAGGCATGTTACAGAGAGCATGTTGGCTGGATGAGCAGGCTCATTACATTGAGCAGAGGGAGGTTTTCTTGGCTAATCGTGCTGATTAGGGGGAAAGCGTGCTATGGTTGACTGACGATGAGTGTTGTTTATGGTTATGGGGAAATGTACAGTAATTGGTTTGTCAGTTTATCGGTTGGTCTGTGTTCGGCATTGTGGACAGGTATGACTGTCTGGGTGATAAATAGTATAGTATCGTCCCAAATGGCACCCTATTCCATTTATAGTCCACTACAGATGTAGGATCTTAATTTGAGCCAGTTTACTACAGCAGGAAAATAATGCTGCAGCAACAGGAATTGTGAAAAATGATGTGGACTAAAATTAATGGCCATTTTTGTAGGGTTGTCTGAAATTTCAAAGTGGAAATTACAAACCTCAGATACAAGTTTAGAATGTTCAGCATTGCAGTCAAGGTCTCTGGCAACAGGGTGATCAAATTATGACCCTACATCTGTATGTAGGGAATAGGCTGTCATCTGGGACACAGACCATGTCTCTGTGTTACAGAATGATGATCTGGTTGTGTTGATTGATAGTGGTTTGGTAAAGATGACCGTCTATGTTATGGAGAAAGACACTGTACATACATACAACTGTAATGTACAGATACATTGGAGATGTAGCCTAGTAGCTGGCTTACAGAGCCGATGCAGGTGATGGGAGAGAAGGATGCTAAGATTGAGGATCAATCTAGGTAGAGTTGATTAGAGCTGAGGCCATGTACTGTAGATCAGGACCCGTCTTCAAAAACGTAGGAGTGCTGATCTAGGATCAGGTCCTCCCCCTGCCCCTATTATCTTATTTATTATGATCTAAAAGGGAAAACTGATCCTAGATCAGCATTTCCACTCTGAGACGCTTGATACACACAGGCTCAGGTGTAGACACAGTCTAGTGACCATACAACAGGTGTCTATAGAGACAAAGTCTACTCACCATAGACAATAACAGTAGCAGTGGTACTTCTCCTCTTGGCAACAATGTTCTTGGCCACGCACGTATAGTTGGCCGTGTCTGACAGTCTGGCCTGCTTAATAATCAGGTTGTGGTCAATGGTGATGTAGAAATTACGGTCATCAGCCGGGTCAATGATCTCCTCGTTCTTCAACCACTCCACCTGAGATGGACACAAGGAGAAAACTGTGTGAGGAGGGAAGGAAGGAGGGAGGGAGGTAAGAACCAGGTGAAAGAGAGGACAGGAGGAAGCTAGCTTCATTTATGACACTAATCACATTTCCTGAATGCCATAGTTACTGCCACAGCTCTCGTAAATTGAACCTGTCAAAAGGTTTACGGCACGCACCGTAAATGTCAAAACCTATCAAATGTAATGTTTTTTTATTTCCCTTTCACATTAGGGGAATGGAATTTTCAGTCATCGAAAGGGAAATTCTGTGTTTTTCTTAGTTTCCCGTCACATGCTTTTCCTTATGAGTTCTGCTCTGATGGAAATTCACAGCGCCTCCCTTGCTCTCACTGGGAGCAGTGTCTGACCTGACTTGCATGGTGGCTCCTTGGAAATTAATTCTATCAACAGTGACAATGCAGCTGTACGGGAAAAGGACAAGGACATGCCAGAAACAACAACAATAACAACATACAAGTACAGACTCAGAACAAAGGGACATGCTTGCTGTATGAAGCTGTATGATCAAAATGACCTTGAAAATCCTAATCAAGCCCAGTCCAAGCAGCTATAGGATCAGACTATTGAATGTTCAGGATGAGTTCAGAGTTCATAACCTCCCCATCTACCCCAGAAGTAGGTGTGAGGGAGTCATTATTTTGGGTGTGGAACTGTGTGAAGGCGATAGCTTGTTAGCCCGCATCGGTAATAGAAGTGTCTGCTTTTAACTGTCTGTCTTACACTAAAGGCTTGAAATGAAAGCTGAAAGAGCCAAGTGAAAATTCCAGCAGTGCTTCAACTGAGCAAGACACACACACACACACACAGAACCTCACGTAACCCAGAAACCAGGCAGGGTAGCAAAGCTGATGTCATGCGCAGAGTATGATTCATACACGTAAATAGATGGGCACAGTGTATTGTAGCACTAACCCATGCTAACAGAGCAATGTTACGGTGTTCATATTAGACAGCCTAAATCTCAGCAATTTAGTTATTTATATTTATGTTTTTTGTTGGACATCGTACAGTGCCACAAAGCTGTGGGAGCTGTGTCAGGCAGGCAGGCAAGCAGGCAGGGGACAGGAGTCAGAGGCAGAGCAACTGATCTACAGGCTTTGGACTGAGACCCAGGCTTACTGAGACAGTCTGAGCTCTCTATAATACCCTAAACCACCGTTAGGTCCGTTCACTACCCATCATTGGAGCTAGGAGGAAAAAAGTTGGGTTCTTTCTATCAGCAACACTAAATCCCATATTTTCTTCCTACTATATGGAGTGTCTATTTCAGGCAGGTGAAGCCAGAGAGCCATTTCAGTCAATATCAGTCTCATTTATGAATAGTTATTATCTGATATATACATAGATTTGTATAATCATCACAGCACGTCATTTAAATATCTGACTAATCATTTGATTACGCTGTAGGATTTTAACGCGTGAAACATTGAAAGTCATTCAAATCATTTCGGGGGTTGTTTTCCAGTTTAAAAGGGCTCCTTTTTGGCATTACTACAGCAGACACAAATATCAACAAACGCCATAATGCAGGTGTGCATTTCACCCCACTCCTTCATCCGTGCTCCAGGCTACTCCCCACTGTGCAAAATCAGCAAAACCCCTAGACCAAGCCAGCATCGGTTTGGAAAGTGTTCGTGTGAAGACCAAGGGGAGGTAGAAAAGAGACGGAAACCCAGTGGGAATACCACTTTGGAGATTAGTAATGAAAGCAGAGGGAGAGAGAGTGAGGGTGTGTTTATAGAATGGTTAATGCCTGCTAGCATGCTGAAGCCAAAGTTAAAGTCTTGCAATATAAGTTGTTTTTATTTATTTATTTCCTTGACTGGAATTTCCAGCCTTGACCATTTGGTTTGCTGCAGGTTGTTGGTTCGAATACCCGAGCCGACAAGGTGAACAATCTGTCTGTGCCCTTGAGCAAGGCCTTATTTTTGCTCCAGGGGAGCCGTACCACTATGGCTGACCTTAAAAACAGCATATTTTACTGCACCTATCCAGTGTATCTGACACGTCCCTTAATTGTCCCTAATTGATAAATGTTTTGCTACAACTTCAGAGTCCGTTGGAAAGGATCAGCCTGAGCAAAGTGAGGTGTATAATCACTGATCTACAAATAGTTTTCACTGACAAATAATCGGCTTTGTGTGATTAAGATTCACAGAGTTACGCCTTCTCTGGCTTAGGTTGATACCGCATCAAACACACAGGCACAGCCAGACATTGATTGATTGATTAATTGATTGATTGGAAACAGCTTGTGTCAGTTAAAGAACATTTCCTAGTATTTTCTACCTGCAGCAAACCTAGTGGATAATGCTGGAAACACCGGTCAAAGAAAACTCCACATAAAACAACCAAAACAACTGTCCCTAGTCATAATACACTGATACAAAACCAGACATCCTCTGCAGTATTTGTCTAGATAATATCACAATGCCACTACTGAATGGTCAAACAAAACAAACCTCACATAATTCAACACCATTGGTAATTCCCTGGTACCAAATGGTACAAACCTACGATTCTATAAACGAATCTCACAGAAATGAGTTGTAATTAATATGCACATTATTAGAAAAAAGTCATTTCAAAGTCACTACCTGCTAAATAATGGACTGTTAAATAAGGGGTAATCAAAAGCTGTTTTACAACAGCAGCACACAATTAAGTAACATTACTGTTCTTCGGTGAGATTCCAAAAAACATAACGATGATCTTTAGCTCTGAGATAATTGTTCCTTGATTCCTTACCGTTAGACTTAGTGATTCCTTCCCAATGGACTTAGTGATTCCTTCCCAATGGACTTAGTGATTCCTTCCCAATGGACTTAGTGATTCCTTCCCAATGGACTTTGTGATTCCTTACCGTTAGACTTAGTGATTCCTTCCCAATGGACTTAGTGATTCCTTCCCAATGGACTTAGTGATTCCTTCCCAATGGACTTAGTGATTCCTTCCCAATGGACTTAGTGATTCCTTCCCAATGGACTTAGTGATTCCTTACCGTTAGACTTAGTGATTCCTTACCAATGGATTTAGTGATTCCTTACCAATGGACTTAGTGATTCCTTCCCAATGGACTTAGTGATTCCTTCCCAATGGACTTAGTGATTCCTTCCCAATGGACTTAGTGATTCCTTCCCAATGGACTTAGTGATTCCTTACCGTTAGACTTAGTGATTCCTTACCAATGGACTTAGTGATTCCTTACCAATGGACTTAGTGATTCCTTACCAATGGACTTAGTGATTCCTTACCGTTAGACTTAGTGATTCCTTACCAATAGACTTAGTGATTCCTTACCATTAGACTTAGTGATTCCTTACCATTAGACGTAGTGATTCCTTACCAATGGACTTAGTGATTCCTTACCAATGGACTTAGTGATTCCTTACCAATGGACTTAGTGATTCCTTACCAATGGACTTAGTGATTCCTTACCAATGGACTTAGTGATTCCTTACCAATGGACTTAGTGATTCCTTACCAATGGACTTAGTGATTCCTTCCCAATGGACTTAGTGATTCCTTCCCAATGGACTTAGTGATTCCTTCCCAATAGACTTAGTGATTCCTTACCAATAGACTTAGTGATTCCTTACCAATAGACTTAGTGATTCCTTACCAATGGACTTAGTGATTCCTTACCAATGGACTTAGTGATTCCTTACCAATGGACTTAGTGATTCCTTACCAATGGACTTAGTGATTCCTTACCAATGGACTTAGTGATTCCTTACCAATGGACTTAGTGATTCCTTCCCAATGGACTTAGTGATTCCTTACCAATGGACTTAGTGATTCCTTACCAATGGACTTAGTGATTCCTTACCAATGGACTTAGTGATTCCTTACCATTAGACTTAGTGATTCCTTACCGTTAGACTTAGTGATTCCTTACCATTAGACTTAGTGATTCCTTACCATTATGTCACGAACCGGCTCAAAGCCCGTAACAAAAGGGAGACACGTGGAGATAAGAAGTAACAAAATATATATTTATTAAATAAAGAAACTATGTATAATATATAATGGTGTGTGTAATCAGTAATCAGTAGTGTAAATGAATGTTTTGCATGGATGAATGTGATAATGCAAGGTGTTGAAAGATGCTAAAACAAACAACCAAAAAGCACAACCAAACGCAACAAAATCTATCAGTGTCTGTATGGAGAGAGTCTCCTTGATGAATGGGGAAGTGGTGATTTTATCCTGGGAGAGTGGGCCCAGGTGTTCCCCATGTAGCTGACGACCCTCCCAACTCCGCCCACCGACATCCTAATAGGGAAACAAGAGCAAGGAGAGAGAGAAAATGGTAGACAGAATGGGAGGGTCGTCACATTCCCCCCCATAA
Source organism: Salvelinus fontinalis (assembly GCF_029448725.1). Classification (NCBI taxonomy): domain Eukaryota; kingdom Metazoa; phylum Chordata; class Actinopteri; order Salmoniformes; family Salmonidae; genus Salvelinus; species Salvelinus fontinalis. The sequence continues at coordinate 9,564,793 of NC_074668.1, forward strand.
AACCGGGGACCAACAAGGACCCCGGAACAACATACCGCCCTCTGCGTCCCAAACTGACACAGCACTTGCGTCCCAAATTTATGAGGGGTACGTGTTCCCTCTTCCAAATTTGCCCCAGCCAATCTCCTCTCCAGACCTCAGCAACCTTTGTGCACGGGAAGCAACCTTTAAGAGGAAAGAAGACTCCCCAGACCTCAGCAACCTTAATACATAGGAAGCAACATTTAAGAGAAAAGAAGACTCCCCAGACCAGGACGGAATAGACAGGAAAGACAGAACCTGACCCTACAAACATTCAGGAAGAGGGCGCACGAGACCACATCAGCTACAACCTCCAACGAAAAGAACAAAGTCCTTAATTTTTTTTAAACTCCCAACGATTCATAGCCACTTCCCAACGTAACAGACTACTCATTTCAATCTACCTTTTTTTTGTACGAGGCCAAGGACCCACACAGTCAATGATCGAATACTCAAAAGGTTGGCTGAGTACAGGAGTAGGAAACCGTTGTACCGTCTTAATAGCTTGATTAGGTTTACCAGTTAATTGACAGGTGTGACAAGTTTTGATGAAATCAGAGACATCCCTCTTTAATCTAGGCCAAAAGAAATGTCGTAATATGCGATGGTATGTTTTCCTCACACCCATATGTCCAGCAACACCATTGTGAGAAGTTGTCAAAACCAACTCACGAAGCTTTACTGGTACCACAACCTGACTAATCGCCTCCCCCAGAAAACGACTACCATGAGACACCCACTTTCTCATCAGGACATCCTCTTGGAGAAAATAGCAATGGGTGACATCTCCCAACTGTTCCACAGGCACAATTTGGTCACGCAACTCTTCCAATGTGGGGTCAGTCCGCTGCGCACTGACTAGATCTGAGTGGGTAACAGACAACGGAATAACAGGGAAAGCAGTGGCATACTTCTTTGTGGTATTCTCATCAGTCGGCACAGTGACCAGTTCGCCACGACTCATAGAACTCATCACTGCACACGCACGGAACATCCCTGGGGAGCTCTGTACACTCTCATCTGGAATCTCAACAACTGACGGCTTTATGGGAACAACTCGAGATGGAAACACAACAGGCCATACACGATCACCAGCCAAGTTATTCCCAAGAACAACGTCAACACCCTCAATAGGCAACGAAGGACGCACCCCCACAACAACCTCACCTTTTACCAGCCCACAATCCAACATCATTTTATGTAATGGAACTGAAAGAGTGGTCAAACCTATCCCCCTAATTAGAACACTCTTCCCCGAATCAGTCTCAGCTGAAAAGGGTAACACAGACTCCAACACAAACGATTCGGAGGCACCTGTGTCTCTCAAGATCTTCACTGGCACCAATTCCTTACTCCCTAATATAGACACAAAACCTTCCGTAATGAAAGGTAAATAGCCTGAGTGAATATGGACTTTCACCTGCGCCTGAGACCATGTGTCATGAGTGAACTGATGTGAAACAGGCGCAGCTAACGCCGTAGGCTTAGATTTAACGTAATCACGCGTACTGAATTTGTCCTTTTCCCTGAGAACCGGACATTCGTTTTTCCAATGACCTGAATCATGACAGTAATGACACTCTTGCCCAAAGTCAGCTCTTCCACGGGATTCAGGCTCAACCCTAGTTGAATTGAACTCTGCCCGTGAACCAAAGTATCTCGGTGAGCGAAGCCCAAATCTATCCGAACGCCCCCACTCATTCCGAATACGGGGCTCTGCAAAGACTCTTTTGTGAGTTAACATATACTCATCCGCCAAAACCGCTGCTTCAACGACATTCTTTACTTTTCGTTCGTTAATATACGTGGCAATACGATCAGGGATTGTGTCCTTAAATTGCTCTAACATAATCAGATCACACAGCCCTTGGAAAGTCACAACTGCAGAGGCAGAACACCAGCGATTAAACTGTACAGATAATTGTCGCGCAAACTCCACATGAGTCTGTTGATCATCCCTTTTTAAAGTTCTAAATCGTTGGCGGTAAGCCTCAGGGACCAATTCATAAATCTGCAACACAGCCATTTTAACCTTATCATAACAGGTACTGTCGTGTACACTAAGAGCTGAATATGCTTCCTGCGCTTTACCAGTCAGCACACACTGCAACATTAAGGTGCGGTCAGAATCAGGCCAACTCCTAGCGTCAGCAACACGCTCAAACAACAAAAAGAATGTCTCAGGGTCCTTTTCATTAAACTGAGGCAATAACCGTAAGTTCCCAACAATATCAAATATGTCCGGGGCACGACCAAAAGAGGAACGACCCCTAGGTAACTCTTGGTCACCTTCCCAGAACAAACTCTCCCCTGAAATCTTTCCTTCCCTAATCAACTCTATCCGTTCTTGTTGCAACTTGATTTTAGCCATCTCCATATCTTGTTTAAATGCTAATTCCTTTTCATACTTTACACGATCATGATTTAGCTTCTCACGATCATGCTCTAGCTTGTCACGATCATGCTGCAGCTGTAACAGAAGCAGTTCTTTCTGCTGTTCAAAAAGAAGACTACTAGGACTAACCGATGGAATGGCCATTGTAACGTTACGGGGAGATGACTCCTCAGCAGAGGCTGGCCCAGTGGTAACTTCAAGAACACCACTCTCCATCAGATTGGCCTTCAATATCAACCTAATAGAATTCTTTAAACGTTTATCACTAATTTCAACCTTGTAATATTCGGCGATTTTCAACAGCTGTTCTTTAGTACCTAATTCTAACAATTCCTCTGATGGAAAGCGAATGAACTCATCTACAAAAGACGCCATAGTTACAAAAAAAAATCTCACTCTTCCCCTCTGCTGAGCACACCAGACCACAACTCAAGAAATGACAATCACCCTGAGCACCACAGAAGAGAGGAGATACGGAGCTTCCCCAAAACCTACTATAACTCAACCCTAGTCTTCGTGCGGATTTGCGGTGGGTATTTACGCACTGTAGCCCGCTGGCAAGGTAATAAACCCCCCAGCACGCTGGCAGATTCCACCAAGCCACGGATGTGCCCCCGAGACAACTGCTCAGTCCACAGACACCACACAAAAATAACAAACATTAACCATGCCCAACATATTCCAAAAATGAAACACGTCACTAAGCCTATCAGGGGTAAAAGGCTATAGCTCCGGGTAGTAAATTCCACTACCCTACCAAATCTCCCACTGAGGTACACAGCCGATTACTCACCTCCTCAGACCGATGTCCCAACAGAAAGTAGAACAAGAGTTTCCAGGCTGGGCAGGGCCTGGAAACTAACCATTATACTCTCTCTCCAACGCAGCACACAAACCAAACAACAAAGGCAACCAATACTAGGCCTATCAAACTCAAACCAAATATGTAAACCAAACACGTACCTCCACGTTCTCCCAAACCAATACGTTCAATTATCCCGGACGAGCCCCCACTTGTCACGAACCGGCTCAAAGCCCGTAACAAAAGGGAGACACGTGGAGATAAGAAGTAACAAAATATATATTTATTAAATAAAGAAACTATGTATAATATATAATGGTGTGTGTAATCAGTAATCAGTAGTGTAAATGAATGTTTTGCATGGATGAATGTGATAATGCAAGGTGTTGAAAGATGCTAAAACAAACAACCAAAAAGCACAACCAAACGCAACAAAATCTATCAGTGTCTGTATGGAGAGAGTCTCCTTGATGAATGGGGAAGTGGTGATTTTATCCTGGGAGAGTGGGCCCAGGTGTTCCCCATGTAGCTGACGACCCTCCCAACTCCGCCCACCGACATCCTAATAGGGAAACAAGAGCAAGGAGAGAGAGAAAATGGTAGACAGAATGGGAGGGTCGTCACAATTAGACTTAGTGATTCCTTACCAATGGACTTAGTGATTCCTTACCAATGGACTTAGTGATTCCTTACCAATGGACTTAGTGATTCCTTACCGTTAGACTTAGTGATTCCTTACCAATGGACTTAGTGATTCCTTACCAATGGACTTAGTGATTCCTTACCAATGGACTTAGTGATTCCTTACCAATGGACTTAGTAATTCCTTACCAATGGACTTAGTAATTCCTTACCAATGGACTTAGTGATTCCTTACCAATGGACTTAGTGATTCCTTACCAATGGACTTAGTAATTCCTTACCAATGGACTTCGTAATTCCTTACCAATGGACTTAGTAATTCCTTACCAATGGACTTAGTGATTCCTTACCAATGGACTTCGTAATTCCTTACCAATGGACTTAGTAATTCCTTACCAATGGACTTCGTAATTCCTTACCAATGGACTTAGTAATTCCTTACCAATGGACTTAGTGATTCCTTACCAATGGACTTAGTGCTAAGATGATCTTTTGTTTTTTTAGGAAACTCCCCCCTGATCAGTTCAGTGGTAAATTGTAGTCCTATCAATTCTAATACTCGCAGTAATATCATGAATTACAGCATTCATCAAAACATACCGTTAGAAATAAACATTTGAAGCTGGTTTCTTGATGTGGGCTATGCCGAGCTGAGACAAAGAAACCTCCTGTGGCAGAGGGAGGGATGGTTACAGTGTGTGTGTGTGTGTGTGTGTGTGTGTGTGTGTGTGTGTGTGTGTGTGTGTGTGTGTGTGTGTGTGTGTGTGTGTGTGTGTGTGTGTGTGCACGCTGGTGTGTGTGTGTGTGTGTAGCCGTTAGTCACAGCTGGGGGATGGAGAGTAGTTTATTGGATCAGACCAGCCCCCCACTGAGACACAGAGTGTGTTATTCTAACCTCCTCTCTCCAGGACGCCCTGTCTTTCTCTGAGACACACACCGTTAAACACACCTCGAATGGCCCTGTGCACTTGGCCTGG